>NC_092040.1:14004497-14321585 GCF_003086295.3 Arachis hypogaea
AAAATCATCATCATCATGCAATCGCATCATCAATTCATCTCATCGAGAACAACCCTCAACATCCACCGACACCAACATGAGGGATCTCTCAGTTGTACAAACACAAGCAATACAGACAAGTAATACACAAATAAGGTACAAGTAGAATAAGTAGCACATAATCAGGTAACATAGCATATATGATGTAGAAATCCAAAACAAATAGGCAAACCCAAACAATTCAAACATATGCAAATGATGTATGCCTGCCCTATGGCTGATGATATCATCTGTCGGTTATATAGCCAACCCGACATGTCCTGGTAGCTAACCATTGGACAGAAACACCACTTGCAGAGCAAGTAGGTTTCAGCTACAACCCCCTTGCTACTACCCGCTCAACCCAGAGCCAGTGGAACAACCACTACTGCGGCTACTACCCAGGCGGGTGTTTAAAAGCTCAACCTGGAGCGAGTGGATTCACCACTACTGCCGCTACTACCCAGGCGTCACAATCTCTGACCTGGAGCAAGTGGGACGAACCACAACCCTTGCTACTGTCCAGGTATCTTAAGCATTAACCCGGAGCAAGCGGGACAAACCACAACCCTTGCTACTACCCAGGTATCTCAAACATATATTCATTCAATCTCAATTCATATTATCAATCTTCATTGTTATCAAATCTCAAACATTAACCTGGAGCAAGTGGGACGAACCACAACCCTTACTACTACCCAGGTATCAGAGCTACATTCATTCAAAACTCCATAATTAACTCATGTATCATAAACATCCTTTTCCGTCTCATACCCGGAGCAAGTGGACAACGCCACTGCCTACTACCCGGGGTCACACGTCACATTTCAACATTTTCCATTATTATCCATTTAACACATTCATTCATCAATCATATATGCATTTATACTCAGCCATAATCAGTAATGGCTTTGCCTTAACCCGGCAATAACTCAGCCATCTGGCTCATGGTTCAATCAAGAACCAGCCATTTATCAATAAATATAGCCCTTCGGCTCATGGCATACACGGTACTTCCACCATCATTCTCCATATCTCATATAATCATCTTTGATCATCATTGATCTTAACTTTTCCCCTTGCTTCACTCGCAAGTTACCACATCCCCTAGCTCCTTTCTCATTGCTAGGCATATCATAATGATTTAATACATAAGGGGTGAGATCGGAGGCTTAGAAGTATGAGATTTAGTTTTTAAAACTCAAAAATCAACTTTGGGATGAAAACAGGGCCACGCGTACGCATACTCCACGCGCACGCGTGGATGGCCACAAAGCTCATCGACGCATATGCGTCATACATGCGGACGCGTGGATTGAAACACAGCCAGACGACGCGTACGTGTCAGCCACGCGTACGCGTGGGTGCATTTGCGCCCCAGGCACAAAACTGGCACAACTCTAGCACAACTCTCGAGAAAATGGCTGGGCATTGGGTGCAGCGCATCGACGCGCACGCGCACACTACGCGCACGCGTGGATGGTGCCTTCTTGAAGAACGACGTGTACGCGCCAAGTGCGCCTACGCGTGGAGGGTCATTCTGCTAAAAATTTTCTAAGTTAAAAGCTGCAGAATTCACAGATTCAACCCCCAATCTTCCGACAGACATAACTTTCTCATTTTAAATCTTTTTTCGCCCGTTCTTCGAACGGCATGGACATCCCAGATCCAATTTCACTTCTAAACAAGTTTGACACAAAATGAAGATCCAGAGTCCAAGTTATGTCCCATCAAAGTATGCCCAAAAACTATCTTTTCATACAAAATCACAAGGTGCCCTTTTTAAAACAAGTCATTTTCAACCCTTTTTAAAATCAACCAAAACATGCTAGTTTCAACCCTTTTTGAAATCAATCAAAATATACCAAAATCAACATCAAGCCTCCTCAACTCATACATTAACGCTTTGCCACGATTCACAAAACCGCCATATAACCATTTTTACCCATTTCAAACAAATGGCTAAATTACAAACACATTAACATGTCATACGTCTTTCCTCATCCCAATTTCCAACAATAATATTTCCAATCAATCATCATTACACATAATCAATATTATACTCACTGTCACATGGTTTCACCTACAAATCAACATTAATCATTTCTCAAGTATATATCACAACATACATATCTCTTATGAATCATCATACCATCAAGGCATCAATAATCATGATCACATATATGACCACATAACATACCTCAACCAAAATCAAACATACCTCATCTATACAATTTCACCCAAAATTATTAATTTCCACACTTCACCTCCTCAAACCTCATTATTCAATAACCAACCCAATCATTCATATATTCATTATCTGAAATTCATCCAATCACTTGTGTCATCATACAATGCACACATCAACTTACCTTCCTTACCTCTTTCCGGTCTTCGGCCCAAAATTTACGGCCTCCGGCCCAATTTCACAATTTAAATGCATAAACCACAAATCAATACTCATTACCCAATACATCAAATTTTCAATACACCAAGCATTCAAGGCCACACAATTCTAAACCCAATCATTAATTCACATTACATACCAACTATGCATATTAGCACCAACCATTTACACAATCCAAACTTAATCCTAGCGGCATCTAGCCTAGGAATTCTCATCACACCACGCGGTACTTAAATGAAACTTAAACCGTACCTCTTGTAGCCAAACCAATTGAGCCTCTTCTTTGGAAGTCTCCACCAACCCTAGTTCCAAGCCTCACCAAAGCTCCTCACGCAACATCAATCTCCCAATTGTGCACCAAAATCATCAAATACACTAACATAACCAATATCACATACATACATCAACCTAGGGCTCATAAAAGTGACAAATCACAAGGGTTGGAGGGTTTCTTACCTTAACCCACTGAAGTTTGTGATGAATATCACCCATGGCTCATACTAGAGCACTCCTAAACAACCAAAATCACAAGGTTTCCTCAAAACCCAAACCAAATTCGAATTTGAAGAGGAAAATAAAAACTGGGCAGAGGACAGTGGATTACTCACCACAAAACTTAAATAAAATTGTAGAGGATGAGAAGAGCGACACGTGGCTGTAAACGGCTCGTCAATCGGAGCTCCGTAGCTCAAGTTATGGTGATTTGAAGATCAAAGAGAGTTAGGTTTTCTCTCTTCTCTTCTCTCTTCCCAATTTCAGCGCCCAACACCCCTTCTTTAGGGCAAAATGAGCTGAAATGCTCATAATTAATGTTTATATATGTTGGGTCTTGGGTCCACTTAGGTCCGATTCACTTATTTTTGTCCGTTGGCCCAATTTTGGACCAAAACCTTTAAGATTAGCGCTCTAAATCGCACTTCAAATATTTCTACCTCCCCTAATTATAATTTCTCATTTCTTAATCTTATTTACTCATAATCAATTTTCTCAACTGCAGTACCAGACAGATCTCAGCCAGTACTTCCGATCAAAATTTCACTACGCGCTTTTACGCAGAAAACTATGTTTTCCGACTCGAAAAAATTCACTGAATCCAAATATCATATTTAAATCATCAAATTCCAATTGCCAAATCTTCCACCCATACTCGCTCCTACTTAACTTGTTATTTAATTAGTTTCGGTTAAACTGGGTATTACATTAAGTTGGTTGTCTTGTGTCCAGAGATGTTCTGTGAAAAATGTAGAGATTGTCTAGTACATGAAAGTCATTATGTTAAATTAGTTGAAAATTAATGTAGTGATTAGTTGTTGGACTTTTTTGGAGTTGACCAATAAAATTTTGAAAACCCTGAATGGTTGGGCTAAACGTAGCCATAGCTAATCCATTTGATAATAATAAGAGAAAAAGACAAATAGATTTTTGACGTTTTGTCCTCCAGATATTTTTGTCCCTAACCATTTGAAAATACTTTTAAGTCCAACTTTTAAGGAGGTGGAGGATTTAAAAGTATTTTCAACTGGTTAAGGACGAAAATATCCGCAAGACAAAAAGTTATAGACTTATTTATCATTTTCTATAATAATAATAATAATAATAATAATAATAATAATAATAATAATAAAAAATTGGGATTGTACTTGGTTTCGTCAAAGGTAGTTGTAAATTGGGATCTTCGTTTTGTAGAAAAGCCATTTGATAAGATTAAAACAACGATGCTTGAGGCTTTATACTAAAGAAACAAAAGCAAAAGAAAGATGATATTGCAAATATAATCATTTACAGAAAGTAAGTAACGGAGCGAAGTACAAAAAATAAGGCTTCCCATGAAACAGAATTGATGTCTTGTTTTGCATGCCAAAGCTAGTATCCCTGAATATTAGTTGGTCTGGTCAGGGTTGTAAGGTCTTATGAATGCAGAATTCATCTGCCAAACTTTGAGTGAAGCAGTAACAGAAGCAGCAGTTGCATTATTGAAGAAGAACAACCTAGCAGCTCCATAGATTGCCCTTGTTGGGTACACCCTTGATGTCACCGTGGTCCTTCCACCTTGCGCAAAGCTTTCCACTATTGAATGGTCCACCAATATCCTCACAGAAAACTTCTCACCTTCAAGTACTGGAACCAAGCTTCCAAATGTTTTCTTTACTACATCGCTTGCCACAGACGACCTTGACTGATCGGAGCAGAATGAAGTCTTGAGATTTCCATCACTTCCTTTAATCACATAGAAGTACACAGGAGTGTACTCGGAAAGCCCATCATCTGCAAGAACCAAAAGACCAAAAGGTCCCAAGGCACCACGATGTGCTGCTCCACCGCTGCTCTCGCAACTGTAGTAGTCCACATTAGACTCGCTTGTTGCCTTCTCCAACTCTTCCTTTTCAATCTCAAATTCAGCTACAATATCAAGCTGTGTAGCTGTCCCAACATCTATTGGGACCACGGATCCTGGCTTTGCCTTCAAATCCTTAAACTCATCGCTTCTCAGTCTCAAGCTCTCCACCTCTTCAACAGGCCATTGAATTAAGTTGCTACCTGTTTTCGTATCAAGTGTCACTGTTCTCGGAATACCCTGTAACATTAAAAACAGTGTAATTAGTATAGTGTTATTGCTAGGTAGCCACCCATATATGGTATATAGTAGTAGTAGTAGTATATACCTGAAGTGAAGCCCAGCCTTTGGCAACATCAGCATATTCAGCATCAGACTCTCCAATCCAACCCCACAACACTCTCCTTCTCTTGCTATCATCAAAGAAAGTTTTGGACGCATAGAACACACCATAATCATACCTCAATCCAACACCAACATCGTTGTCAACATCATCTGGTATGAACTTGACATTCTTCTCATCATAGCTGCCAATTGAATAGTAATCATGCCTGTCATCATCCAAACTAACCTTCATGACATGCTTCACACCCGCCCCATTAACAGAAGTGTTCAAGCCATTCTCAACCTCCTTGGAAACAGGGAAAAAGTCAACACACTCCCACATGCCGGTTGTAGGAACAGCACGAAGGAAGCCCTCTATCTGCTCGTAGGTCTTGAAGTCCAGGGTGTCATAAACCAAAGCAATGCCAGTTTTGTTAAGCTTGGATCCAATGGTGATACGCCACTTGCCTTCGGAGGTAAGCCAAGCGGTGGTTGGGTCACGAAAGTCAGTTGCACCAATGCCAGGTGGAGGGAACAAGACAGGGTTGGAAGGGTACTTGACCCAATCGATGAGGAGGGGATCAGATGGATCAGCAGGGTATGCAAGGTTTTGAACCTGCACTGACTCGTTGGTGGAACCAGTGTACAACATGATGATTTTGCCGTTGGGTAAGATGGTGGCGGAGCCGGTCCAAACGCCGTTCTTGTCGTACCATTGGTCAGCAACCATAGCAAGTGGAAGGTGTTGCCAGTGAATCAAGTCCCTTGAGATGGCGTGTCCCCAAACTATGTCTCCCCATACAGCTGCGTTTGGATTGTACTGGTAGAAGAAGTGATACCATCCCTTGTAGTATAGTGGACCTGAAAATTCATTTCATTGCTTAATCCTTTTTCTTTTTCTGCTTTCAATTAATTTAATTGCCATGTGTGTATGCACTTTTTTTAGGCCCTGTTCAGTCCATTATTATATTACTAATACTATTTGGTCACATAAATGTCAAATCCTTGACTGACCAACAAACGAGGTAAACATCCTCGTAACTTCTCATATATTTATAGACCAATTCTTGCCAAAACATATAGACTTGGGTTAAGTCAATGGTAGACATTCAAAAAAATGCAGCAAATTATTATCATTGTTATTGTTGTTAAACAACTGATTATATATTGTGAAAAGTAAAAACCTATGAGAAAAGGAGAGGGTGGTCTCTTACCATTAGGATCTGAAGCAGAGGATAGCAGCAGAACCCCGTCAGCGCAAGCCAGAGTCGCCAGACAAGAACAAGAGAAAAATTAGTCGCAAACATCAAACATTCGGTACATTTGATTTTTTATTATTATGTATCTGCTGTTCAAAGGAATGGTTCCGACAAGACCAATTTGACTATCGGCGAGAATCAGGTTACTCTGATCCGGTCAATAAACATATCTTGCTTTTTACGTATCACAAAGATACCTACATTAACAAGTATTCGTCTTTGGTTTGCAGGATTTATTGCCGCCAGATCATGACTATCTAGTTGTTGTAAGAATGACTAATTTTTAGAATAGAGACCACTTTAATAAAGACATTAAAAATGTCTTTTTTTTTTAAGATATTCACACATATCATGTTATTATTAGATATCTTTATTAAATCGATTAATAATTTATTTTTTAATAAATCAGAACCAAATCGGTTTATTATAGCAACAATAATAAATCCAATTGTCTGTATTATAATTATTAGATCCGATTT
Organism: Arachis hypogaea; assembly: GCF_003086295.3. NCBI lineage: Eukaryota > Viridiplantae > Streptophyta > Magnoliopsida > Fabales > Fabaceae > Arachis > Arachis hypogaea. Next base: position 14,011,320 of record NC_092040.1, read on the forward strand.
GATCCGATCAAATTATACCATCTAAATCGAATATCTTTAAATTTTTTAATAAAAAGACAATGATATATTTGACTTTTTGTTTTTTGGATATTTAAATCTCTAAAAATTTAAAAATACAATTAAATCCCTAGAAAAAAAATTTGAATTTATTGTTATTGTTATAAAAAAACTCAGTTTTATTTTAATTTGTTAAAAAATTTAAAAATAACAGGTTCATTAATACATCCAATAATAATGTGACGTAAATATCTTTACAAAATGACGTTTTATGGGAGCTCCTCCTCTTGGAATATGTAAAATGTATAAACTATTTTAATTTAAAAATTATTAAATATTTATTAGTGAATAATTAAATAAAAAATTAATAAAAATATTAAAATATTCTTAAACTAACAAAATAACTTATGTTGCAGCACAAAAGTTTGGATAAAAATAATATATTTATTGGATGGAGAGTATCAAATAGTAAATCAATATAATATAAGTTAACAGTTCATTTATGAGAAATTTAATGTGATTAATAATTTTTTTGAGAAATTTAATGTGGTTAATAATTTTTTTCTCAACATGTATTGTGAAATGTGTTGTTTGCCATTGAAAAACCAATATGAAGAAATTGAAAAAGGGATGAAGAAGAAATAAGGAGTGAAGGTCTAAAAAATAAAGAAGTTGAGCTAGGCTCTTTGTTAGGAATTAATCTTTATTCCGAGTTATTACAAACTGTCAATACTTCTTCAATCACTTTCTTTACTAACAAATATGTACTCATGTACTCTACTAACATATAATTAATGGTGGGTACTCCCATGAAGATATTATAATTGTCTTCATGTGATGATTTTTCTTTTTGACCCTTAGATGATGGAGTGTAGGGTTAGATTTTGATATGTTATAAAAGTGTTGTTTTTATTTGAAGTGTGGCCAAATCAATAAATCACACTTTTATACAAAGCATCTTCATAAAAAGATGTTTTTTGCATCTTCATTTGAGTAGCTCCCATAATTAATAATCTTCTTCTTTTACAGTAATAAGAAAAAGTTTATCTAATTTATTTATTTAGTTATTTTGTTTTCTTATATTAGTTATAAATTGATTATAAAACTATTAGTTATGTAAATTTTGTTTATATATAATATATATAATTATATATACTTCCACGTTAACCGCTTTGTACTTTATATGATAACGACTTTTTACAACCTTCTGATTCATTTTTTTGTTTATTGTTTTTTAAAAGAATGAGTCGGTCAAAGTAAAAGAAGATACCGTTCATCCAATTCTTCTCAGGCTGAAAATGAAAAGCTGTTCTCTGCCACGACAACATGCTATTGTTCCATGGATACATTTCACCATTGTTGCTGCTGAAAAGCCAGTTGGACTTCTCCGACACACCAGCAGACACACCGCGAGACCATGTTGAAGAAGAAGGCACTGTTTCTGATGATGTAGATTTTTCGTCAACAATGCTGGTTAATGCTACTGCCAATGACGCTTGTTCATGCGCATTATTGGATCCCCTATAAGACCCATTGAAGGCCACCAATAAAAAAAGTACTAAAAGCCCACAAAGGATCACAAGCAACCCCTTCACCTGTCTCCGCGGCTCTGCCATAGCCCCAGCCGCATCAAGGCTATCCGGCACGGGAATGTAAGAACATGGAATATCATTAGAAGAGTCGTTATTATTAGTAGAAGTTCCCATTGGATATAATCAAATAAACGAAGCTAATGAGTCAATATGAATTGTGTGGTGGTAACTAAGGAAAGAAAAATGATGATAATGAATTGGGCAATGAAAACAGAACTGGACAAGTATGAGAGCGTATTTGCCACATGCGAATATTTATAGAGTCTGTCTGTCAGGATAGACCTCACATGTGCCATTCGATGTAATTATTTCCAAACCACTTGGAACTGAGAGGGAAAATCGAACCGCTTTTTTGGTTAATAATACATAATAATTGAGCTTGATGGCCCTACAATTTTCCAATGCCAATCATTTCTGTCTCTTATTATTGATAATTTTGTAACTTTTGTTTGATTAATTTCCTAAAATTGCTTCAATAATTTTTAAAATAATTTCAAGTCTAATTCTCTACTGTTCCTTTCAAATAATGTAATATTTAATATTATGGTACAGAAGAAGCTTGTAACAATTGACTGTCTATGTAATATAATAGTAGTAATAATAGCGTTACAATGTATATAATATATAGAAGAGTTATGACATTATTGCAACTTGATATTTGAAATACTTTTTTTATTCTAATAGGTTCATTTTAGTTTGGACTGCAAAATAATATATATAATTATTTAGATATATTAAAATCTAGCTCAATTATAGGTAAAGACTATCCGACGGTATTTTTAACACCTAATTATAGCATATTACATATATACACAAATATATATAGTTGTTAGATGAAGATATTTAGATCAAAAGAAGAAGTAAAATTAAAAAAAAAAATTGAGCTGATCATTATAGAGTTTTATTAATATAAGCACAACCTATTTAAATAAATTAAGTGTATGTTTATTAATTAATCATATAAATTTTATTTTTGTAAGATGATCTGTTAAAGTATATTTCCATTTTGCAAATGATGAGCTTATAATTTTGTTGTTGATCAAATTAAGGGAGTCACTCAAATAAAGATGTTTAAAATATTTTTTTAAATATTTTTTAGTAATTAAAATTTAATACACAAATCAATTAAATCGTTTTTTTTTGTCAAATTAGATCAAATAAATTAATTTGATCGAAAAATCGGTAAACCAATCATTGAACTGGTCTAAATTAATATTCTTTTTCTAGTAAAAAATTATTACAATAATTTGATTATAGAAAATGACTAAAATACTCATATTATATATATATTTTTTAATTTTGAGAATCTTAAATCCTAATCCTATGACAGTACAGAAAGAAGATAATGGTTGCAATTTAGGATTCTCAAATTAATAATAATAATAATAATAATAATAATAATAATAATAATAATAATAATAGTAGTATTTTAGTCATTTTTTGTAATTGGGATATTATAGTTATTTTTTATAAAAATTATTAATTTAGACCGGTTCAAGCTGTAATTTATCGATTTTTTAGCTAAATTAATTTGTCTAATTTAATTTTAACAAAAATAACATAATTTAATCATTGTATGTATTAAATTTTAATTTTTAAAATATATCTAAAAAAACGTTTTAAGCGTTTTTATTTGAGTGATTTCTTAAAATGAAAGGAGTTTAGAACATACCTTATTTTCATCTTTGGATGAAGACTAAACTATTTATTCATTATTGAGTTATAAGTTATAACCTTGTTTTGTATAAGATTATAACATTATTATTGTTATCATTTTATCCGAAGTTATTTAAGCTCCAATCGAACTATAATTATCTGCTTGCTTTATTGGTATTATTATGAAGCACATCAATCTAATCATGTAAAAATTGGACCATAATGAGTAATTTTGACATCAAAATAGTAAAATTGGACAACAAGGCACGTGTGTCCACCTGAGATTTACTGATTCAAATATTAATTAGAAGTCTAGAAAAGTCAAAATGAAGAGAATAAAAACTGTAATGGTGAAATAGAAAAAAATTCAATAAAAAAAGATTTCTACTCTATAAATAGAAAAATAACAAATTAAAAAGAAATTTCTATTCAATAACATAAAATCACACTAAAAATTCTACAAATTTTTAATCACACTAATGTACCAAAATATCATAAAATATAAGTGCATCTGAGTATTAAGAATACTTGCATATGAGTATTAAGAGTTAATTTATTTTGTTTATTTTTGTTAAGCATTTCTTTTTCAATTTAGTTCTTTGATTCAAGTTTTAGTTTTTTCTTATTATTTTTACTTGTTTAAGCAAAGTTTATTTCATTTTTTCAATTTTAATTTTATTTTAAGTCTGTTTGATTCTACTCAAAATTTTATTGGTGTTAAACATCTTATTATACACTTCATAATCACTGCGATAAGAATTTTAGTAATTTTTTATTATTTATAAAGTTTATCCTAATATTAAAGTTGATAAATCCTGAGTCGAACTCATTTCTTTAAAAAGAGTTGTATCTACTTTTTAAATTGAGATTATTAATATAAATTTGATCGAAGTTAAACAAAAATTAAGCCAAACATAATCTATCCCTCTTGTATAAAGTCAAGAATATTCATACACAGAAAACAATAATAATTTAAAAAGTTCAGAAGGTTCAATGAAATGAAGACAATAAAGAAGGTAATAACGTGTGAGAGCTCAATTAAGGTAACAACGTGTGCCAATAATATAAAACTCAGAAAACCTAGGAACAATAATAGCATGCAAAAGAGGGCCAATGAAGTAGTCCTCAATAATGTTTCAAACTTAAAATTCTCAGCAAATAGGCACGCATACTAACGGTTCAACGAACAAGCGTAAGAATTAAAAAATCACGTTGTAATTTTGGCAGTAGCTCATTGGAAAGAAGAAGACGCCACAACCACGACAAGCGAAAGCTCTAGAAGCCAAATCACTGCCACATCAGAGTTTGGTTTGACGTTGGTTTTAGACTTTTATTAGTAGTAGTAAATACACTAGTTGTCATTAGTTTTTGCTAAACAATCATAATAAATTAATAATCATGCTCAATAATTATATACTTAATTAATCATAATCATTGAATAAAGTCCAAAATCCAACTCCAACATCCATCCCCTACTTCAACATGAAATTTTTTTCACACGATTTTTTTTATCTGACCAACAATTTAAATAAAAAAATGCTACGCATTACAGAGTCCTCAATTTTTTAAACGGAAATTGTGGTAATTATTAAATAAAATAAATTGATGTCAGTTATAAATGAACTTATTACTAAAAATCAGTAAATATATCTGTTATTTGAACAGTTGGTTTTTCTGTTTAAAGAATTTTTTTAATTTAGACATGTGAAAGGGGATGATATGTTTGTTGTCACAGTATCAAGTAGGGTTGATTGAAATCAATAATGCAATATATACCGCCATGTCAGATTACATGGATTTTGTATGTTACTAGGTATTATTATTTCTATGGTCTTGTTTTTACACCACATGTTAAAGGATAAGCATGGCGCGATCTGATTGGATGACACAAAAGACGGTGGTCCAGACGCAACACTTCGTAGTTTGTTTGAATAACTCAGTTGCCACATTGATTTATTCATTTATTTGTGAGGTTGGTGTTTTTTGGGTCCCACCAGACCCACCACCAAATGATGTTTGCCGTCATTGACAATGAAACAAAACCAATAAAACAGAATCTGGATCCGTAATTAATCGCCGATTTAGTTCTTGTGTAGCATGATTTTGGACCCGACTATTAGGCTAATTAGCTTGATTATCATTATTTGTCCACCTCAACTTAGCTAAATTATTTTTATTTTCCACATGCACCGCCGTGTAATGTTGCAGATTCCACATGCCTTTGCTTCCCTGCCTTTCTTAGCCTTTGATGATCATGGAACATGGATGACGAGTATAGTATGATTATTGACAGTAAATTAAGACATATTATATACTATGATATTATTCGCTAGTTAATAATGCATGTTTCATAATTGATAATTTGATACAATGAATCTCTGCTTGGTACTCGTATTTCGCACTCATTCACCGAGAAAGCTAATAATACATACATACACACTATTTGTGCGCATATGAAATTTCACTCGAAAATCTAATACATACAAGAATAAACTTCCTGATAAATGTATTTAAAAAAAAACTTATGAGTCGATTGATTTGGCTATTCTTATTTTCATTTTCAATGAAAATAAAAATAAAATATAAAAATAAATTTAATTGAATTTTTTAATATTATTTTTAGCAAAAATATAAAAAAATATAAAATTAAAAATAATATTTTTCATTTTTAATTTTTTCAATTAAAAATAATAAAAATATTTCCAATCTAAAACATAGTATTTTCAATTAAGAACTTCGTGATTTATTCTTTTACCTCTTCTTTTTATTTCATGTACCAGAACTAAATCTTCACTCGTACTTTGAAAAATGCAAGGCGAGTCCTCCCACTTTTTTTTCACTCTCTTACGGTAGCTCTTCCAACTCCCAATTCCCTAGCTTTCTTCATCGGCCTTTTCATTTTTGTTTTTTTTTTCAAAGACAAAAGATTATTTCTTTCAAACTTTTTTTATTATTTTGCTGTTTTGTTGAGTTTTATTTCTTTTGTTATATTCAACTTTTTTTATCTTTATATCTTCAATATCTTTTAAGTTTTTTTTAATTGTTTTAAAGGTGTATTTTTCAATTTGATAAAAATATAATAATTTTTGTCTTTCAACTATTTTTTTTCTGTTGGTGTATTTTGTTGTGTTCCTTCTCTAATTCAAAACCGGAAAATAAAAGAATATCTAAAAAAAAGTGTATTCCGACAATAATTAACAAGAGTGGTAAAAATTGAATTGTATTTGCATTCGATATAAAAACTCATGTGTGTTCTTATTTAATATAATCTCTTCTTTTTTAAACGTACTCTCATTTTCAAACACAGATTCAAGTGTACTCCTATTTTATATATTTTGTACTTATACTCTATATATATCTTTTAATATTAATACAATTTATTTTTGTATTTAAAAATATTAATTTTAAATATTTTTTATATTATTTTTCAAACACCATGACCATCTTTTTGTTAACACAATAAATAAAAAATAATATGTTATGAAAATAATTTGGTTAATCAATAATCAAATAATAAAATATCAATAAATAAAAACTAAAATACACTTACCAAATATAGTTTTATTATTTTTAATGTTTGAAAATAAATTTTATTCTTATAAACCAATTATAATTTCTAAAATGTGAAAAGTTAAAAGTAAACATTATTTTCAAATAATAAAAATAAAAAATAAAAACAAAAAATATTTTCATAAATTAATCGATCCTCTAATTGCTAGCTATACATGCATGTGTTAAACAAAATACAAATTCCATGCCTTTTTGGCGTTTAGGGCGCACTAGGCCCAATTATGTTCTGTCTAAACACTAAAATATGCTAAATTTTACTAAAATTAAATTATTTCTCCAAATCCATATTTTAATATTTTTGGAAAATAATATGTTTTCTTAGGTCGAATCAATCCAATGAAAGTCAGTAGTTTGCTTTGGTCTTCGCATTGTTTTCTAGTTCGTCTCTAATGAAGGCGTAATTTTAATTTTAGCAAAAATTTGTGACAGCAAAAAATAATTTTAGAATAAAATTTAATATGTGAGACTATTCTGAATATAAAAAAATTAAAGATGATTTAATTTTGTTTAAAATTATAGAAATTAAAATTATATTTGATCTTTAAATTTGTATACTCTTCACAGTATAACAGATGTTATACTACAATTAATTCAAATTCATATATTTTGATAATCATACAAAAGAAGAAGTCTAAAGATATTACTTTTAATAATATAAAAAATATAATATTTAATATTTGTGTATAACCAATAACAAACTGGTCTAGATATGGGTCAATTTAGATAAGAGTGTTAATGAATTTAGTCATGTCCATAGTATTCATTCGTATTTGGTTTGTAATTTATAAATATGATTTGATTCACATGATGATAGATTCAATCCAATTCGTATTTTAATCAGATGGATCATGAATATTATATCTATATTTACGAATTTATAGATCTATATCAAATAATAAATAAATATATAATATATATATTGTATTTATATTTTATTTTAATTAATAATTATTATTTATGTATATTATATTATTTTATATTTATTATTTAAAAAAAGTTAATATAATATTATTTTAAAAATAAATATGTTTAAAAAATAAAAAAAGATTTTATTAAAAAAAGGTTTTATTGGTTTTTTATAAAAATAAAATTTTTTATATATTTTTTATTTTATGAATATATCTAATACCCAATTCAGAATTGGATCTAACTGAATAAATTTTATACGGATTCAATTAAAATTTTAGTTATATATAATTTGATCGGTAAATATTTTTAAATTTGGTATATGTCTTTGTGCGTAAATGAAAAAAATATGTATAAACTAACATATTTTAAACAAACAGATAAAGAAATTTTATATTTAAGATATGTTAAAGTATATAAAAATTAAATATTATTAATTAATTTAAATTAATTGAATGATTAATTTATTAATTTATTTAAGTAAATGATGTAAATTCAAATTTCGGTTGTCGTATATGATAATTTACTGGCTAACCACAAAATCTTACATATTAGCTGGCATGTAGAATTGGAAATACGGTAAATATATATATATATTAGGCTGCAGCTATCCATGTGAGGGGGTGGAACTAACAACTGTATGTGTTTTGCAACTCCCGACCTGCATACGTCAACCCACGGAATTTTGGTGGATTTAGCACTTCCATGTATCCTAAATCTTAGAACTGGATTTTTTATTTTTTTAAAAAAATATAGATAGATAATAAAAATATTAAATAATGTGAATAATAAATATATAAAATATTTAATTCAATAAGTATGTAGATGATTATATTTATTATTTTTAATTAGATAGTTATTTTTTTATTCGATTTATTTATGTACAGTTAATAATAACTGAATGTTCAATTTACTAGAGGTACAGATAGTTATCCTAATATTAAGATTTATGAAATAATTTAGAGATTTAGTATTTTTTTATTTTATTAACTCAATTCTAAAATTTATTATTCACATTATTTACAAAAATCATTGTCTACTTAACAAAACTATATTTTTTAAGCTATGAATCTCCAACATTATAATTGAATTTTGCTTATGTTTTTGGAAAAAAGCATTGCAAAACTACGCTGTATGCCGGGCAATATTGTTGAAGGCACATAATAATCACAGTATTAGTGTATTAAATCACTTACCGGAAGTTCCATGATTTTGATGGTGACCTTTTTTCTTAGTATAACGAATTTATTGTTAACCACAATAACCATATATATAGTTATGACTTTTTACTTTTTAGAATATGTGGCATTGACAATTTAAGTAACCATATATAAAGTAGTTGAAACTTGTTACAATATATTCATATCTACCGTAGTAACATCAAATATTAATATATTACTAGTATAACTTCATCTTTCAGAACAGCAAGTCAAGACATTACTACGTACGTAATTACGTATGTTGAAAACTTATATGTCAATGATATCATAATAGTTAAAAGTATGATTTTGGTTTTAATATAGAGGCCAAAAATCGATTTTGTCTCTGACTTTTATTTTAAAATCGTTTTTCGGACGAAAATATTCCTCCCTCTTCTCTTCTTTCTCAACACCTATCTTCTTCTTCAACGTTAACAAAAAACTGAAGCAGATGCACAAACACAAAAACAAAAGCAGACAACAATGAATAACAACAAGCTCAACTAGAAATGAAAGAACAGCAGAAGCAAAAAATAATGAAACAACAACAACCAGATGCAGAAGAACAACAATCATAGATCTTGTATACAATTAACCATTAACAGAAATTTTTAATAATCTAAGCTAATTCTATCAAATCTAAGCTGATTCAACAACAATAACAACAACAACAATTCAGCATCAATTTTCAGTAATTTAATAACTTAAAATCAACTAACAGAAAATTAAAATTCAGCTAAACTAACCCAGAATCAAATCAAGAAACTAATACTAACCAAAACAGAAATTGAAAGCAAAATGATAACCTGGATTATGAAAATAGAAAATAGAAAAGAGGGGATAGGGGAGGCAGTGGTGGAGCGCCGACGGTTTGGACATGACGGGAAGGGACTGGAGGGAGGGTAACAGGCAGTGGTGGCTCTGATTCCTTCTACGACAGGGACTGAGGGAGGAGAAGCAGGGAGGCTCGCTAGCGGTGATAAAGCAGAAGAGGCTCCACGTTGCTGTGCCATAGTGAAGCAGGAGAGGCTCGCCGGCGGAAGAAGGAGGGGAGAGGGTCGCAGTTGCTTTGGGAGTCTGGGGTTAGTGCGAAGGGGAGAGGAGCAACGGTGGTGGCGGCGGTACGACGATTTCCCTTTCCCCTTCTTCCCTTCCCTCCCCATCCCCCCGTTTCTCGCGCCCTCTTCTTTCTCTCCTCCATTCTCTGTATCCATTTTTTTCTTTTTTTTATTTTATATTATTTTATTTTATAATTTTTTAATGAAGAGTAATTTGATAACAAAAAAATAAAATTGATAAAAAAAACGATTTTAAAACAAACTGAAACCTTGAGAATTATTTTGTAGCAAAAAAAAATTGGAGATAAAATTAATTTTCGACCTCTACCTTATAGACCAAAATTATACTTAACTCATATCATAACTTTTGCATTTTATACAAGAATTAATCACCCGCTCATAACTCAATTACATACATGGAGGTAGTTATATTAAACCAAAAAAATTATTGACTAACAACTATTTTAGATATATATTAAAATTAACTATTAAAATTAGTTATAATATAAAATATATATTAAAAATAAATTATTATATATATTTATATAAAAATATATAATAACTAATTTAAATAATTAATTTGAGTGTATAGATAATATTTTTAATTCACTAAATATCTCAAAAAATAATAATAGTTTCCAACTTACTCCAAGATCTAGCTTGCTCGTATAATCCATCTCACTCTTGAATTCATGAGTTGTAAATTCAATATAATAAAGATGATATATATATATAATTAAGATGTATCAAAAAATAATATTATTCTTATGCAATAACTTTATTCGATCTGCATATATATGTCGGTTCTTAAAAAATTTGAGGTTTGTTCTTCTTATCAGAAGATGAGGTAGACTTTATTTTTTTAAAAAAAAATAAATATATATAAAAAGACGCTAACATTTAAATTAGTTTAACAAATATTTTTTTTAAAAATTTTATAGAAAAAAATTTTAAACATATCTTATGCACTCTCGAGAACATTTCTTATAGTCGATGAATTTACTATTTAAAATCTTCAGATGTGAGAATTAATAACCGGATTAACCGCAATAAAGAATATGAGTTGCATTATCTGTTACCGAATTGTAGCATTAAAGTTACCATTTCATTTGAGGTATATATAAGATTTAACTATTTAATTATTATTTATTCTGTTAAATATTGATTTAACAAATTAAATGTTGAAATGACTAGACTAAAAGATTTTACGTGAATATTGCTTCTTTAAGGTAACGTTTTTTTTAAGATATTAAGATAGAGAACGAAAAATTGAGATTTAGTGTTATTTATTGGTCCAAAAATTGGTACTAAAATTTTTATATTTATCTCCAAAATTTCAGTATTTTAATACCTCTAAAAAGTGGAGACGTAAAAAATTTTTGGAGACGAAAACTGAAATTTTAATAATATTTTATACTTAAAATACTCATATTTTAATAATTAATTCCAATTTTATTTTTTGTGCAAATTAAATTAGAATTTTGTTTTTATTTCAATATCTATTTTTCACTTTACATCAAACACAAGACAGTTTTTTTGAAGTAAAAAAGTTCAACACAACAAGATGGAGTAAAAAAAAAAAAAAAAATTCATAACACTCAAAATAACAACTCCTAGTCATTTTCAGTATTGTCATCAACAATCACAGAGTTCACTACCAATCCACTCATCGTAACTTGTAAAGGATCTGTTAATAATATTCACCACACTTGAACCTTGATTTTTGAAGATTCTATCATTTCTTTTCAATCAAATTATCCATATGACCGCAAAAAAGCCAACCAGCCACCGCTTCCGTTCCATCTTTTTCGCTGATATATCCGTCCAACTTTTATAGTGTTGTTTGAGCATACTTGGAATAGTCCATATCCTTCGAAAATCAAACAACCAAGCACACCTCACCTACCAAGTGAACTCACAACCAATGAACAAGTGAAAAGCAGTTTCAACAGACTTATGACATAAAATACACATGTTATCATTCTGACCAATAAAATCTAATCTACACAGTCTTTTTCTTGAATTCATCTTACCAACCAGTGCAAACCAAGTAAACAAATCAATCTTTGGTGGGACAAATCCTCTCCAAATAATATTAGTGAAGCTATAGCTTGTGATATCTGTTGGAAGTACCTTTACCTGTAACACCTGCACACAAAAATTAGTAGAATAAACACATTTTTATTAAATTTTCAAACCACTCTATTCTCTCTCTGAGTTGTTAATTTCACTGATTGCAGAATCGTATAAAGCTGGTTCACTAATTCTACCTCCCATTGAAATAACTCTCGTCGCCACTGAAAATTTTAAATCTACTCTAACTCATTCAATAATTTACAATAATAAAACTTATTTTAATTTTTATCCTTCAATAACAATTTTTCAATCTCAATATCTCTTTCAAACACTACTTAATATATTACATATGTACCCAAAGCCCAGCAGCATCATCACCACAAAGCTCGGTTATACGTGGGGACTTGCACTTCCACAAGCCAAACTAACCGCTCAGCAGCAACTTCAGCATCAGCATCATCGTAAGATCCAAACTACCACCATTACTCATTACAAAACACATTATTGTCGACAGAATATTCAATATTCACATATAATGTCAAGATGGGGCATACTTTGATATATATATATATGTACTAATTAATTTTCTTCATACACAGATAAATAAATTTAATTTTGATTGGTGCGGAAATTTAATGGTGTCTCAAAAGCTCCCTTGTCTTGTATCATCATTCAATTGATAGTAGAGCTAAAGTGCGTAACTATAGAACCCTATTGGGTCCCAGTGTGAAGATGACGATGTTACGCTCTATAAATGGTAGGACTCGCACGTGATATTAAAAATAATCAAACCTACTATTTTTATATTAAATTTATTTACTAAAATTAATTATTAATATATTTATATATAAATATATGTATAATTTAATTTATTTTTAATGTATATTATATTTTAATATGTATTTTATATTTATGATTGATTTTTGTAGTCAATTTTAATGCATATGCATTATAATTATGCATTATGATTGAAGAATAATAATTCAATTCTGAATACCCACGCCAACTTCAATTCAAGTGAAGACATAATACCATAATTGAATGATTCCCTTTGCATGTGATTTCAACTCATGTTTTCCTATCACACAAAACGGACCACTCACTCTTCAATAAATCTTTAGATAGGGGCAACTGCTTGTATCTTAATAGAGGATCAAGCAAGCTATGATATACATACCCCCAACTTAAAAGAAATTTTTGGGATAGATAGATGGACTGCATTTTGCACCATCGATGAAGCTCTTTACTTGAACCAATCACATAAATTAATATATTCCATCATTTTCAAATGAGTTGGATATCAAATCAAATAGGTATCAAGTTTTCGGAGATAAATATTATAATATATTCTGGAAAGAATATTCTTTTTGAGTTGTACATCGGTCTTGTGCTAATTCGAGGCGTCTAATAATTTGATCCAGACTTAGAGTATCTTCGTGAACTCGGATCTAAGCGTGGTACCTGCAAAAAAGATTTCGACGCTCAAGTCAGTGAAGAATCATTTAAGAACATGTGTGTATAATCAGTGAGATGGTGTTGAATGCTTTTCGCTCTTATCATCAGCCTTCACCCTGATTTATAGTTTCGTTGAGATTGAACGAGTCATTGGCTTGAGTCGAGATCTTCGTGGCCGACTTTAGGGCGAGATTTTGAAAAAGATGTTTGTTAGGATAGGGTTGTTAATTTTGAATGTGGGTGAACGTGTCGAGGTATAACCCGATTTCTCCGATGTATAAGGGGTACAATACATAGCCCCCAAACTTGATTTGAAAAACATAGTTTATCAAGTTGAGCTTACCTTGTGTGGTTATATCTCAATTTTTTGGGACAAATATCTTAGCCCCCAAGCTCAAAGCGCGTTATTGCCATTTCAAGCTTGGAATTTTTTAATGGTTAAAAATGAAGTTTAATAATGGTTTTACCTTGCTAATTGGGCCACAATAAATTTTTGTTTTCCCAAGTGTAAAGTGGACCGTTCATGTTTAGGTATGCGAATAATTTTAATTTGACCTTCCCATTAAATGAATTAGTCGGTTGTAATTATACTTTTATTGCCGTTTCCTCCTTAGAAAAAAACACAAAACACAACTCAAGTCAGTTTTGCTTAAGTTGGAAAAATGACATGACTTTGAAAGGTTAGTCTCCTCATCTTCTTGTCTCTGTCTTTGTGTTGCTTTTCTTCGAAAAAATAGTGGTTAGAGAGAAAGAAAAGGAGAAGGACAAAGTGAAAGTAGTTGAAGTAAACAAGAAAAATCTGTACCATTAGGTGCATGTGGATGTAAAGACTCACGCATCGTCTTACTGTGATGCCGAGTCGCTTCGTGAGTTGGAAGCTCTGAAGCTTGTGAAGGAGGGGTCGGGGGTTTGTGTTGAACTTCTCACTTGTACGAGTAAGGAGAGAGTTTGTGAAAAGAAAGGGGATTGGGAGTATTTTTACATATATACTCCTTGTTTTTACTGAGTTGAACATGAAATCTCTTTTTTGGATTTTGAGTGTAAGGTCTTGACTCAACTTAACTGTGCTCCCTCGCAGTTACACTCTAAATTCTGGGCATTTTTGCGGGCATTTGAATGTCTGATGGACTTTTCAGATTTTCCTACTTCTCTAAATGTTTTCTTTTCTTTATTTCAATCGAATGGGGTGTGGAAGGGTCTTTGGATTTTTCTTAGTAGTTTTTCTGGACGTTCCATTTTTCTCTTGTATAAATTCTCAATTAAAAACGTTAAATCCATGTTTGTAAAGGTTCGATCCTAAGAGACCGAGTATCCATTTTATTTAGATAGTGAGCTGATAGAAAATTACCATTTGTATTGGTGTTCGGAGCCAATGCAGATTCTTGAGGCTGCGAAAAGGAGTGAGGAGGAAGATATGTTTTTGGATTTTCTAATAGAAAATTTTTCTACTGGTGAATGTTTGTCTATTCCTGATCTGATACGTTTCGAGAAGGAGAGTGATAAAGAATGGTTAAAAGCATATATAGGTAATATAAACCTGTGTTTTTAATTTGATGGTTTCTGATTCTTGATGTATTATTTCCGTTTGTAGGTGGACGAGTGTCTCATCTGAATACTTCTTGACTTCAATCTTTTTTGCATAAAAAAAAGAAAAAGGCAGTAGTAGTTCTGGGGTGGTGAAGGAGGCTGGTGGGGATGCCACTTATTCTGCTGCTCAACCTTCTGTGTCTTTGAAGAGGAAGAGAGATGGATCGAATAAATTTTTGGAGGTCATATCCGAGGAAGATAAAGGTGCTATAGTTGGTGATAGATCGGTGTTCGAGAGACAGAGGAAACTTCATGGTTTTATTGAAAGGGTGAACCCACAGTCTCTCTGGAGCGACCAATTTCCCATTGGGGAGCTTGCTGACAAAGTTTCCCTTTATCCTAGGGATATGCGGTTGACTCGCCAAAATGGTGTAGAGGGCATGGGGAAGTGCATCCAGGTTAGTAAGTTTTTTGCTTTATGAATTCATTTTCGATATGTATTCGTCATTGTTTAGCTCTGCTTGTAGATGGTGGCTTCATGTTTGTTATGTGTTGGACGTGCTATCGAGTTGCTAGGAGCGGAGCAATAGGTCGTTGTGGATAAGGTCACTGGCTTACAGCGATCTGTGAAGGAGAGGGATGATGTTATCATTGACATGACCGCGAAGATGAAATGTGGGGAGGAGAAGATTGTGAAGCTTCAAGATCGAATTTGTCTTCTTCAAGCTGAGATTAAGGAAAATGATAAGACAAAAGGCGAGACGACATCTCGTATTCATGAATTGAAAGAAGAAGGACTTGAAATGTTTTCTGTGGGGTTTGACCGTGCTGTTAGATAGGTCTCCCTATTTTCGCCCAAATTTGATGCTGGTTAACTTGATGTGACTAAAATTGTGATTGATGGAAAGCTGGTTGAGGATGAGGCTGGTGAGGAGCACGATGAGAATGTCCCTTTCCCCCCTCCCCTCTTGAAGAATTTGAAACATTTGAAATTTTTTGAATTTGTAGTTTGGAATTGTGAACTTTGTAACCGATTTTAGATCGGCTTTGTTTTGCGAACTGCTAATCTGACTTATAACGTCGGTTTGACTTAAAATTTGACTTGTGAATACATGTTTGTGAATATTGCTAAAACTTACCTTTTTGTTGGTTTGAATGATATACGCCAATGTAACAGATAATGAAAAGAAGAAGTAGTGGAATTTTATTCATATGGAGATGATCTGTCAGTTTTGAAATGTGTGGAGAGGTTAGCCTCGTTAAAATCTGTCCGAGTAAAATCCTCTTTAGGAAAAAAAATCCCATGATAAGGAAAAAGAGTACCTGGTCACTCCATTTACAAAGAGGATTTAACTGTAATAAAGCTTTAAAGACAGAACATTCCAGGTGTTAAGTATGGGTGTGCCATCTAACGTTTCAAGACAATAAGCTCCTCTGCCGACGACCTTGGAGACTCGAAAAGGTCCTTCCCAAGATGCCGCCAGCTTTCTGTGTCCTACAAGTTTTTGAACTTCTTCTATTTGTCTCAACACCATGTCTCCTTGACTTAGTATCATCGGTCATACTTTTTTGTTGTATTGCTTTTGCATGGCTAGCTGCATTGATTTCTGTCAAAGTTCGGTGAGGCATCGTTCATTGTTAATTGTATCAAGTTTGGCCGATCTTGCATCTATAATTTCATCAAAATATTCATCCGTGTCGAGCCATGACCGACCTCAATAGGGATCAAGCAATCTGTGCCGTATACGAGCCAGAACGGGGTTTTGTTTGTTGTGGATTGTGGTGTTGTGTTATAGCTCCACAATATTTCTGGTATGAGTTTGGCTCAGCGTCCCTTTACATCTGTTAACTTTTTTCTTAGAACCTACAAAATTATCTTGTTAGCTGCATCTGCGAGCCCATTACTTTATGGCTGTTCGACAGAGAGAAAATAGTGTTTAATATGAAGATCAATTAAAAACGAAGCAATTTTCTTATCAGTTAATTGCCGACCATTATCAAAAATGATTTTCCTAGGCAGACCATATCTACATATAATAGATTTTCAAATGAACATTTGTACCTTGTCCGAGGTTATTTTCGCAAGTGGCTGTACTTCTACCCATTTTGTGAAGTAATCAATCGCTACTAATAGGAATTTTACCTGTCCTGGTGCTACCGGGAATGGGCCGAGTATATCCATCCCCGATTTATGAAAAGGCCAACTAATATCCAAGGTGTGCAACAACTCGGCTGGGCTATGGATGAGTGGTGCACATTTTTGACATGCATCGCACTTTTGTACTTTGTTTCTACAGTCTTCTCATAACGTCGGCCAGTAGTATCCTGCTCGTACAATTTTTGTGGCCAAACTTCTGCCTCTAGCATGGTGTCCACAGATTCCATCATGGATTTCGGCGATAGCGTTTTCTGCATCTACTCGGCTGAGGCATTTTAGCAATGGTCTAGAGATATCCCGTTTGTATAGGTCAGCTCCCATCGTGGTGTAATGGATTGCTTTATGTCTAAATGACATCGGGTTTTTGTTTTCAGGTATTTCTCCAGTTCTCAAATAGCAAATGAATGGGTTTCGCCAATCTTCTTCCTGTGACACACTTAGAACAGATTTGATATCTAAACTTGGTTTTGTTAGTGTAAGATGTGATAATTTGTCTGATGAATTAGTTACCCTATATGTAGCTAATTTGGATAAAATATTGGCCCTACAATTTTGTTCTCTAGGTATATTTGATATTTCAAAATTTTGAAAATGATGTATCATGTTTTTTGCCGAATTTAAATACTTTTCTAGTAGTGGGTCTCGTACATGAAAATGACCAGTTACCTGTTGTACTACAAGAAGGGAGTCGCAATATACCTTTAGGTTTTTGACTTTTACTTCTCTTGATAACCTTAGGTCTATAAGGAATGCTTCATATTCGGCTTGGTTGTTGGTGGCTTGAAAGAGGAATTTTATTGACTGTTCAGCGTGCACTCCTGTGTTGCCTTTTAGTAGGATCCCAACTCCACATTCGCTCTCATTTGATGCACCATCTACATATAGTTCCCATTTCATGACCATTTCTTCTGTGTTGGTGAATTCCGAAATAAAGTCGGTTAGTGCTTGGGCTTTAGGAGATCCTCGTGATTGATAGGAGATGTCAAATTCTGAGAGCTCTATTGCCCATTTTGTGAGTTGTCTTGTTAGATCTGGTTTTGATAATATTTGACGTAGAGGTTGACCGATGCAAACTATTATCTGATGCATCTGAAAATAATGCCGTAAGAACCAAGCTGTGATAACCAAGCCAAATGCTAATTTTTCTATCGTTGGGTATCTTGTTTTGGCATTTTGTAGTAATTTTCTCACAAAATACACTGGTGTTGTTCTTTTCCTGTTTCTATTACAAGCACGGAGCTAACCGTGTTAGTTGAAATTGAAATGAATAAGTAAATGAGTGTACCTTGTTAGGGCTTCTGAAGTATGGGTGGTGAACCTAGGAGGTTTTTGAAATTGATAAAGGCTTTTTCACATTCTTCTATCTAGACAAATTTCTCAGCCTTTTCCAGGGTGTTGAAGAAGTGAGCAGCTGCTACAGGTAATAATCGAGACAGGGCTACTAGGCAACCTGTGACTTGCTGCACTTCCTTGATGGACCGAGGTGATTGCATGTTTATCACGGCTTGACACTTGTCAGGGTTGGTTTCTGATGAGCGGATAATTTGTATACTTTTTGGCATTGTTTTTAGTATGTTTTTAGTATGATCTAGTTAGTTTTTAGTATATTTTTATTAGTTTTTAGTTAAAATTCACTTTTCTGGACTTCACTATGAGTTTGTGTGTTTTTCTGTGATTTCAGGTATTTTCTGGCTGAAATTGAGGGACCTGAGCAAAAATCTGATTCAGAGACCAAAAAGGACTGCAGATGCTGTTGGATTCTGACCTCCCTGCACTCGAAGTGGATTTTCTGGAGCTACAGAAGCCCAATTGGCGCGCTCTCAACGGCGTTGGAAAGTAGACATCCTGGGCTTTCCAGCAATATATGATAGTCCATACTTTGACCAAGATTTGATGGCCCAAACTGGCGTTCAAAGTCACCTCAAGAAATCCCAGCGTTAAACGCTGGAACTGGCACCCAAATGGGAGTTAAACGCCCAAACTGGCACCAAAGCTGGCGTTTAACTCCAAGAAGAGTCTCTACACGAAATTTGCTTCATTGCTCAGCCCAAGCACACACCAAGTGGGCCCTGAAGAGGATTTTTATGTCATTTACTCATTTTTGTACACCTTAGGCTACTAGTTCTTATAAGTAGGACCTTTTGCTATTGTATTAGAAGACTTTGGTAGCTATCTTCATTTTTATGCTATCTTAGATCATTGGGAGGCTGGCCATTCGGCCATGCCTAGACCTTATGCTTATGTATTTTCAACGGTGGAGCTTCTACACACCATAGATTAAGGTGTGGAGCTCTGCTGTACCTCGAGTATTAATGCAATTACTATTGTTCTTCCATTCAATTCCGCTTGTTCTTATTCCAAGATATCACTTGTTCTTCAACTTGATGAAGGTGATGATTGACGCCCATCACCATTCTCACTCATGAACAAAGTGACTGACAACCACTCTTGTTCTACAAGCAACCAAGGCTCTAGTGAATATCTCTTGGGTTCTTTAACCGGAATCTTCGTGGTATAGGCAGGACCTGATGGCGGCATTCAAGAGAATCCGGAAGGTCTAAACCTTGTCTGTGGTATTCTGAGTAGGATTCAATGATTGAATGACTGTGACGTGCTTCAAACCTGTAACCTACTGGGCGTTAGTGACAGACGCAAAAGAGTGATTCTATTCCGGTAGGGGAGGGAACCAAACCGGTGATTAGCCGCACTGTGACAGAGTGCATGAGCATTAGTTTTCACTGCGAGGATGGGAGGTAGCTGCTGACAACAGTGAAACCCTACACGAGCTTGCCATGGAAAGGAGTAAGAAGAATTGGATGAAGGCAGTAGGAAAGCAGAGAGACGGAAGGGAAGGCATCTTCATACGCTTAT
The DNA here is from genome assembly GCF_003086295.3 of Arachis hypogaea. Taxonomy (NCBI): domain Eukaryota; kingdom Viridiplantae; phylum Streptophyta; class Magnoliopsida; order Fabales; family Fabaceae; genus Arachis; species Arachis hypogaea. Next base: position 14,031,385 of record NC_092040.1, read on the forward strand.
CTGAAGTTCCTACCAATGAATTACATAAGTATCTCTATCTTTACCTTTGTGTTATTTTCGTTCATCACTATATCCATTTGAGTTTGCCTGACTAAGATTTACAAGATGACCATAGCTTGCTTCAATACTAACAATCTCCGTGGGATCGACCCTTACTCACGTAAGGTTTATTACTTGGACGACCCAGTGCACTTGCTGGTTAGTTGTGCGAAGTTGTGTAATGCCATGGTATTGAGCTACCACGTTTTTGGAGCCATTACCGGGGATTATGAGAGTTGTGAAAAAGTATTGTTCACAATTTCGTGCACCAAGTTTTTGGCGCCGTTGCCGGGGATTGTTCAAGTTTTGAGCAAGCTTTTGGTAACATCAGTGCCAAGATTCGGCAACAACATCAAGTTCTTGGTGTTATTGCCCGGGATTGTTTAGGCTGGACAACTGACGGTTCATCTTGTTGCTTAGATTAGGTATTTATTTTTTTTCGAAATTCTTGAAGTTGAATTCTAGAGTTTCATGGTGATTTATTGAAATCTGGCTGGCTGAGAAGCCATGTCTAATTTCATTGGACCGAGGTTTCAACTCATCATCACAAGAGCTTGTTGGTTTCTTATCAATCTTGCTTTTGGAGCAGTGATCTGCTAAGGCTTGGCTGGCCTCTGGCCATGTCTAGTGTTTTGGACCGAAGCTTTCTTTGAGAGCTTGGCTGGCTGTGAAGCCATGTCTAATTCCTGGACCGGAGACTTAGACTAGCATTGCACTGATTCCTGGAATTCTCATTAAAAATTTTGATACTTTTTCTCCACTTAATTTTCGAAAAACACAAAAAAATTTTACAAAATCATAAAATCCAAAAATATTTCTTGTTTGAGTCTAGAGTCTCATCATAAGTTTGGTGTCAATTGCATGCATTCATATGTCTTATTGATCTTCAAGATGTTCTTGATGATTTGCTTGATCTGATCTTTGAATTCTATTGACTTGAGTATCTAGTGTGTCTCATTTGCATTTTCATTTTGTTAGTGTCAGTAGTATACAAATTGCTAAGTTTGGTGTCTTGCATGCATTGTTAATTGATTCTAGTTGCATTTTGATTTTTTTTCTTATTATTAAAAATCAAAAAAAAATTTTAATTTGTGTCTTTTCAAGTCAATAATACAGAGAATTGAAGATTCAGAACATACAGCAGAGGAATTGCACAGAAAAGGCTGGGCATTCAAAAATGCCCAGTGAAGAAGACAGACTGGCGTTTAAACGCCAGCCAGGGTGCCTGGCTGGGCGTTTAACGCCCAAAAGGGTAGCATTTTGGGCGTTAAACGCCAGAATGGATACCATTCTGGGCGTTTAACGCCAAGATGGTTAGAAGGGAAGATTCTGTTTTCAAAATCAATTTTTTTCTAAGTTTTCAAAATCTTTTCAAAATCAAATCTTTTTCAAATCAATTTTTTTCAATCAAATCTTTTTCAAAATTAACTTCTTTCCTTTTTCAAAGATACTTACTATCAATTAATGATTTGATTCAACATTTCAAGTATGTTACCTTTTCTGTTGAGAAAGGTTTAATGTTTGAATCATATCTTTTCTTGTTAGTCAAGTTTTTAATTTTCAAATCAAATCTTTTTAAAATGTTTTTCAAATCATATCTTCTCAATCACATTTCTTTTAAAATAAATCATATCTTCTTAACCACATCTTTTTCAAAATAGTTTTCAATCAAATCCTTTTGATTTCTAATTTCAAAATCTTTTTCAAAAATCACTTGATTTCTTTTCCATTTTCATTTTCAAAAATCAAGTAATGTTTTTCAAAATTGTTTTCAAAATTTTCACTTAATTTTCGAAAATTACTTCCCTCCTTCTCACATCCTTCTATCTATGGACTAACACTATCCCTTAATGCAAAATTCGAACTCCATTTTCTCTGTTAAGTTCGAATTTTCCACTTCTGTCCTCTATTCTTCTTTTCCTCTGACACCTAAAGGAATCTCTATACTGTGACATAGAGGATTCCACACTTTCTTGTTCTCTTCTCTTTCTTATGAGCAGGAGCAAAGACAAAGGCATTCTTGTTGAGGCTGATCCTGAACCTGAAAGGACCTTGAAGAGAAAGCTAAGAGAAGCCAAAGCACAACTCTCTTTAGAGCACTTGAACGAACTCTTCAAGGAAGAAGAACAAATGGCAGCCGAAAACAACAACAATGCCAACAATGCAAGGAAGGTGCTGGGTGACTTTACTGCACCTACTCCTGATTTCTATGGGAGAAGCATCTCTATCCCTGCCATTGGAGCAAACAACTTTGAGCTTAAGCCTCAATTAGTTTCTCTAATGCAACAGAATTGCAAGTTCCATGGACTTCCATTGGAAGATCCTCATCAGTTTTTAGCTGAGTTCTTGCAAATCTGTGACACAGTCAAGACTAATGGGGTTGACCCTGAGGTCTACAGACTGATGCTATTCCCTTTTGCTGTAAGAGACAGAGCTAGAACATGGTTGGATTCCCAACCTAAAGAAAGCCTGGACTCTTGGGAAAAGCTAGTCAATGCCTTCTTGGCAAAGTTCTTTCCACCTCAAAAATTGAGTAAGCTTAGAGTGGAAGTCCAAACCTTCAGACAGAAGGAAGGAGAATCCCTCTATGAAGCTTGGGAAAGATACAAACAATTGATCAGAAAGTGTCCCACTGACATGCTTTCTGAATGGAGCATCATAGGTATTTTCTATGATGGTCTCTCTGAACTATCCAAGATGTCTTTGGATAGCTCTTCTGGAGGATCTCTTCATCTGAAGAAGACGCCTACTGAAGCTCAAGAACTGATTGAAATGGTTGCAAATAACCAATTCATGTACACTTCTGAAAGAAATCCTGTGAACAATGGGACTAGTCAGAAGAAAGGAGTTCTTGAGATTGACACTCTGAATGCCATATTGGCTCAGAATAAAATATTGACTCAACAAGTCAATATGATTTCTCAAAGTCTGTCTGGGATGCAAAATGCACCAAGCAGTACTAAGGAAGCTTCATCTGAGGAAGAAGCTTATGATCCTGAGAACCCTTCAATAGAAGAGGTGAATTACATGGGAGAACCCTATGGAAACACCTACAATCCTTCATGGAGGAATCATCCAAATCTTTCATGGAAGGATCAACAGAGACCTCAACAAGGTTTCAATAACAATAATGGTGGAAGAAACAGGTTTAGCAATAGCAAGCCCTTTCCATCATCTTCTCAGCAACAGACAGAGAGTTCTAAGCAGAATACCTCTGACTTGGCAACCATGGTCTCTGATCTAATCAAAACCACTCAAAGTTTCATGACTGAAACTAGATCTTCCATTAGGAATTTGGAAGGACAAGTGGGTCAGCTGAGCAAGAAAATTACTGAACTTCCTCCAAGCACTCTCCCAAGCAATACTGAAGAAAACCCAAAAGGAGAGTGCAAGGCCATCAACATGGCCGAATTCTGGGAGGAAGAAGAGGCAGTGAACGCCACTGAGGAAGACCTCAATGGACGCCCACTGACCTCCAATGAGTTCCCCAATGAGGAACCTTGGGAATCTGAGGCTCAAGATGAGACCATAGAGATTCCATTGGACTTACTTCTGCCATTCATGAGCTCTGATGAGTATTCTTCTTCTGAAGAGGATGAGTATGTCACTGAAGAGCAAGTTGCTAAATACCTTGGAGCAATCATGAAACTAAATGACAAGTTATTTGGAAATGAGACTTGGGAGGATGGACCCCCTTTGCTCACCAAAGAACTGGATAACTTGTCTAGGCAGCAATTGCCTCAAAAGAGGCAGGACCCTGGGAAGTTTTCAATACCTTGTACCATAGGCACCATGACCTTCAAGAAGGCCTTGTGTGACTTAGGGTCAAGTGTAAACCTCATGCCTCTCTCTGTAATGGAGAAGCTAGGGATCTTTGAGGTACAAGCTGCAAGAATCTCACTAGAGATGGCAGACAACTCAAGAAAACAAGCTTATGGACTTGTAGAGGATGTTTTAGTGAAGATTGAAGACCATTACATCCCTGCTGATTTCATAGTCCTAGAGACTGGGAAGTGCATGGATGAATCCATCATCCTTGGCAGACCCTTCCTAGCCACAGCAAAGGCTGTGATTGATGTTGATAGAGGAGAGTTGATCATTCAAGTGAATGAAGAATCCTTGGTGTTTAAGGCCCAAGGATATCCCTCTGTCATCATGGAGAGGAAGCATGAAGAGCTTCTCTCAAAACAGAGCCAAACAGTGCCCCCACAGTCAAACTCTAAGTTTGGTGTTGGGAGGCCACAACCAAATTCTAAGTTTGGTGTTGAAACCCCACACTCAAACTCTAAGTTTGGTGTTGGGAAGTTCCAACACGGTTCTGAGCATTTCTGAGGCTCCATGAGAGTCCTCTGTCAAGCTAGTGACAATAAAGAAGCGCTTGTTGGGAGGCAACCCAATGTTTTATAATTAATTATTTTCTTTTGTTATTTTATCTTTTTTGTAGGTTGATGATCATAAGAAGTCACAAAAACAATGAAAAAAGCAAAAACAAAATGAAAAACAGGAAGAAAAACAGCACACCCTGGAGGAAGATGCTGCTGGCGTTCAAACGCCAGTCAGCCTAGCAGTTGGGCGTTTAACGCCCAGTCTGGCACCATTCTGGGCGTTTAACGCCAGAAAGGGGCACCAGACTGGCGTTAAACGCCAGTAAAGGGCAAGAACCTGGCGTTAAACGCCAGGAATGGGCACCAGCCCAGCGTTTAACGCCAGAATTGGCTCAAAACGTGGATTTTGATGCCATTTGGTGCAAGGATGCCTTTTCCTTGACACCACAGGATCTGTGGACCCCACAGGACCCTACCATCACTCTCTCTCTTCTTCCCCCATTCACCAATCACCTCAACACCTCTTCCCCAAAAACCCTTCACCTATCAAATCCCATCTTTCTCTTCACCACTCACATCCATCCTTCATAAATCCCCACCAACCTCACCCTTCAAATTCAAACCACTTTCCCTCCCAAACCCACCCATAATGGCCGAACCTTTACCCCCCTCTCTCCTATATATACCCTTCTTCAACCCTTCATTTTCACACAACCTAAACACCACTTCTCCCCCTCTTTGGCCGAACACACCACCATCTCCCTCTTCCTCATTTCTTCTTCTTCTACTCTCTTCTTTCTTCTTTTGCTCGAGGACGAGCAAAAATTTTAAGTTTGGTGTGGTAAAAGCGTTGCTTTTTCGTTTTTCCATAACCATTATGGCATCTAAGGCCGGAGAAACCTCTAAAAAGAGGAAAGGGAAGGCAAAAGCTTCCACCTCCGAGTCATGGGAGATGGATAGATTTCTCTCAAGGGTGCATCAAGACCACTTCTATGAAGTTGTGGCCTTGAAGAAGGTGATCCCCGAGGTCCCTTTTTCACTCAAAAGGGGTGAATATCCGGAGATCCGCCATGAGATCCGAAGAAGAGGTTGGGAAGTTCTTACCAACCCCATTCAACAAGTCGGAATCTTGATGGTTCAAGAGTTCTATGCCAATGCATGGATCACCAAGAACCATGACCAAAGTGTGAACCCGAATCCAAAGAATTATCTTACTATGGTTCGGGGGAAATACTTGGATTTTAGTCCGGAGAGTGTGAGGGTGGCGTTCAACTTGCCTATGATGCAAGGAGATGAGCATCCTTACACTAGAAGGGTCAACTTTGATCAAAGGTTGGACCAAGTCCTCACAGTTATATGTGAAGAGGGCGCACAATGGAAGCAAGATTCAAGAGGAAAGCCGGTCCAATTGAGAAGGCATGACCTCAAGCCCGTGGCTAGAGGGTGGTTAGAGTTCATACAACGCTCAATCATCCCCACTAGCAACCGGTCCGAAGTTACCATAGACCGGGCCATCATGATCCATAGCATCATGATTGGAGAAGAAATAGAAGTTCATGAGGTTATAGCCCAAGAACTCTATAAAGTGGCGGACAAGACCTCCACCTTGGCAAGGTTAGCCTTTCCTCATCTCATTTGTCACCTCTGTTATTCAGTTGGAGTTGACATAGAGGGAGACATCCCCATTGATGAGGACAAGCCCATCACCAAGAAAAGGATGGAGTACACAAGAGATCCCACTCATCATGAAATCCCTGAAATTCCTCAAGGGATGAATTTTCCTCCACAAAACTATTGGGAGCAACTACACACCTCCCTAGGAGAGTTGAGTTCCAACATGGGACAACTAAGGGTGGAGCACCAAGAACACTCCATCATCCTTCATGAAATTAGAGAAGATCAAAGAATCATGAGGGAGGAGCAACAAAGACAAGGAAGAGACATTGAGGAGCTCAAGCACTCCATAGGATCTTCAAGAGCAAGAAAGAGCCGCCATCACTAAGGTGGACCCGTTCTTTGATTTCCTTGTTATTTGTTCTTCTGTTTTTCGAATTTTATGCTTATGTTTATCCATGTTTGTGTCTTGTGATCATTAGTGTCTTAGTGTCTATGCCTTAAAGTTATGAATGTCCTATGAATCCATCACCTTTCTTAAATAAAAATGTGCTTAATTGATAAAAGAAAGAACTGCATGAATTTTGAATTTTATAATAGTTTAATTATTTTGATGTGGTGGTAATATTTTTGTTCTCTGAATGTATGATTAAACAGTGCATATGTATCTTGAATTTGTGGTTCATGAATGTTGGCTCTTGAAAGAATGATGAAAAAGGAGACATGTTAATGAGGATCTGAAAAATCATTAAAATGATTCTTGAAGCAAGAAAAAGCACTTTCAAAAAAAAAAAAAAAGAGAGAAATAAGAGTTGTAATCCAAGGCAAATAAGAGTGTGCTTAAGAACCCTGGACACCTCTAATTGGGGACTTTAGCAAAGCTGAGTCACAATCTGAAAAGGTTCACCCAATTATGTGTCTGTGGCATGTATGTATCCGGTGGTAATACTGGAAGACAGAGTGCTTTGGGCCACAGCCAAGACTCAATAAATAGCTATGTTCAAGAATCATCAGACTTCACTAAGAGAATCATTAGCACTATCTGGACTCTGAGTTCCTAAAGAAGCCAACCATTCTGAATTTCAAAGGATAGAGTGAGATGCCAAAACTATTCAGAGGCAAAAAGTTAAAAGCCCCGCTCATCTAATTAATACTGATCTTCACAGATGTTTTTGGAATTCATTGCATATTCTCTTCTTTTTATCTTATTTGATTTTCAGTTGCTTGGGGACAAGCAACAATTTAAGTTTGGTGTTGTGATGAGCGGATAATTTGTATACTTTTTGGCATTGTTTTTAGTATGTTTTTAGTATGATCTAGTTAGTTTTTAGTATATTTTTATTAGTTTTTAGTTAAAATTCACTTTTCTGGACTTCACTATGAGTTTGTGTGTTTTTCTGTGATTTCAGGTATTTTCTGGCTGAAATTGAGGGACCTGAGCAAAAATCTGATTCAGAGACCAAAAAGGACTGCAGATGCTGTTGGATTCTGACCTCCCTGCACTCGAAGTGGATTTTCTGGAGCTACAGAAGCCCAATTGGCACGCTCTCAACGGCGTTGGAAAGTAGACATCCTGGGCTTTCCAGCAATATATGATAGTCCATACTTTGTCCAAGATTTGATGGCCCAAACCGGCGTTCAAAGTCACCTCAAGAAATCCCAGCGTTAAACGCTGGAACTGGCACCCAAATGGGAGTTAAACGCCCAAACTGGCACCAAAGCTGGCGTTTAACTCCAAGAAGAGTCTCTACACGAAATTTGCTTCATTGCTCAGCCCAAGCACACACCAAGTGGGCCCTGAAGAGGATTTTTATGTCATTTACTCATTTCTGTACACCTTAGGCTACTAGTTCTTATAAGTAGGACCTTTTGCTATTGTATTAGAAGACTTTGGTAGCTATCTTCATTTTTATGCTATCTTAGATCATTGGGAGGCTGGCCATTCGGCCATGCCTAGACCTTATGCTTATGTATTTTCAACGGTGGAGCTTCTACACACCATAGATTAAGGTGTGGAGCTCTGCTGTACCTCGAGTATTAATGCAATTACTATTGTTCTTCCATTCAATTCCGCTTGTTCTTATTCCAAGATATCACTTGTTCTTCAACTTGATGAAGGTGATGATTGACGCCCATCACCATTCTCACTCATGAACAAAGTGACTGACAACCACTCTTGTTCTACAAGCAACCAAGGCTCTAGTGAATATCTCTTGGGTTCTTTAACCGGAATCTTCGTGGTATAGGCAGGACCTGATGGCGGCATTCAAGAGAATCCGGAAGGTCTAAACCTTGTCTGTGGTATTCTGAGTAGGATTCAATGATTGAATGACTGTGACGTGCTTCAAACCTGTAACCTACTGGGCGTTAGTGACAGACGCAAAAGAGTGATTCTATTCCGGTAGGGGAGGGAACCAAACCGGTGATTAGCCGCACTGTGACAGAGTGCATGAGCATTAGTTTTCACTGCGAGGATGGGAGGTAGCTGCTGACAACAGTGAAACCCTACACGAGCTTGCCATGGAAAGGAGTAAGAAGAATTGGATGAAGGCAGTAGGAAAGCAGAGAGACGGAAGGGAAGGCATCTTCATACGCTTATCTGAAGTTCCTACCAATGAATTACATAAGTATCTCTATCTTTACCTTTGTGTTATTTTCGTTCATCACTATATCCATTTGAGTTTGCCTGACTAAGATTTACAAGATGACCATAGCTTGCTTCAATACTAACAATCTCCGTGGGATCGACCCTTACTCACGTAAGGTTTATTACTTGGACGACCCAGTGCACTTGCTGGTTAGTTGTGCGAAGTTGTGTAATGCCATGGTATTGAGCTACCACGTTTTTGGAGCCATTACCGGGGATTATGAGAGTTGTGAAAAAGTATTGTTCACAATTTCGCGCACCAGTTTCTATCCCCCTGTTTATTAGTAGGAATCCGAGGAATTTACCTCCATGTACTCCAAATGCGCACTTCTCTGGGTTTAGTCTCAAATTGTACTTTCGAAGTTGTTGAAAAATTTCATTAAGATCGGCCACATGTTGTTGTTTTGAGCTTGATTTAACCACCATGTCATCGACATATATTTGAATGTTTCGGCCAATTTGATCTTTGATGACTTTGTCCATTAGTCTCTGACAAGTTGCTCATGTATTTTTCAGTCTGAAAGACATGACTTTATAACAAAAGTTTCCTTGATCAGTCACGAACGTTGTTTTGTCTTCGTCATCTAGATGCATTAGTATTTGGTTGTAGTCAGAGTAGCCATCCATAAAACTGAGCACTAGGAAACTCGATGTGTCGTCTACCAATCTATCAATGTTTGGGAGTGGGTAAGACTCCTATGAGCAGGCTTTGTTTAGGTCTGTGAAGTCCACACACATACGCCATTTTTCCAAGCTCTTATTTACCATTACCACTTGGCTAACCATGAGGAGAATCGAAGTTTTCAGATGAAACCTGCATCGAGTAACTTCTGTGTCTCTGCTGTTACTGCATTTCTTCTCTCTCTGCCCAGGTTTCGTTTCTTTTGCCTTATAGGTCAGGCGTTAGGGCTGACTGCTAACTTGTGACATATGAAATTCGGATCGATTCCTGGCATATCAGTAGGTGTCCATACGAATAGGTCGGAATTGGACTTTAATGTTTCAATTAGATTTTGTTTCATTCCTGCAGAGAAAACATGACCGATGTTAGTAAACTGATCCGCACTCCCTAGTTGTACCTTTTCTAGGTCATCCTTTATAGCGAGGTGACTGTTGTTACTCCTTGGATCCAGCTCGTCCAAAGTTGGAATGCTCTCCGAGTTGTAAACAGAGTAGACTCTTGTGATGATCTCCTTTAGGGTGGCTTTCAATCCTGCATTGTAGCATTGTTTAGCCTCTTTGTGGTCGGCATGCACTATTGCCGCCATGTTATCCTGCATAGGAAACTTAACACAAAGGTGAACCGTGGAGATAATGCCTCCAAAAGAGTTAAGGGATCAGACAGACGTCCCAAAATAACATTATAAGGGCTAGCACAATCAACTACTAAAAATTAAATATCTAGGGTTTTTGAGTTTGGTGACTTCCCTAGTGTCGTTCTCAACCATACATAACCTAATACAGGGACTCTTTTTTTGGAGAACCCTACCAATTGTCCAGGTGATGGTTGCAGTGCTTTGTCATTAAGTTGCATATTCTTGAATGTGGAATAGAACAATACGTCAGTGTTACTCCCGGGGTCGAGTAGAACCTTTTTTACTGTTAGCTTCCCCATATGGATCGAGATTACTACTGGATCGTCCAAGTTCGGACACTGCAACTTGAAGTCAGACGCGCCGAAAGTAATCTAGGCGGCTGGAGCCGAGGTTTGTAACCTTTGACGTGATCCTTCCATTGTCATCATGGCTCTGTAACTTCTTTTCCTAGCTGTGTTAGTTGCTCCTCCTCCTGCGAAGCCACCTGAAATGTAGTTTATTATTCCTTTAGAGGCAAGGGTTTCAACGGGTCCATACAAAGTTCCTTTGTCTTTATGATTCAAACAATAGTTTGGTTTGTCAGTGTCCTTGGTTGCTTTCTTCTGGCTTCTAGAAGTGACGTATTTATCCAGTAAGCCTTGTCTTGCTAGCCTCTCCAACAAGTCTTTAGCCACTACGCACTCATCAGTGGTATGGCTGTATAGTACTTTTGGTGAAATGCATAATGTTTGCTTCTGTCTACATACTTTTGATCCTGATATATTCTTGCTTTGCTTGGTGGTTTTATTAGTTTGTTGTGCAGGATTTCTTTGATAATGTCTTCTCTTTTGGTGTTGAACTTGGTGTATGAATCAAACTTCGGTGTCAAATTGAAAGGCATTTTGAAATCCTTGTTTTGAGACCTGGGAGGTTTCTCTCCTTCCTTTCGAGATGATGGTCTTTCATTTCTCTAAGCTTTACGTAATTCTTCAATTTCAATTTGTACGGTTGCTTTATCCCTAAATTCTTCCAATGTCTTCGGCTTTGCAACTGCTATTGTTTCCTAGAATTTCCTAGGTTGGAGGCCACTCTTTATTGCATGTAGTTGTACCTCTGGATTGAGGTCCGGGATTTCCATGGCTACTGTTGTAAAGCACGTCATGTAGTCTTTCAGACTCTGTAGGTAAGTTAGAAAACCATAATAAAGCAGCTCCATCTAAAAAATTTGGAAAAGATCGGCACAAGATGGGATTGGAGTCACTATTGAAAAATATCATAGATTCGAATTTTGTGACATGAACTTTAGTATCTCTGATCCCCTTGTACGGTGTCAAAGTCATTGGGAGTGTAAAATTTTTAGGCATTTTGAAATTCATTATTTCTTTGAAAAAAGGGCCAGTCCGTCGTCTTTCTGCCTTGGGAGGTGCTTCTCCTATTGGTGCGGTGATTTAACAACCACAAACTAACCGGCAAGTGCATCGGGTCGTACCAAGTAATACCTCAGGTGAGTGAGGGTCGATCCCACGAGGATTGATGGATCAAGCAACATTAATTGAGTGATAGACTAAGTCAGGCAAACAGAAAGTAATGTTTGGGTAATATAAAAGACATTAAACAATATAAAGAATATTGAAAGAAGACAAGTAAATAAATTGAGAAGAAAATATGGAGAAGACAGTTAAGGCTTCAGAGTTATCTATTTTCTTGATTGACTTTTCTTATTAACTATTTTAATCATGCAAGATTTAATTCATGGCAAACTATTTGTGACTAGACCCTAATTCCTTAGACCTTCCTAGTCTCTTCTAAAATTCATCAACTGCCAATTCCTTGGTCAATTAATTCCAATTAGAGGGTGATGATCAAATTCCAGTTTATATGCCACAAGAATCCTAATTATCAAAAAATAAGGGGATTATATGTCACGTATCTCGTTAAATACAAACAATTAGAAATTCAGGATAATATGTTTTCAAGCTGTTGTTCAAGTAAAGAGCTTTTCCAAGTTATACAAGAACTCAATTAGAACATGGGTTATACTTTCGTTCCACCCAAATTCATAAAATAAAGAACGAAAACAATTATTGAAATATAAATCAAAACATGAATTAAAATAGAAAAATAATAGCATCAATCCATACACGTCAGTCATGCGTACGCGTTGATGGTCTTTTTCCCGAGTCACACGGACGCGTCGGTCTCGCACACGCGTCGCTGTGCAATTCTTCAAATCACGCGTACGCGTCAGTCACGCGCACGCGTTGCCATGGAAAGCTCCAAATCACGCGCACGCATCAGTCACGCGTACGCGTCGCTCCTCGCTGCCATCTCCTTTGATTCTTGTGCTGCAGAAACTCCACCAAATCCAGTCGAAAGTTACCTAAAATAAACAAAATTTCAAAAGACTCAAAGTAGCATCCATATTGGCTAAAAGATAATTAATTCTTTATTAAACTTAACAAATTAGATGCAAATTCACTAGAAAAAGATAGGAAAGATGCTCACACATCACCTATCTTCACGTTCGACTCTGACTGTTGTTCCTCATGAAGGTTGTTATTGACCTTCTTATTATCGCTATTTTGTTTGCCGTTATTTTCATTGCTGCTAACAGTTCGGCCATTCATTGGTTTTTCACCTATAAATCAGCATTGGCAGCCAAGAGTTCCACATTGGTTGGGTTGGTTTGGGGAGTAACTGAATGGTCCGTCATAGTTTGGCTTCTGCAATGAAAAGAAGATGCAAATCAAATCTAGTAGTGTTAGATCAAAACTAAAAAGCAAGGCGGGGCCCCACTGTGGGTGCCAAATATTCTGGGAAGAATACTCTTTCCGAGCTATACGTCGGTCTTGTGCTAATTCGAGGCGTCTAACAACTCGATCCAGACTTGGAGTATCCTCGTGAACTCGAACCCAAGCGTGGTACCTGCAAAAAGAACTCTGACGCTCAAGTCAGTGAAAAATCATTTAAGAAAATGAGTGTATAATCAGTGAGGTGGTGTTGAATGCTTCTAGCCCTTAACGTTGGCCTTCACCCTGATTTATAGTTTAGTTGAGATTGAATGAGTCATTGGCTTGAGCCAAGATCTTCGTGGCCGACTTTAGGGCAAGATTTTGGGGAAGAGGTTGGTTAAGATAGGGTTGTTAATTTTGAATGTGGGTGAACGTGCCGAGGTATAACCCGGTTTCTCCTATGCATAGTTATTAAAATCGGACCAGACCGACCGATTAGACCAGAAAATCGGTGAACCAGATCCAATACCAGTCTAGTCCGACATTTGGACCGCACAAGGTATAGAACCGGAACGAACCGGTCAAACCCGGAGTGAACCGGTGAAATTCGGTAAGACCAGTCTGATCGAACCGCTTGAAATTTAAAATTTCTCAAAATGTGTGAGATGGGGTTCAAACCCTTGTCTTTTGTGAGAAAAATGTCCTTTCTTGCCACCATAATTGTCAGAATCGAACCGGTGATCGAATCGGTCAAGCTACTGGTTCATTTGTTTATTGGTTCAACCGATAAATCACTGGTTAAACTGGTAAAATCGGTGTCACATAAATAAAAAATATAAAATAGTTAAAAGCTTAAAATTAAAATTTGAAATACATATCTTCACTAATATTTATGAAGAATCAAGTCTCAAATTATAAAAATAACTAATATAACAAAAAATAAAATTTATCAGTAATAATACAATAGTATCTTAATTTGATACAATAAAATAACAATTAATTCACAAAGTCTATCATCTAACTATAATATTGGTAGATTTTTACACTAACATCAAAACACATAACCTTAATCACAATACTAGCATTGAAATAGATCAAGCGGATTAATAAATTTTTAGTGAAATTTATATTTATATTAATAATGGTATATAATTAAAATATAATTAACTTGAAAAATAAAGAATACAAAATTAAGTTAAATTAGATATCTATAAAATTATGTAATTGAATGTATACTATATAATTAACATTTGTCATATATAATGTTAAGAAGCATCATGGCTGAGTAGCAAATGTGAGTTGCCTTAACTTAAAGGGTCTTGGTTTAAAACTTGGTGGAGACATTTTGAAAATTTTTCAAACAGACCGATTCAAATAGACCAATTTGCACCAGTTTTCATCGATTTTGACCATTTGTTTCGGTTCTTACCGGTTCATATCGGTTCTCTTTCATAAACGGTTAAAGTAGCAAATCAAATTAGTTTAGGGTACAGTTCACCAGTTTTTCAGTCGAACTAACCGGTCCAGTTCGGTTTTTATAACTATACTTGCCACTGAGCTATCATGTTTCTTGTTAATATATATGCAAATTATAATACATATAGATATCTTTTATCAAATAGTTTACTTCTATTTAATTTATTTTAATTTTAGTTATAAATTCACTCATTCTTAAATTAATTATATTTTTATTTAACAATAATTATAAATTTACTTATTTTTTCTTTTCATAATTATATAATATCTATTAATATTATTTTTTAATAAATACTTGTAGTATATAATAGTATAATAGATATAAACTAATTAATAAATTATTAAAATTTGAAAATAATAGTTATTTTAATATAAAACAAAATAAAAATATTTATGATAAGGTAAAATTAACAAAATACTTATTGTTCCTATTCTATATTGTTTTAAAATAATTAGATATTCTTAAAATATTAGTAAAAATATGTATTTTAAATTTTAATTTTAAATTTTTTATTATTTTTTATTTTTTATTTATATAGGACTAGGTCAATCAGTTCAATCAGTAACCTCCGGTTGAACACTTGAACTAATAACCCAATGATCTAGTAGTTTGATCAGTTCACCGATTCAGTTTTGATAACTATGCTCCGATGTATAAGGTTTACAATACATAATACATTTCCTTTTGATCTCCCACATGTCTTAACTTTTTTTTTTTAACAGACTACATGTCTTTTTTTTTTGGCCTTTTACAATACAACACACTTACACATACTATACTACACTACATGTCTTATTTGAATATCAGATATCTTCTTTCTTATATTTTTGTAGAAGAAAACTTTATATGAGATATCTTGTGTTTCCCTTTTTTTTCCGTCACGAGCATGAGATATCTGGTGTTTCAACTCCTACAATACAGTGTTTCGCAAGAGGCCCAGTGACTAATAGGGACTTCATTTTCTTTTTCCCTTTTATCAGAAGGAACCCAACATTTCTATTACTGGACTAAGAATTTGCTAATTCAATTGGGCTTCTTTTCATTATGTCTATCACATCAAACTTATGTCAAATCCCTAATCAATTTTGAAAAAAATTAAATCCAAAGAAAGGGTAATATAACATTTAAACTTGCAGGTGAAACCTAGTGTGAGAGCACATTAGTATGCCTCTTATTATGCTGTATTTGAATTTAAACTTTGACAATAATAAGTAGTAGATAAGAACCCTTAAAAATATTGGGCATGTGAGTAGATAATGTATGTAAATTTGTGATATAATGCTTTTAAATCTATCTCACATAATAATAATAATATAATAATAATAATAGATTTATTTCCTTGTATCTAAACATAAAATATAAATTAAATTAGTCATTTTATTAATTAGATGATGATGTATTATTTGTTAATATCATAACTTGTTATCTGATATGTTATAAATTTATTTAGAGTCAATTTATTTTTTAAAAATACACATGTAAATAATTTTTATTTCTAAAATTTTAAAAAATAATTAAATTATTCCTTATATAAATTTCTCATATTTAATCTTTATAATATTAAATTTATAATATTTATTAATTCTACTCATTTTAATCTCATTTTTTATATCTTAATAAACAAAACTTTTTTAGGTAAAATAATAAATATAATCAAATTATCACAAAATTATTTTTTTATTTGTATTTTTAGGTTTTATATTTTCAAATTCTAGTTATTTTTAGTGAAACTTTATCAAATTATTATTAATTATATACTAAAAATTTTAATCTTTTAGATCTCAAAATTTAGTTCAACCTATCACTAGTGGCCCATTTTCATCTTTTTATATTTTCTTTAGTTCAAACTTTTTTTACCCAATTACCTTTAAAAAAAAGAAAAAAAATCTGACAGTAAAAAAGACATAAAAAATGACAATAATTAAGTAGTAATAATATTTTTTAAAAAAATTATATTAAGATATTAAGATTTAATGAGTGATCTCATAAATTAATTTTTTAATTATTGGACTTTACCACATAAGTTAAATAATAACAAAAATTATAAAATTTAAAAAGTCTAAAAAATTTAAAATTTTAAAATAACTATTATATTTATTTAATGAGATTCAAAAAAATAATTTTAAATATATAATTAATAATAGTTTAATAAAATCATTTAAATAAAAAAATTACTATAAAAAAACTAAAATTTAAAAATATAAAACTTTAGAACACAAATGATAAAATAATAAAATAACTTTGTAATAATTTAATTATTTTATGTAACAAAAATTTTGTTTATTAAGGTCTAAAATATGATATTAAAATTAGTAATGTTAGAAAATACTAAAAATTTAATATTATGAAGAAAAAATAAGAAAGATTTATATAAGGATTAATTTAATTAATTTTTAAAATTTTAGGGACAAAAATGACTTACATGTATATTTTTAATGATTAATTTTTTTAAATAAATTTATAACATGTCAGATAATACGCTTAATATATCAACTAATAATCTTATGACATGTGACATTAATTTATCATATTGTTATGTTATGTGTCACTTAATATGATATATCATCATCTAACTGATGAAAAGATCAATTTAACTTATGTTTTATTTTTTTAAAATTAATATTACTAATTTAATTTTTAAGATCAATTTAAAGAGTGAATAATGTTTAACGGATTATTGACCCTTTTAAGTTTCTGCCATTGACGAATAACAACAATACGCTAAATACCTTTTTGTAAAATATAAGAAACTTTGGGCCTTAATCTATGGGCTGAATACAATTGTTATTCAAATTTTAAACGGCTAATGCTATGAAGTTTTTCTTGCTACTCTTGGTGACCCGTGCCATTCACCACTGACTACTATGTTGCAAATGGAATATTGAGTATTCACTTAGCTGTGTTCTCATCTTTCTAACTCTGATCTGCCTTCTCAATTGGATTATCCAGTAACTTTTACAATTTATTTTGAGTTTCCTGCTGTTGCTTTGAGATAAATATATACAATTTGAGTACTTGTTTTGTTGAGTGTCACATTACAAGAAATTTGCCTTTTGGAAGCACTCTAAAAAAATTCTCTGATACGAATTAAACTAACAGTTGGCACAGCTTCCACACAATTCATTCCGTTGCATTTTTCTCATTTCTAGAAGCACAATAAGATTTAGTATTTACACTCCAATCAATCTCGAAAACATAAAATCAAATAAGAGATAGAGTGCTCTCAAACTGCATTTCTCTTATTATAGTAACAAACATAACAATTGAAATAATTTACAGCTTAAAATGAATAGCCCGCACAACTTATTTAAGAATTAAAAGGGGGAATGGAATATATATCACCATATCAACAAACTCGATGCGATACCAAGGCCAAAATAAAATCTATTTTCATCGCCCAAAAAAAGAAAGGAAAAGACAAATGGATACTATACTTTGACTTTAATTTGCTTGTTGAAATGGTTGGTTTCTTCTCTCTCTTTCCACCTAACCAGGAGTTGAAGAAATTCCATGACCTCATTGGGGTCTCTTAGAGAGTATGAGGCATTGCTTTCTTTTTTCACTGAAGACACTAAAATCCCACAACCACGATTGCTTTCACGCAGAATCTAGATATACACCAACTTCTCAATTCGTCAAAATTTACACTACTCTTCATATAATATAATGTAAGAAAAGAAAATGTAATACCTTAAAAGCATCTTCATCGGTTTTATCATCTCCAATGTAGATAGGAAGTACATCATCATTATCATTTAAATCTGCAAACAAAGCAATATAATTTAACCCTCTAATAATAATCTACAATTATCACACAACACACACAAATTAAAGCAGAGGTTGTTATCAATCAATACCAAGAGATTCCATTAAAAATTCAACCGCTTTCCCTTTGTTCCAGTCAATCACTGGACGAACCTCTAAAACCTGCAGCGTACGAAAATTCAAGTAAAATTCATTAAGCGTACCATCAAAATACAACTTTACGAATTAAAAACAGTCAAATGACAATTCAGTAAAATTATCATCTTCACAACTCCATATAAGTAGTTACTTGGTAAGAACAATTATCTATGTATATATTACCTTCCGTCCATGAGTTGAACGCAAACCAGGGAATTTTTTCAAGATATCATGGACACGTTGTCCTATAATTGTCCAATTCTGCAGTCATGCCATTTAACTATTAGTACATGAATGAACAAATGATGGGTGGGGTAACAAAATTATAGGACGAAAACTCACCTACAATTATCTTTATGTGAAGTTAATAGTTAAGAACTCTATCAACTTTTAACTATCAACTTCACATGAAGACAATTATATTTGAGTTTTCGCCTATATTAATTACTAAAATCTTACGTTCTCTTGTACGTTACGGTAATGTACAGAAACACAAAACTTGTGGTTTTCAACTTTTGCACCGCTTATATCTTTAGTAATCTCAACGAGGGTTCTAAAAACCTGCAGCATGAAAAAACAAAACGCCTCCAAATTAGTTAAGATTTTGATTTTAATAATTGATTAGAGAGAAAAAAGTGATTGCATATAGACCTCGTCAATGATAGGGAGGAATTGTGTAGCAGGTTGAAAGAGAGTTATCTGATTTCCCTGCCACAAAAAGTGGTTGGTTAGAAAAGGACAAGACAATAGAAGCATAATGAGGAGCGAGGAGGGATGCATAGTGACCTGATGGTCAGTAGAATTGACACAATTTGGAAGTTTATTGGACATATTATGGCGAAAAGGCCCAATTATGTCCATTCCATGACTACCCGCATAGTACAGTTCTGTTAGTTTAACCAAATCATACACCTGCAATACACACACATACACTCCCACATATAAAAATGCTTCATTGCAATTTTGCAATTAAACAAACAAGACGCTTTACCTGGTCACGACTTCTTCCACTGATAATTGCTGTGGGGAAACACCTTGCCACGCTCCTCACAGTCTCACGCATCTGATCATTTTTTGTTAATCATTTTTAATACACAAAAATAATACATGTAACAAGGTTATGTGTTATTTAATACATACAGGTTCGGACATAAAGGCACAGTCAGGGTCATCTACAATTGGAGAAAGAGTGCCATCGTAATCTAGAAACACTGCAACCTTGTTATTCTTGGCACGCTCTACGATTTTCTCAAAACATTCTAGTGCAGAAGGGTAATCAACCTGCACACAAAACAAACAAGGAAGCTAAGAAAGTAAAGCATAAAGCAATAAGAAAATTAATTTAAAGTCTGAGTAGCTATGTATACTCACGGTCAATATATGGTAGTCTTCGTTGTCATATTCAATATTGGAAGGAAGCAGAGCATTAATCATGGATCCTTTAAGAAGCTTCTTCCTGGGAGGGGAAGATGCCTTCATGGCGTCCAACCACCCATTGAACCGAACATCATCAATGCTCCCAGCAGCACTCTTTCTTGAACCCGTTCTCGGCAGCTTCCCCGCCGGGGCGGGTGCTGCCGAGTGCGGTGAAGATGAATCTTGCTGGGAGTATGTTAGCAGACTAGAATGGATTCCTAGTCTTGATTTGTTCACAGGTACAGAATCCGTAAGAACAGGAGAAACATGGCTCGAATTCAAGTCCATTGGCCCCATTATTTATATAAATAAAATATATTCACAAACAACAAGTGATGATGATGATGATATTAGCTTCTGATATTTTTATTATTCTTTTTCTTTTTTCCTGTGGCTGCTTGTTTTTTATTTAGCCAACCCTCTTGTCTATGAAAAACCACCGCTTCAGTGTTTTCTTGTCACTGATACTTGGTTTGCAGTCCATCAAGCAAGAATTTTCCTGAAACTTTGATCGCAGAAAATCCAAATAAGAATGCATGCAATGGACAAGTATATAGTAGAATCGCAAGACTAAAAGAAAGTTAAAAATTACCTTGTCATGTATTGCATTATTTGTTTGCCAAGAGGGATCTTTAGTGTGTATATATATATCTAATGATGGACTAATAGCTAGGTACTCTTAGAAGAGAGTATGGTGAGTATAGTGCTGCTTCTGCATGCATCACAGGAAATGAATATATACATGTAGAGATGATAAAAGTGAGAACAAAGTTTAGATCCATGCATAAGATAAATTAAAGGACTGATATCAAAATTAATGATGTATGTCAAGAGGAGCAAGCAAGCAATCAGTTAAACTTGCATTGGTCACAGAATTAGAGAGAGTGGTTCAGTGAGTGATTCTAACGAAATTCCACTTCTATGGAGACAATCCAGCCTGGCAAATAGATCTTCTTTCTTATTCTACTATATATTATATATATATAGTTGGCCTGGGTCAAACTTCAGATATCACATGTATGTTAATCTAATACAATAAGTAGACAGAACATGTCAATGTCTGAAAACTGGAGTAGATAGAACCTGGAACTTGCATTTAGAGACCAAAAACATGTGTGTAGGTCAAGCCTCAACATTTTCATTGGTCTTAAAAAATTCAACATATAAATGGGAAGAATCTTTTGACAATAACAGAACCTAACCACTCAATTATGCATGATTATGCTTTAAATTTTTCTCTCCTCAACTTTTTTTTTTCCCTTTCAATTAGGCAGAATTAAGATAAGAACAGCCTAAACATAAGATAAGATCTAATGATCCGTACGGATATATGGGCTAGCTAGATGATTTTACATTGTTTCAGCAGTGCTGAACACACTTTAATTATTACTTTAATATTGCAGGTTATTCGAGCTTATCTACAACTTACTACAATTACAGAAATGATCATTTTTTTATGCACTCATGAATCATGATTATATTGCTGAAAAAAGTAAGTGAACGTGCAGGAACACAATACATTATTATCACTGTTAAGTTATTACAACTACCAATCAAGGAAGAGATGAAAACATAAAATACTAACAAGTGGTGAGTTAAAAAGAAAAGCAATATGTATGTGAATTCGTGCACTCTTATTCCCCTAGTTGAAGGGAGATTGAAACCTTTGTGATGGACCTACCTGAGTTTACAATGGAGTAGGGAAGAAAATAAAGGAGGGAGCTATGCAACTTGTCACTTGTAGCTCTAAAGCACGACCTTCACATTCCAATATATATATATTGATTAATACAAGTTATAATAATAAGCACAGGTTATTATAATAATCCCACCACAAAAGACAAAGAAAGAACAGTTAGGCAGAGGAGGGAAATGAAATAAACAATTGTTTAAGGTCACCATCAACTTTTTATTGGAAAAAAAAGATACACTTTACATTGTAGGCAGCCATCTCTCTCAACAAGTTAAGGTCAATTTCGCCCCTCCAGGCCCCTCGGATTTAGGTAGACCTAGGCCTAGCCATGTTTGCCAAAACTCCACTATTTTCTTTAAGAAAGTGAAATAAATAGTTCCATATGATCTCTAGGAAAATATTTGTGCAAATAGTGTATTATTGTTCTTACTTTATTTTGATTTCTAGACATGATAATAAATGTGAACACCCTTCTTAAATGAAATAGACAAATGGGATTGTCAAATCATTGCCAAAATCAAAATCCTTGATAATAAATAAACAAATCTCATTATTATTGTTAAAATAGTTGTGCTTGAATCATTGTTAATATATATATATATATATATATATATATATATATATATATATATATATATATATATATATATATAGTATTTAATAAATCCAATAAAATAATGTGAAGCAAAATAAAATATACAGGAATATATATGCGTTGTGATGTGTTGTCAAAAGAAGATAAGAGAAAAGAAGAAGAATGGAATGAACCAATGGTAAGAAAAAGAAAACATCATAAAAAAGATTAAAAATCAATAGTTGGATTGAATTAATCTAAAATAATAATGTTGCATTCTTTTGCATCTTGATTATATTATTTGTTGATAAATAAAATGCTTCTCATTTTTGCAGGTAACAATAGAACACACGAAATAGAGAAATTTAAATACAAAAATTGAAAGAGAGAAAGACATTCATCAATACATACATATATATTATTGGTTATCAAATACAATAGGATGATAACTTGATCAAAAAATTGATTTAGCACACAACATTAATTTATAAACATGGTTATGTATGTGTTATGTAAGTGATTATTATGGAGAAGATTAAAAACTCACCTCATTATCTATGTTTATCAAGCATGGAGAATCATAAGAAAAGACCTTTTTTGTATTAGAGCGCTGCAAAAACAACGTTGATAATAAGCATGAAACTAAAGAAAAATAAGAAAGAAGAAGAGAAGATGGTGACGAGAATCAAAGCGTAAAATAAACAACTTGATATACAGCTGTTATTATAATTTGTAAAATTTGTTAGGACAAAGAAATAAAAAAGGTAAAAAAAACCACCTTCGAAAAAAAGAAGACCACCATTAAAAGGCTTTAGGTATTTATATGTTCGAAAATAAAGAGCGGTGCCTATCAAGATAGTTTAATATTCACATTATAATCTCTTATACCATAATTTTTGTATAACAATTTATTCTACTATTAAATTACATTCATTCACGTATTTTTTCTTTTTATTATTATTTACGAATTTCAAAATATTATAGTTACAACAAAATAATTAAATTAATTAGTATGTATTTATATATATACGTTAGTTAATTTATTTTTAATATATATTTTTATTTTAATATATATTTTATATAAATAATTAATTTAATAATTATTTTTTTATATTCACATAATCTTATTAGTATTTTGTCTTCGAATTTTTTTTTATTGATAACATTATAATATCTTTTCTTTCTTACCACTAAATGTCATGATTATTAATTATGTATATGTAATAAGATAATCAAAGATTTACGTACAGTTGATTACTGTTAAATAATTTAATAATATCTACTGATTTTATTCATTATGTAATAACTATTTATTTTATTTTTAAGCTGAAAAAAAGACTAATGAATATCAAACACACATTTTTGTCATTATTTTAGAAAACAAGGAACTAGACCACGTGATTAGAATTAACATAATATAAATTACATAAATAAACTTATGAGCGGTTAAAATATTTTTACAATGTCAAAAGTTTAAAGTTTAAACTTTTTTTTTAAAAAAACGGTGCAGGTCGCATTGAATGATAGGGATGGACTCATGGAAGATATGAAATTAAATATGTAGGTACATTTAATGAATTTGAGCTGCTTGAGTAGTAAGTTAATTTATTTATTTAAATAAAAATAAAAAATTAAATTTTATTTTATATATATAATAATTTATTAATTAATAACAAATGTTTATAAAATTTAAATATATGTAACAAATTAATCATCCACTTGTTGGAGTGAGAGAGAGAGAAATATATAGTTTTCACGTAAGAAAAATGCAAGTATATTTGAAAGGAATATATAGTTTTCACGTAAGAAAATAAAATAAAATGACGATGATGAGACGAAAAAGAAGAGGTAGTATGATAACACGTGTAATGAGTGTTACGAAGAGGGTGATGTGTCAGAATGAGCCCAGAAGGAGCAACACATATTGGGCTAGAGTCACTTTCTATAAGAGCTGGCATTCGTCGGTGCCCAAATTCTCTCTGGTCTCCACCCCTGTTTTGTTCATCGCATTGCACACACTGACACGGATCCATCACGCTATGGCCGAACCATACATATACACACAAATTCTTTGTATCTCCGATCATTATTGACTTTACTCATGTAAACTTGTCTTTATATGAAAATAATAAATAAAAACTATTAAATAAATATGTCAAATTATTTATCTAATTGTTTTTATTTATTATTTTTATACAAACACAATTTTATATAAGTGATTGCCTTCGTTTAATTTGCTTTTTCTCTTATGAGTTTAGTTAATATGTGTTTTTAAGATACATGATAAATTTATTATTAATAAAAAAATTTAAATTTTTTATTTAATAAATATAAAATAAATATATTTAAAATTTAAATTTTTTGTATTTTTAATAAAAAATTTCTCAATTTATAATCTTAATCTATATCTATGGAGTACATGATAGATAAATTCTTCTCTTCTTAGTTATTCTTACCTTAGTAGCTCTTTGTTTTTCCTTCATTATGTGCCTATCCATCACTTCTTTCTTTCAAATGTTGCTGTCTCTTGAAAGAAATTATGGCAATAAACGAAAACAAAGAATTCGATTAGCTCATCTAGCTGATTTTAGTATAAATAAAATAATTTTGAAAAAGAAAATTGTATTAGCCAAAATCGTGATAATCTACCAACATGTCAGAGAATTATTTATCTAGATAAATTTATATAAATAATTATATTTAACAAAGTAGAAAAATTTAAGTGTAAAATAATAAATTAATAAAATTATATATAAAATTAATAATTTTTAATTATTAATTTTATATAAAAATAAATGCAGTTAAGTTACTCAACATTTTTATTTATTCTGTATGTCAAGAATCCCTTAACAAATTATGAACACTAGAACTCCGATGATCTTCTGCGTGGTGTCACGTGGCCTATCATTCCAGCTGACAAAGGAATGGGCCCCCCGAGCATGGGTTTGGAAATTGGAATAGAAAAAAAATATGATTATCTTGTATTTAATTTAATATGAAATATCAGTTAGATAATTAGATTAATGCCTATGAAGAATACTGAGAAAGTAATAGATGTTTTGATGGTCTAGTACAGAAAAGTCTAGAATTAGATCTAAGATTTTATTTTGGAACATTTCTCATAGAGAGATTCTTGGTATATTAACTGATAATGAATAAAGAATTTTTTTATTCCGTTTAATTTATATTTAATTTCTTCTGAATTTTTTAGCCTCATTTCAATAAAAAAAATGTACGTACAGACATTTTAGTTGAGTAGTTGTATTTGGAAATTTTTTTCCCTATATAAATAAAAAATTATTATTTAAAAAAATAAAAAACGTTATTTATTAAAATACATAATTTTGGTAATTCGTTAAATGAATAGATAAACCGTGTAGTTTGGTTCCTCAATCATGTAGTTTGCCGAGTACGCACTTAATTATTAGGCAAATTATATGATTAAGGAAAATATCACTTAATCATAGTATGAATGTCTATTCTTTAGATGAGTTGTTATATGTAATGTCCCAAAAAAAATTATATCTTAATAAATAATATTTATATTTTCTTTTTAAAAATAAATTTTTTTATTTATATAAAAAAATCATTGCATTTATGTATATTTGAAATACTATACTCATCAAATAAGTATGTTTTTTTGTTTAATTATATTTTAATAAAATAATTTTTTTAGATATATTTAGACAAACCTAAATATAATTACGCATTTGTATCTATTTTTTTTTCTAAACTTATATGTGTTGGTATACTATAAAAGCACTTGTTCACCAAATATTTTTGTTTTCGGCTTTCACTAATAGTAAATTAAGTTAAATAGTTTCATAAGAAATAAACTTTTAAGTCAAATTAATTGCTCAATAGACTAAATGGAATAAAATGGAAAAAAAATGAAAAAAATAGTACCTAATAGGCTAATAGGCTAATATAATCAGTCAATATTTAAAAATTTTGTGAATGCTATAAATTTTCAGGAGACGTGTAGCATGCAAAAGCTTGCAACGAGTTGGGATTTTGAAAGCTGCTTTTAACTCTTAGGTATTGTTCTTATAACCCATCAATTTTGTCTCTAATTTGCATTTCTATTTTCTTTCTTTATTTTTAGTATTTTTTATTTTTAAAATTTTGTAAAAAAAATAAAAACAATAAAATTAATTCTATTTTTTATTTTCATCTCCTAACTATTTTTATTTTTTTAATTTAAAAATAAAAAATACTAAAAGTAAAAATAAAAAATAAAAATACAAATTAAACGCACTCTACCTTAAAAATTTTTTAGTCAAGTTTATTGTTTAATATACAATTGGCCAATCCGAGACTTGGAGAAATTCATCAAGTTTTCAGGTTATTTTTGGTTCCTGAAGAATCAAGTTTATGGCCTTTAATTTTAATTTGTTGACATACTCATCATTTTCACGTGGTAGGCTTTGTGCTACATGTATAATCTCTTGAGGATCGTGCTCACTTGTACCTGATCTGAACACACGTTGGGATTTCTCTTTCAATTAAGGAATATAATAATTTTTTTACTAACACAAAGTAAACAGGAAACAAACGCCAACGTACGCCTGCCATATCTTCGGGGTGTAAAATAATCTAGAATCCAATTTATCATTTCATGGAGAGAGGTTAAATGGTTAATAACTATAAATGGAAAGGGCCATAAAGATACCTAGATACCATGATGGCGTACAAAACCACCAAACAAGTAAACATATATGTTATAACTGAATTTATAAACGTGGTGTCATTCTCTTGTATGCAGGGATTAAAATATATTTGATTATATTTAATCTATAACTATTAATCTATTATCATATAAAATAATGTTGCTACATGTGTATAACCAGAAAATAACTAATAATGGATAAAACATCAAAAGCATATTCCAAGATATTCACGCCGGAAGAGAGGAGGTAGGAGATTGATGTGAAAACTCATGCTCTGAGTGCATAATGAGTAAAAAGAGTTGAGAGAGAGAGTAATTAAAACGCAAATTAATTTTATTATGCTGGCTACGTTAATGTAGGACGCGGATAAAAAAAGCAGAGGAGTTTTATCGGGTTGTGATGTCAGGAAGACACTAATCGAACCGTGCGAGTTGTTTAAGGAAATTCGAACTCTCCGATTTTCTGATCCAAAAACGGACCATTCAATTTGCCCTTCTTCAAGTCACGTGTCGTTGAATGGGTACTCCGCACAAATAGTACCCTTTTAATATTATCAAACCGAATCATTGTATGTGTACCCAAGAAATTCACTTTTCCTTCCTTCTCCACCCAGCATATAGAACTTTATCTTCTTCCTCCCTCAACGTTTTCAGCTTCATCTGTTTGAGGGAAAAAAAAAAGCTAAAATGTTAAGGAAATCAAAACCTAGAAATGTTGATCGTTCGGGACTTCACATTGTAAAATATCTGAGCTATTCTGGTTATGTAAGTTTTTTTGTTAAATCCTTTTTATGTTTTCAGAATTATATTGTTTATTTTTAGAAATTTAATTATATTTATGGTTGTTAGGGGTTGAACTAGAGAACATATATATGAATTAGTGTATAATTTTATTGGTAGAAATTTAAAAATAAATATTTAAATAAGGTGTAAATGTAGTTGGTTCTGTTTAGAGTTGTTTGTAATATAATAGATTATTAAAAAAATAGTTTTTAGAAATTTTTGGAATAATATTAGAAGTTATGGTTAATTGTAGAAATTTAGGAATATATGTTTAAATAATAGTTAGAAATATATATGTTTAAATGTAGTTTATTGGTGTTTAGATTCTTTTTTTAATATAACAGATTAGCTAGAAGTAAAAAAATTAATATTAGAATTTTTTGTATTAATATTAGAAATGATAGTTAAGTGGTTAACTGTTCTAATTAAATTTAGAAATTTAGAAATATGTATTTAAATAATAGTTAGATAAGTGAGTTTAGATATAATTAATTATTGTTTATAATTTTTTTTCAAATATGAATAGTTCAGTATTAAAAATGACTTGTTTATAAATTTTTGTAATAATATTTGAAATTAGAGTTAAGTAGTTAACTGTTATGTTTAATTTTAAGAATTTATGGATATATGTCTAAATAATAGTTGAAAACATGTGTGTTCAAAAATAAGTAATTGTTGTTTAGACTTTTTTCCAATATAATAGATTAGTATTAAAAATGACTTGTTTATAATTTTTTTAATAATTTTAGAAATAATAATTAATTAATTAATTAACTGTTATAATTTATTCTAAAAATTACAATTTTAGGATACTTTCGGTGTATATTTTTTTGGAATAATGTTGATCATTTCAAATAGTAAATTAGGATTTGTAAAGTATAATGTATTTGCGGTTTTGGTAGTAATAACTTGTTTCCTGTTAGCCTTTTAATAGACAGAAGTATGTTATTTTAGTTGAGGTTTTATTATTATTACATTGGAATATTATTAGTTAGATAGAAAGTGAAAGTATGTATTAGTGACTATTATCTGCAGTAAGTTAGATATAGGCTCTATGTACATTAATTAAAATTAGAGATGAAAATGTTATTACTTAGTAAATCGGATTCAATATAATTATATGTTTTAATTAGATTTTTTAAAATTATGTATGATAGTTGTGTAATTTGAATCGTGCTTTTGCTATGCTTTTGTAGGCTTTACGAATATTGACATGTGATCACCCTGTCCCTTCGGATCGGTACAATGAGAGAGTGGAGGAGCATTTACGATCAACTGAATTTTACCATGTCTCTCAAATTGGAGTAGTTCAATGTCAGAAAGCACTGGTAAATTTTTTAGTGGAAAGGTGGCACCCGGACACACATACCTTTCACCTTTCAGTTGGTGAATGTGTCGTGACACTGGAAGACATGGCTATGATCTTTGGTTTTCCGACCGACGGCCTTCCAGTGATAGGGATGACTTTGAGTAGTTTTGAAGCCTTAGAGGCGGAGTGTCTGCACCAATTTGGGGTCGCACTGAGAAAGTCAGATTGTCGAGGAAGCGGCATAAAACTGACGTGGCTACAGAATTTAAAAGAACGGTTACAGTTGACTGATGAAAACAGTATACATGTGTATGTTAAGTGCCACATCATGTTGTTGATCGGTACGATCTTGTTTGGAGACAAGTCTGGGGCATCTGTCCACTGGAAGTATCTGCCTCTGCTGAGTGATTTTGCTAGTATCGAACAGTACAGTTGGGGATCAACATGCCTAGCACACCTGTATAGGAGTTTATGCAGGGCATCACATTTTGACTGTAAGGAAATCGATGGTCTGCTAACACTTCTACTGTGTTGGGCATGGATTCGCCTACCATATCTAGCCCCGGTTCCTAGGAAACCCTGCAGTTTTCTGCTTGCAAACAGGTAACATTATCTTACATTTACCTGGTATCTTCATATTTAGAATCCAATTGTGTTAATGAGATACGTTATATTAGGTGGCGTAACTAGGAGCGTGGAGACCGAGTCTATAGATATCTTAAGCTTGCTCATTTTAGGAAGGCCTTGGATGATCTTCAGGAAGGCCAGGTGTGTTTGCATTAACGTTGTATTTGGGTCAGGTCTAGTGATTTAGTTATTTGGACTTTAATTATTTATTTGCTTTATTGTTACCAGTTTTTGTGGGTTGCATATTCTGTTGATCGTGTTGATCCGGACATAATTCCTACTGACATCTACATGCACTCGGTGATTTGGAGTGCAACTGTGCCGTTGGTATCTTTTGAGTGTATTGAATGGCATGCTACCGACAGGTTTAGACGACAGTTCGGTTTCGTTCTGGGAGTTTCTCATCAGGAACGGAATCTAGATCAGGCACACGGAGAAGTCTTAACTGGTCCTAAGAATCTGAACTGAGCCACAGCCATGACTCATTCATTTTGGGTGATGCAGTGGACAAACAGGTATAATCACGTTCTTACTGAGGAACCCATGGCTCCGCAGCAACCATTAGATACTTATATGTACTGGTACCGTTCAAAGTATGGCGATCACTTGAACTTGTCGGATCTTGCATTCCAAGAGGATGTTGAGGGTGACCAGGTTATGGATGATGAAAATGAAGAGCAGGAGCCACAGTCACCGCCTCCTCCACCGCCATCTCCACCCGCACCTCCACCTCCACCTCCACCACCAGAAGAACAACGTCATTCCACATGCCAATATGTACCTCAGACACAGTTTACTACGTCGTTTCCGATACATCAGCAGCATTGGGTTACGCCACAGTTTGATTCAGGAGACGGAGGTTCTTTTAGCCAGTTGCTTGGGTTCATGGCCTCAGATGCCGACCAAGCATAACATGGCCATCAGGCCAACTTCATGGTGGGTAGGCATTCATTTGACATGAGGTATCCATTTCTCACCTACTCAGGTGCTTCTGGAGGGTTTGTATCCGGTGATTCTAGTAAGAGTGACGGTGGTCGAGGAGTTCTGAATAGTTAAAACCCAAACCGTGTTTCAATGACTCTGATTGAAGAAAATGATAAGACATTTGAGCATGAGACTGATGAGTACTTAGTGGATGAGCCGGATGACGAGGAAGACGAGGAGGATGAGAACGAGGACATGGAGGAGGAAGAAGATGAGGACATGGACCAGGATGAAGAATCCCGTAATGACGCAGGTTCAATATTGCTTTACTTCCTCAGTCAATTGATGTTATCATAGTATTGTATGGTTTGTTGGGTAGGAATGATTAAATTATATACTTGTTTGGTCAATTGATGATATTATATTCATGTATGGTATGTTGGTTAAGGTTAATTATACTATATACCTGCTTGGTCAATTGATGATATTATATTCATGTATGGTATGTTGGTTAAGGTTGATTATACTATATGCTTGTTTGGTCAAGCGATGTTATTATATTCATATATGGTATGTTGGTTAAGGTTGATTATACTATATACTTGCTTGGTCTGATTGCATTATATACAAGTGACAAAAGTACTCCAAATGAGACAAGCAAAGGCTACAATCTCAGGATTGATCCACCGCATTATAGCGCGAGTCGATACACGCCATCTGTGTTCAAAAAGGCCGTGAAGAAATGCAAGAACCTTGTGAACTTCGAAAAGTGGACAGCGAGGAAGTAGTTGTGGTGTAGTTAGTTTTCTCTATGTATCAGTTATCTGTCGTCAAGTATACTTTAACTATTTATGTATGACTAAACTTTCCTAAGTACCAACTAAGTGTTGTATGTTTCAGTTGAATTTCCTAAATTTCATTAAACAATTATACGTATGATGACTTTGCATGTGAATCTTTACTTGGGCACAGGCTACAATGATTCAATTATCATAAAGTACATTGACACAGGCTACAATGATTCAATTCTCGTAAGGTACATTGACACATGTTACTAAGAAACAATTATCATAAGGTACATGTACATAAGTTACATGTTTTCAAATATCATATGAATCTACTGCGCATTATGGTCAATACCTGGACCACCTCCCTGATGGCATCTACTACGACTGTGTCCCCCAGCCCCATATTGCCTACACCGCCTCAGACGACGTAACATTCGTGTGTCCATCTCATTCAAGAAGCGCGTCATCTTGGGGTGACCTTTGGAAACGCGTCTCAGATACGGATTCGGTACGAATCGAGGACCATTGTAAGAAGGCCACGTAGTAGGATTCCCGAGTGGCCTAAACCTAGCCCGATAAATGCGTCTAACTTGGTCCATCTTAAAAACATCATGCACATACACTTGCCAATCTAGTCGTTGATTTGCACAACATGCAAACACATAGCGGCAAGGAATCCGGTCCACCTGGAACTCACCACAGTCACATCGTTGACGATGGAGGTCAACAATATTCTCCACTCCACTTGGCATCTCGTGCACTTCAAAGACATCATTCTGCCTGTCGAATCAATTAACCTGAATGTTTCCTGATGCAAGTTGATTTGCATGAATTTTGGAGGTCACATGCTCAGAAAAAAACATGGCCAGCATTGATCCGAGCCTCCGCCTCGGCTCTTTTCTGTGTGAACAACTCATTAAGTCTGTAGAATGTTGCTTTCACAAGTGCAGTGATGGAGAGATTGCGTGCACCTTTCAAGACTGAGTTGATGCATTCCACTAGATTAGTCGTCATGTGACCCCATCGGTAACCACCGTCGAATGCCAACGCATACTGTTCACGGGGTATACGGTCTAACCAGTTAGTGTACGCTTCGCCCCACTCTCGTAAACGCTGGTACCGCACTTCATACTCGTGAACCATCCTCGAATATCCTGCACAATATCAGATACCAGACAAAAGATAAGGTTCACGAAGTTTAAATTAATCGCAGCTGTGTTAATAACGAACTTTGAAAAACTTAATGTTACCTATATTGACGACAAGCTTTTGAAGATATGATGCCTTGAATTTCCTGAAAAAGTTTGACTCTATATGCCTGATGCAAAACATGTGAAAAGCTCTAGGAGGTGACCAAGCTCCATTACTGCGTTCCACAGCTGCATTTATGGACTCATGTCGGTCCGATATAAGTCCGACACCATCCCGAGTCACAACATGTTGATGCAGATTACTAAGAAAAAAGAGCCACGCATCAGAAGTCTCTCCCTCGACAATAGCAAATGCAATCGGGACGATATTGTTGTTACCATCCTGGGAAACGGCCACTAATAAGCAACCCTTATACTTTCTGTACAAGTGAGTCCCGTTTACTTGGACAACTGGCTTACAATGTCTGAATGCTCTAATGCAGGGATAATAGCTCTAGAAGACTCGATGCAATACCCGGATACCAATTACCAAGTCATCCCCTTGATATGCAGGCATAGTCTCAAAATGTACGACAGCTGATGGCTCCTTATGACACATGGCCTCGAACCATATGGGCAACGCTTCGTACGATGCTTCCCAACCTCCAAATATTTTCTCAACTGAATTTTTCTTAGCCAACCAAGCTTTCCGATAACTGACGGTATAGTTGAACTTCGACTGCTGGTGCACGAAATTGTGATCTCAATGGTGCCAACAACTTGGTACGCACAATTGTAATCTCAACTATTTTTCACAACTTCGCACAACTAACCAGCAAGTGCACTAGGTCGTCCAAGTAATAAACCTTACGTGAGTAAGGGTCAATCCCATGGAGATCGTCGGCTTGAAGCAATCTATGGTCATCTTATAAATCTCAGTCAGGATGGATTCAATTGATGGATTCATTCTCATCCTTCCCAGTATCTAGGATTATGAAATCAGCAGGGATGTAAAGGCCTTTGACCTTTAGTAGCACGTCCTCTACCTGTCCATAAGCTTTTTTCATGGATTTGTCTGCCATTTCTAATGAGAATTTGGCAGCCTGTACCTCAAAGATTCCCAGTTTCTCCATTATAGAGAGTGGCATTAAGTTTATGCCTGACCCCAGGTCACACAGAGCCTTCTCAAAGGTCATGGTGCCTATGGTACAAGGAATTAAGAATTTACCAGGATCCTGTTTCTTTTGAGGTAATGTCTGCCTAGCCAAGTCATTCAGTTCATTGGTGAGTAAGGGGGGTTCATCCACCCAAGTCTCATTACCAAATAACTTGGCATTCAGCTTCATGATTGCTCCAAGGTACTTAGCAACTTGCTCTTCAGTAATATCTTCATTCTCCTCAGAGGAAGAATACTCATCAGAGTTCATGAATGGCAGAAGTAGGTTCAATGGAATCTCTATGTTCTCTAGATGAGCCTCAGATTTCTTAGGTTTCTCAACGGGAAACTCCTTTTTGTCCAAAGGACGTCCCATGAGGTTTTTTTCACTGGGATTCATGTCCTCCTCCTCCTCTCTAGGTTTGGCCACACCAAGTAAGGTTATGACATTGCACTCTCTTTTTGGATTCTCTTCTGTATTGCTTGGGAGAGTACTAGGAGGAGTTTCAGTTACTCTTTTACTCAGCTGGCCCACTTGTGCCTCCAAATTTCTAATGGAGGACCTTGTTTCATTCATGAAACTTAGAGTGGCTTTAGATAGATCAGAGACTATGTTTGCTAAGCTAGAGGGGCTCTGCTCAGAATTCTCTGTCTGTTGCTGAGAGGATGATGGAAAAGGCTTGCTATTGCTAAACCTGTTTCTTCCACCATTATTAAAGCCTTATTGAGGCTTTTGTTGATCCTTCCATGAAAATTTGGATGATTTCTCCATGAGGGATTATAGGTGTTTCCATAGGCTTCACCTATGTAATTCACCTCTGCCATTGCAGGGTTCTCAGGATCATAAACTTCTTCTTCAGAAGATGCTTCTTTAGTACTGTTGGATGCATTTTGCAAACCATTCAGACTCTGAGAAATCATATTGACTTGCTGAGTCAACATTTTGTTCTAAGCCAATATGGCATTCAGAGCATCAATGTCAAGAACTCCCTTCCTCTGAGGCGTCCCATTACTCACAAGATTCCTTTCAGAGGTGTATATGAACTGGTTATTTGCAACAATTTCAATGAGTTCCTGAGCTTCTGTAGGTGTTTTCTTCAGGTGAATGGATCTACCTGCAGAATGGTCCAATGACATCTTAGACAATCCAGACAGACCATCATAGAATATATCCAGGATGGTTCATTCTGAGAACATGTCAGAAGGACACTTTTTGGTCAGTTGCTTGTATCTTTCCCAAGCTTCATAGAGGGATTCACCTTCTTTTTGCCTGAAAGTTTAAACATCCACTCTAAGCTTGCTCAGCTTTTGAGGAGGAAAGAACTTGGCTAAGAAAGCTGTGACTAGCTTATCCCAAGAGTTCAGGCTATCTCTAGGTTGAGAGTCCAACCATGTTCTAGCTCTGTCTCTTACAGCAAAAGGGAAAAGCATAAGCTTATAGACCTCAGGATCAACTCCATTGGTCTTAACAGTATCACAGATCTGCAAGAATTCAGTTAAGAACTGAAAAGGATCTTCTGATGGAAGTCCATGAAACTTGCAATTCTGTTACATTAGAGAAACTAATTGAGGCTTTAGCTCAAAATTATTTGCTTCAATGGCAGGGATTGAGATGCTTCTTCCATGGAAGTTAGAATTTGGTGCAGTGAAGTCACCAAACATCTTCCTTGCATTGTTGTGGGGTTCAGCCATTACTTCTTTTCGAGATTCTCTGTAAGGTTTTCTCTGAATTGTTGTGCTTTAGCTTCTCTTAGCTTCTTCTTCAGAGTCCTTTCAGGTTCAGGATCTTCTTTAACAAGAATGTCCTTGTCCTTGCTCCTGCTTATATGAAAAAGAAGAGAACAGAAAATAATAGGGATCTTCTTTACCCAGATATAGAGGTTCCTTTATGTGAGTAGAAGAAGAGAAGAGTAGAAGTAGGGGAAGAGATAAATTCGAACACAGAGGAGAAGAGAGGGTTCGAATTTTAAGATGAAGAGAAGTGTTAGTAAATGAATAAATAAATAGAAGGAGATGAGAGAGAGGAGTTTTCGAAAATTGTTTTTGAAACATGGTTAGTGATTTTGGAAAACTAAGAGAAGAAATAAAATTAAAATTAAAATTTGAAACAATTAGTTAATTAAAAAAATTTTGAAAAAGAGGAAGGTGATTTTCGAAAATTAGAGAGAGAAAAGTAGTTAGGTGGTTTTGAAAAAGATAAGAAACAAACAAAAAGTCAATTAGTTAGTTGAAAAAGATTTGAAAATCAATTTTGAAAAGATAAGAAGTTAGAAAAGATTTTTGAAATCAAAATTTAAAAAAGAGATATGATTGAAAAAGATATGATTAAAAAGATATGATTGAAATTTATTTTGAAAAAGATTTGAAAAGAAATTTAGAAAGATTTGATTTTGAAAATTAAAGTTAATGACTTGACCAACAAGAAATCAAAAGATATGATTCTAAAATTTAAAGTTTGAATCTTTCTTAACAAAAAAGTAACAAACTTGAAATTTTTGAATCAAAACATTAATGTTAGTAAAGATTTTCGAAAAACAATTTTTTTAACAATTTTTCGAAAAACATGAAATAAAAATGAAAAAGATTTGATTTTTAAAAAAGTTTTGAAAAGATAAGATTTTTTTTAAATTGAAATCTTGACTTGACTAACAAGAAACAACTTATTTTAAAAATTTTTGATTGAGTCAACCCAAAGATTTCAAAATTTATGAGAGAAATAAGGAAAAGATATTTTTTATTTTTGAATTTTTAATAAAGGAAGAGAAAAACCACAAAATGACTCAACACATAAAAATTTTGGATTAAAACCAATGATACATGCAAGAACACTATGAATGTCCAGATGAACACCATGAACACTTTGAAGATCATGATGAACATCAAGAACTTATTTTTGAAAAATTTTCAAGAAAAGTAAAACATGCAAGACACCAAACTTAGAACTTTTTAATGTTTAGACTCTAATAATTCAAAAATGCATATGAAAAACAACAAAAGACACAAAACAAGAAAAAATGAAGATCAAACAAGAAGACTTGTCAAGAACAACTTGAAGATCATGAAGAATACAATGCATGAATTTTTCGAAAAATGAACAAATTAAAAAAAAACATGCAATTGACACCGAACTTAAAACTTGACTCTAGACTCAAACAAGAAACACAAAAATATTTTTTATTTTTATGATTTTATAATTTTTTTTGTAATTTTTGGAAAATTATTTTGGAAAAACGAAAAAGAAGAAAAAAATTTTGAAATATTTTTGAAAACTTTTTGAAAATAAAATAAAGGTTGAAACAAAAATAAAATTACCTAATCTGAGCAACAAGATGAACCGTCAGTTGTCCAAACTCGAACAATCCCCGGCAACGGCGCCAAAAACTTGGTGCACGAAATTGTTATCTCTATGGCGCCAACAACTTGATATGCACAATTGTAATCTCAACTCTTTTTCACAACTTCGCACAACTAACCAACAAGTGCACTGGGTCGTCCAAGTAATAAACCTTACGTGAGTAAGGATCGATCCCACGGAGATTGTCAGCTTGAAGCAAGCTATGGTCATCTTATAAATCTCAGTCAAGCGGATTCAAATGGTTATGGAGTTTTGATAATTAAAATATAAATAAACATAAAATAAAGATAGAGATACTTATGTAATTCATTGGTGGGAATTTCAGATAAGCGTATGGAGATGCGTTGTTCCTTCTGAATCTCTGCTTTCCTATTGCCTTCATCCAATCCTTCATACTCCTTTCCATGGAAAGCTGTATGTTGGGTGTCACCATTGTCAATGGCTACTTTCCGTCCTCTCAGTGAAAATGATCCTCTACGATTTCTGTACGGCTAATCAACTGTCGGATTTCTCGTCTCGGATGAAAAATACCATGCACAGATATCGTATGGCTAATCAGCTGTTGGTTCTTGATCGTGTAAGAATAGGATTTACTATCCTTTTGCGTCTGTCACCATGCCCTACAGTTGCGAGTTTGAAGCTCGTCACAGTCATCCCATCCCAGATCCTACTCGGAATACCACAGACAAGGTTTAGACTTTCCGGATCTCAGGAATGCTGCCAATGGATTCTAGCCTATACCACGAATATTCTAATCTCGGATTCAGATGCCCCATTGTCAGAGGGGAGTCGATGTGAATCGTTGATTAGAAACCCAAGAGATATACCTTCAAGCTTGTTTTCATGTAGAACGAAAGTGGTTGTCAATCACGCGTTCACGAGTGAGAATGGTGATGAGTGTCACATAATCATGACATTCATCATGTTCTTATGTGCAAATGAATATCTTAGAATAAGAATAAGCATGAATTGAATAGAAGAACAATAGTACTTTACATTAATACTCGAGGAACAACAGAGCTCCACACCTTAATCTATGGTGTGTAGAAACTCCACCGTTAAAAATACATAAGAACAAGGTCTAGGCATGGCCGAATGGCCAGCCTCCCCTAATGGCATATGAATTCGAAAATAGGGAAAAAGACCCCTAATACAATAGTAAAAAATTCTATTTATACTAAACTAGTTACTAGGGTTACAGAAATAAGTAATGATGTAGAAATCCACTTCCGGGCGCACTTGGTGTGTGCTTGGACTAAACATTGAAGCTTTCATGTGTAGAGACTTTTCTTGGAGTTAAACGCCAGTTTGCAGCCTGTTTTGGGCGTTTAACTCTAGCTTGCAACTTGTTTCTGGCGTTTAACGCCAGAATAGGGCAGAAAGCTAGTGTTGAACGCCAGTTTGCGTGGTCTAAACTCGGGCAAAGTATGGACTATTATATATTGCTGGAAAGCCCTGGATGTCTACTTTCCAACGCAATTAAGAGCGCATCATTTGGACTCATGTAGCTCCAAAATTCCATTTCGAGTGCAGGGAGGTCAGAATCCAACACCATCTACAGTCATTTTTCAGCCTCTGAATCAGATTTTTGCTCAGGTCCCTCAATTTCAGCCAGAAAATACCTGAAATTACAGAAAAATACACAAACTCATAGTAAAGTCCAGAAATGTGAATTTTGCTTAAAAACTAATAAAAATATACTAAAAACTAACTAAATCATACTAAAAACTATGTAAAAATAATGCCAAAAATCGTATAAATTATCCGCTCATCAACTGCACTTCAGCAATAACTGATTTTACCTTTAACAAGGGGTCAGTCTCAACCAACGGCTTTATGGCTTCTGCAATTGTATTGGAATCCATTTTCGAATGATCCTGAGAAATGGTTGCTCTGGTACAAGTGTGACTGTCGTTGTATCTCCTAATAACCCAACAGTACTTTCTGCTAATCATGCTAATTCTGATAAGCCAATCATACCCTAAACCGTACTGTGTACACTTCACATAAAATGTCAACGGCTCTGACTCGTACACACAGTAGTCTACACTTCTTCGGAGGGTATACTCCTTCATCGCCTTAATAACAGCTTCCCTAGAACTGAATTTCATCTCCACGGCGAATTCACCATCTGCGACAAAAGGAACTTCTGCCAGGACGACAGACATACCATAAGTATTTAATAAACGATTGTGTTATGACCAAAATTAAAAGTAAATCAGTACTGACAACATCAATAATAATATAAATAAGCTTTACATTACGTTATTATCTCAATCTCAATAAAATAAAAACACAAACACCTTAATACATACTGTTAATTAATACAAATTATCTAAATAACTAAAAACATATACTAATCGCCTAAATAACTAAAAATAAATAATATAACAAATACTCATTAATAAACCCTAATTAACTAAATAACTAAATCACTAAAACTAAATAGTAATCGACTAAATAACTAAAAATAAATACTATCACAAATACTAATGAATAAACCCTAATTAACTAAATAACTAAATTAATACAAATTAACTAAATAACTAAAAATAAATACCAATACCCTAAATAACTTCATAAATACCATAATAAATACTTATTAATAAATTCCAATTAACTAAATAATTAAATAAATACAATTTAACTAAATAACTAAAAATAAATACCAATTACCTAAATAATTTTATAAATACTATAATAAATACTATAATAAATACTTATTAATAAATTCTAATTAACTAAATAACTAAATAAATACAAGTTAACTAAATAACTAAAAAAAATACCAATCGCCTAAATAACTTCATAAATACTATAATAAATACTTATTAATAAATCCTAATTAACTAAATAACTAAATAAATACTAGTTAATAAATACTAATTATTTCAAAATATTTTTATCTGAAACTTAACTAAATAAACTCTTTTACAACTAATAGATTGAGTACCTGCACTTATATAGCCTGGAAACTCTGGAGCATGCATGGCTTTCAAATTCAAAACTCGCATGAAAGATGGCTTCTCAAATGGCACATCGTTCGCGAGTGCATTTGCCACGTCTGTTACATTCGGAGCCACAGTGTCGTCACCTTGCTCTTCATCTCCATCTGGACCAACAATTTCGTAATTGCTTTCGAACTCTTCCTCACTCTCACTATTGTAGTCTTCTCGTAAAATATTTTGGTCGGCCTCAGATTGTTCGAATTCAATGTACAACTCGATGAACGAGATTTGAGCACGACTTTCAATAATATACATTGAAAATATCTCTTACATGCTTTCTTCGTCTGTTATATATTTGGTCTGAAATTGAACGAATCCACCAGATACTGGTACATGATATCTGTATAAAATACATGATATTTTCTTGACATCTCCAAATCTATCTTCTCACAAATCACGCCTTTAAGCTCTTCAAATGAAATTGTGAAGGGAATAACAATATCTAACGGATCTTCACAAACAAATTTTACTCCTTCAGGCGTCTGCAACAAAATCTGACCAAAATAATACACTTTCAAAAGGACTCTATCATCCATTCTTCTCACTCACTTAAACAAAAATAGAAACTTCACCATCAACTTTTTTTCCCAACCCAAGTAAAGACACACTAGACCCACAGAAAGAAAAAGAGAAGTCGAACAAGATGAAGAAACTTGAATCTGGTCGACTGTCTACGGTTCGCACACCTTCACAAGTATATATATACACACACAACTCGGACCAATCGAGTTGTTTAACCTAATTCAAAAATACTATATAATAATGGAAACAGACCATCCGATTTCATTTTCCATAAATTAAAAAAAATTCCTCATGCACAACTCGGACCCAGTGACTAGTAAAATCCAAATTCAAAAAAAAATCAACGCAGAAAACGGACCATCCGATTTGATCACGGAGATATCGCAGAGTTTGATTTCCTTTATATGAATTTCGTATCCTCCAAGCAAAACGGACCCTCCAATTTGCTTACAAAATTTTCAAAATAAAGAAATCGGAGGGTATGATTTCTTCACACGAAATCTGAGCTAAAAGCTATCCCACAAATTGGTGTAGCACCCCCATCTTCCATAACCCGGCACAACACCTTCACCTCTTCTATAACCAAAAAAATCAGCCTAATTAAAACATGCAGAATAAAAAATAAGAGAATAGAAATAATAATGAATCATGCTCAATTCAGCTGTACAATAGAGTTTATATACGCAATTAAAAATGTAACTAACTTTTAACTATAATTAACAAATCAGATTAACATCTAACTCTAATTAAATTATTCAGTACTTAAATAGCAGTTGCAGCATAACTGTCTCTGTATATGTACATTAGTGAATTATGTAGTGTATTACTCTATCCCTTCTATTGCTCGTGAATGAGCTCTATTGTCCACAATTGAAGTGAGAGTTGCTACTATGAGGTTGTTGCAGCAAAATTTTGAGTCGCCCCAATCTCTGAACGAAGTAGATAAGGATGAGAGGGGGTGAATTCATCTTTATGGTCTGGTAACAGAGTAAGAGGAGGCATAAGAATTCGAAGAACGGGTCTACGACTGAGAGGAGGAAGTGGGTGGAATCTTACTGGAGTGCGATGAGTGTGGAAATGAAGAAGGAGTTGCTTAGGGTTAGGATTTTAGATCTTAGATCACACTTTGGGTCTTATTGTCCAGCGTGGCAAAAAGATGCCTACATCAGCATTACGGTAGCTGATTCAGCGTTGAAAATGATAAAGGGACTACTATGGTGTCTGAAGCTCTATCTAGAGGATCACTATGGGGAGATTTGGATCTCGGAGACCATTTCAGGTAATTGCGTGAATTTCAAGGACCATTATAAACATTTACTCACTATATGCTTCTAATATACTTCCTTAACTTGAAGACTCCACTGCCTCCCACTACTGCTTTCTGCTCATCATAATGGAGAATGAAGGATTGCGCCATGCCATTCGCTGCCGTAGCATGCCTTGCCGCCGCTTGTTGAACGACTCTCATTGATCCCCTTGTTGCGCGCGTGATAGTCCTGTTTTCTAGGGGTGGCAATGGGGTGGGTTTTTGTCCTACTTGACCACGCTCTACAATAATCCGTATAGAACTCGCCCTGCTCCTACCACGAGTAGTAAAAAGTTAAACCCTAATCTACCCTTGCGGGTACTTGTCCCGCCTCTATAATTATTAAAATTCAACAAATAAAATTAAATCTTAAAATTTATGTCACCATAATCACATACATAACATAAATTAAAGTATAAAATTAAATATGATACAATATTATTAATCATTTTATTAATTATTTTATATATATACAATTTCGCTAAGTAACCAACAAGGGGTCCAGCCAACTCCTGCCAACTCCCATCGGACGGGACCCCAAAGCCCACTACAAAAAAAATCCCCCAATTACTCTCATTTACCCTTACATTTCACCTATTCCAATTTACCCTAATTACATTACCACCGCCATTCCTCACTTCTCCATCTCTATCCCATCGCTCAAATTGCAGCAAACGGCGGTGCTTCATCATCTTCGTCTCCCAACTAGACAATGGCACCACCTCATTCGAGGACGCCATCGTGGTCAACAATGCTTCTCATCCCTTCCGCCATTGGTTTGGACTCGGGCCAACCTCATCGGTGCAGACTTATTGTCTTTCTAAGCTTGCAATGTTGTGAATACCCACCTCCAAGCTTTGACGGGCTACGTCCGCCACTGCCTCCACGCAGCGCTGCCACGTCTGCTCCTCCACCGTTGTGCGCTGCTACTCTTCATTCACTCCATTGGTCTCCAACAGGTTAGTAGATGGTTAGGGTTTAATTAAAGAGAGGATGTGTCTGATCTGTTTTAGGGTTGAGATACTAGGATTGGTATTCATATGAAATGTTCTTTGATTTTGCTGAATTACTGGATGTTTTTGTTAAGTAATTTTAGATGTTTGAGTGTATGATTTGAATTTAATTTTCCATGTTACTGGTTCTATGTACTTTGCTGGATTTGTCTTGTATACGCTACCAAATGTTCATCTTTGTGGATTGGGAGTTTAAAAAAAAGTTAGCTATAAATAAGTTTATTTCTTTTCAAATTGAACTTGGGTCTGAATGTGGTCATTTAAAATTATAGCATCAAAAAGTGATTTTTTTGGACAGATTTGTTGGAGTTTTGACTCAATCTATTGGTAACTATGAGATAATTATCTAGTTGGATAATTGTATGGTTCATAGAGATTGGATATTTTTTTTAATTATAGATTGGATGATTTTTTCAATTATATGATAAATTTCTCCCATTCAAAAAGTTTATATTATTAGTCTTTTGTTTATTTGTTGAATTCTGCTTGCACATGCTACATTAGTTTCTTTTTTACGTGGTTTGGGAGTTAAAAAAATAGATTAAATATAGTTTAATTTTGTTTGAATTGAAATAGATATTGAGTTAAATTATTTAAATATGATGCCCAAGTGAAATTTTTCTATATATCATGTAAAAATCAGGGACTAACGAAAAACTATGAATTTTTTAAGGATATATATGATTATATAGTTTAGATGCTCTTCTTGCATTTGTTACAAAAGCATTGAAAAATTCATGATTATATCCTAACATCTAGTTTGGTTTTCTGATTTTATTTGATGTGCTTTTCTTTTTGGTTCACGGATTCTTTTTACCGGATGTTTTTTGATAATTTTTCGGATTTGTATTTTGTTGAAAAAATTGTTTGACTTATGTGAGTGAATTAATAATAACTAATTTAGTGAAATTAATGAATGAATAGAAAAGACTAGAAAGAAAATTTTGGTTGTTTATATTAGATTTTCATGTTAAATGTTTTTACAACTAGAAGCTTTAACTGATTTTTTGAATGTTTTGAATAATTTTTTATTGATTTTTTTTGAATTTTTTTAAGAATAAATGTTAGGTACTGATTACTCTATCTATGAAGACCACCAACAACAAGTAAACTGAAGAAACAATATACAACTGCAGGAGTAGTTCTTCTCACAAGCCACAACAATAGCTCATGCTTGAATGAAAAAATTTAACTCTTAATTTGTAATTTAATTTATCTGTAAAAAATTTTAATAAGAATCTCTTCCTAATTGTGCAGTAGAATTGATAGCTTTTTTTTAAATAAATTAAATATCTGATTTCACAATTATTCCAATCTCACATACTATTTATTTTAGTCTTTTCTATGAAACTAAATATTTTTTTCTTGAAATTCATGATTTCATGTACATATTGAGTATGTTAAATATCCTTTGA
Source organism: Arachis hypogaea (assembly GCF_003086295.3). Lineage (NCBI taxonomy): Eukaryota > Viridiplantae > Streptophyta > Magnoliopsida > Fabales > Fabaceae > Arachis > Arachis hypogaea. Next base: position 14,075,105 of record NC_092040.1, read on the forward strand.
AATATGTAGCCTAATGAATTATTTACACATCTTTTTTTAAACACAAAGTACGAGCTATTTTATTTTTTGTTCATTTACACACTTTTTTAAAGTGTTATACGAAAAAAAATTGTTGATTAGATAATTCTACAAGAGAATAAGAGATACTTTTCAACAAATTACAAACCTATAAACAAAAATTAGAATTTTGGCAATCAACTATATACATAAATAGTATACTTTTAAGATGCAGCATTTGAAGTCTTTGCATACACTAAAAACAAGTTGACGCTTTACAAAAATTCTATTACTTCCAATGACTGCTTGTTGGATTTTTTTATTTAACTTAAATAAATATATAAATTACCAAAATATATAAATGATGAGATATTTACAAAAATGTATTATGGGACACATCTCAGATGCTGAGGGGGTTAACCCAAAATTGATTATATCTCGAGGTCTGAGACCCTGTGCTGTGACCGGGTGATACTGCGACATATCCTAGGTGCACTCGGAATATAAGTTAGGGGAGAGATTAGGTATTCAGTACTTGAGATATGCAAAAAATCGGGGTCTCAGTACCCAAGATACACACAATTACCTAATTCTCCCTTCAGCATCCGAGATATAGTCAAGGCTGTAATTTAGGTCTCAGCACCTGAGATATGTGTATTATGGTTTAGGTGTCTCTGCACCCAAGATATGTTGGAGAATAACTCTATTTATAGATCCCATCCCATAATCACCCCTCACAATTCACAAACCAATATTTTTTTCTCTTTTTTCCGTTTTGGTCTAATGGAGAATAATCAATTTTTTTTGTTGTCGTTTATTCTAATAGGATAGTCAAACATGGTGATGTAGGAGTAATTTTTACGTCTGATAAGACTGTCATGTTGTGCACTAACCGGGTTGATACGTTACATGTGCTAAAGACGGTTATGCTGAGCAATATGGGGAGAATAGGTACCAAGGAGGTTGGACAGGTTGCATATAGATTTTTGCACGTACTTCTGAATGGTGGATTTACCAACCGGTTATTTTGGATTGATATGGATCAGTATGTGAGGGTAATGTTCGACAACATGCACGGCTAATGCCGCAACATGTAATGGAGTTGTATGCTGTGGTCTCTGACGTGATTGTTGGTGGTAGGCCATCTCCTTCGAGTCCTGAAGTTGTCCCGCTCAAGGCCACACCGATCCACTACGCCTAGCCTCATGATAGTGCCAACGAGGACGACAGTGAGGGCGATTCAACTTATGTTGCTGGGTCCGGGTCTTCTAATGATACAACTTCTGCTGATGAGTATGTGCCGAAGACTCCCACCGGTGTTGGTAGGTTTCTCCTACCTCCCCTTTTGGCCATTCTTCGATTGTCAGATGTTCTTAGTCATTATCAAACTTTGAACTTGGACCCAATGCAGCCGGACGATCTCCTGAATGATGGTGACAGGGATGATTACAATACGGATGGTGGGGTGGAATTCCGAGTAGGTATAGGTTCAGGAATCATAAAGCAGTTCTGATGGCAGTGAAGAACTACAATATTCGACGGAATGCAAAGTACATAATTTTGGAGTCGAATAGGCTTAAATACCACTGTCATTGCAAGCAATTTACCAGCGGTTGTCCATGGAGTCTTCGTGTGGCACTACGCTAGAACTTGAATTACCGGTAGCAGACTTGTTCATTAATAGAACCTTCCCAATAAGCATAATCAAGTAGCACTGGGCGTATTGACGGAGTGTATCCAGAGCTGCCCTTGCTGGAATGTGTGCAACCCTGTCCCTCAGCCAGGTCATCCTCACCCCAAAAACCTGCTTCCCTCTCTCTGGCTGTGGAAGTGGCTTGGTGCCAAGTAAATTCTCAACCTACTCCCACGTGGAGTGTCCATGCCATTGCTGAAAGTCTCAGGTATAACTCCCGATCGACTCTCTATCAGTGCACATACCAATGTGGTAGGTAATATCCTGGAGCATAATGCTGACCTCACCCCATGGAAGGTGAAACATGTGGGTTTCGAGCCTCCACCGTTCGATAAATTCAGAGATTAAAGAAATGTCAAACATGAAATCTCTCAACTCCAAGGTTTTGAAAATCGGACTGGTCATCAAATCGCTAGTCACTGGTTCACTAGTTTACTGGTCCAACTGGTCCAACCAGTGGTTCAACCGAAAAAATTGTTTTAGAATAAAATAATAAATAAATTATAAATAAACATCCTAAAATATCTTTTAGATTTAAAACACTACACAAAAAACATCAATCAAATTTATATGATCTTATCAAAATACAAACTCAAAAGTTAAAAGAAATATCTAAATATTAAATTTTGACTTTGAGGGTTAACATGATCACTTAACAACTCAGATTCTAATTTAGAAATGTCAGGAGACAAAGGATTTATCAATTTCAAAAGAATGTTGAGCTAGTTTAGTTAGAAAATGTTGATCATTCTGTGGTATTATGCTAACTAAACATGAACCTGAACCTTGCAAGATGACCTTTTTGGTTTAATCTTAGGCAGTGTTGTGTTCATCTGTTGTAAGAGAACTCTCTTAGCAACAGATTCTTCTTGCTGAGTAAGCCATAAATGGGATCTAGTGTTGTTTTCAAGTTGAGGTATCAACATAACAAGTAATCATTGAATAAGAAAGCATAACATATCACCAACTACCTATACAATTTGACTCTCCTTCCACTACCATCATCATCATTCATCAATTTATTTATACATGGCATTGGCAGTAGCTACTCTACTCATTCAGCAACAACTAGCATTTGATTTGATTTCCAATTTTAGCATTTAGCAACAACCATTACAAAACAGCAGAATAACAACAACAGTGCCATAACAAAACAGCAGCATAACAACAACAGCAGCTTAACAAGTCATTAATCACAAATTTCAAATTCAAAACAATGATCAGTGATCATGATCACAGTGCCATAACAAAACAACAGCATAACAATAGTAATTGAAGATCAGGCTCTATAATACTCATCACTGTAATTGAGTGAGGGGATTCAGTAATTAACCTTTCAGAGTGTGTCAAATTGTTTTCTCGCATCAAGTCAGATATGACCATTAGCATCTGAGCTACCAATTGTTTGAACTTTGAACTCATTTCTTGAACACGAGGTATTTTGAACAAGACCCAAGCACAAAGTAAATGTGTAACCAGAGATAGATACTTCATGTAAGCACAAAGCTCCTTCTATGGTTGGCTCATAACTATCAGGTTCTGGAAACATTACTTCCAGCAATCAACATCTTCAGAGAAAAAACAGCAACTCGAAAAACCAAAAGCACAAGAAAAAATAGCAACAATCAAGAACAATAAGAATAAATACAGCAGTGAACAAACATCACCAATTAAAACCATCAAGAACAAACAGCAACAATAAGCAACAACAATAAACACAACACTGAACAATTAAATAAAAAATAGATCTGAACAACAAAAACAGTTCCATAATTACTGTAAAATAAAATAATCTAAATTGCTCATAACAGAAAAACCTAAGAAAATCATTACTCATAGCAGGAACAGCTCAATAATGTTCAATAATATTCATTACTCATCATTAGTAATAAAAACAAGTCAGCAATTAAATCACTGATCATGAATGAACAAACTAAATTAAATTGATTCAAGAAATCTAAGAAAACTCAAAATAAATAAGCAAGAAATTACTTTAAAAAAACCATGAACAACACAGAGATTCAGCATTTCAGATGATGAAGAGGGAGCTCAGATCAGGGCTGAGCACTGGCGTAAGCTCAGCCAAAACAGAGGCCGAAACGTGGTGATAACAACAGGCTGGAGCAAAAACAAGGGCTTGAGGCAAGCTCGACCAAGTGACGAAGAGGGAGCACCGCGGTGGAAGCACGGCAATACAGAGGCGGCGGAAGCTCAGAACAGACGCGAAGCTCAAAACTGACGGGAAAGCGAGGCGAGCAGACACGTTTCGATGACCATGGGTGCAGTGCGGACGGCGGCGGCGCAGATCACGACAGCGGCGGTAGTGCGGTGGCGGTGACACAGCTTGAAGAAGAAAGTGACATTGGAGGCTAGGTTTTGTTGAGAGAAGGAAGCAGATGTGGTGAGTGAGAGAGACAGAGAGGGAGTCAGGGTCAGGGAGGCGTCTTTTATTTTTTTTTGTTGAAAAGTGAAAACCGGCCGAGTTCCGGTTCGGTCCGACCGACCGGTTCCTGGCTGGTTCAGCGGTTCATTGACGGTTTTTAAATTAGCGATTTTAAGATACTAACCGAACCGTAATTGTTGTCAGTTCACGATTAAACCGATCGGACCGGTCGGTCCGGTCCGGTTTTCAGAACCTTGCTCAACTCTACAGCATGCCCAAATCCAGCTTCCCTTATATAAGGCAATAGGATGTCCGGTGGGGGGGAGACCCAGGGTCACATGACGTGGTAACAATAACCGTGGTCTGTGCAATTCCCATAACAGTTACTCTCACATATTGATTCCGTTTAAACCATTAATTGTGTTTAACCATTACTAAAAATTATAAACCAAGTAGATAAACATATATATTAAATACAACAAATACAATATGAACATAATTTCTATTGCTAATATTCATAGTACTAACTAAAGATAAATAATAGGGATGTTGCAACAAAGATAAATCATACAGGACTATCAAGTATATTATTGAGCTTGGAGTTTGACTCCATGGATATTATTTTTTAGCTTGGGGATGCGCACACAGAGGGACTGTCCAATGGTTAGCTACCAGGACATGTTGAATTGGGTTGGCTGTATAACCGACAGATGAGCTCATTAACTATAGGACAGGCATACATTTTATGCATTTATATGTTTTGTTTAGGTGTGCATTGTTTTGGTTTGCCTATTTGTTTAACTATGCTTATCTGCTATTTGACCTACTTCCTATATTAGCATCCTATCTGTGTTTTTCTTATTTGTATCGTATGTGTGTACAACTGAGAGATTCTTCATACTGGTGGTGGTGAAGCTGAGGGTTATTTTTCTGATGTGATGATTTGATTGCTGATTTGGTTGAGTTGCTTGAGGTGGGGCTGTGATTGGTTTAGTAAAGTATGAAAAATCAAGCTAGTTCAACATAGACTTAATGAACCTATGCTTGGAGCAGGTTGGTCATTCATACAGTCTAGGAAACTGATTAAGTTTTTTCTTACAAGAAAAGAAAGGTTTTAGATTTCTAAAAAAATTAAATATTATTTCTTTAAAAAGGTTTTGGATGGTTGGTCGTTGATTTTGAAAAGATTTATAGGACAATCGATAATCACGGCCTTGGAATCAATTCTTCTCTTTAAACGTATCTTCTTATAAAAATTCTTAAACCCTCTACCGAGAACCCTTTCGAGGACGATGTTCTCACTCCCCTACAGAATTTATTTTCAGTGACAGGTTCATCAAGAAGCTTTGGCACGAAGCCGTGATCGAACTACGGAGCTTTATGTATATATATGTTTTCATTATCTATTTTTGATTTAGTCTTAGATTTTATTTTATCCCTTGTCATTTGTCATTTTAAATTTTAGAGGGACAGGACCTGTATATTAAGAAGTTTTGGATAAGTCTATGTATTTATTATTATGTGAATATGCATCTTTGTGACTATGTGATTTTAAAGTAAAGAATTTTTGCTTTCATAATTAAAGATTCAATTCATATTCGCGAAGGTTCAATATTAAATAAATATAGTATCAAATTAAAGAATTAGAGGTAACTAACGCCTGAACTTTTAGTACGATCATGAGGTGTTAGAAGTAAGGGTGTTATAGTGGGCAAAATAAATTTCAACTTCGCCGTGTTCTTTGTTTTGCGCTCTGTCATATTTTCTTCTGACTTCTTCTTGTTTGTTTTCCACCTTGCAAAGGTCTATGAAAAGTTCTTGTTTCTTTTGCTATGCCATAGCATAAGGCTCTGCTAACTCAGTTTTCCTTTGTTGAATTGTGGCAAGTTCTTTTTTGAGTTCTTTTCGATTATCAAAATAACATTAGGTGCTGGCAGCTTAGGCGACCCTAAGATCAAATTCCTTGTATGATTTTTGTATTGACTGGTGGACAACACCAAATTCTTTAGACTCCATTTCGATTTTGGTCACTCTTTCTTTTGCTTTCTTTAATCTCTCTTGAGAGACGGAGAGATTTTTGGAAACCCTCGTGAATCTTTTCACTATCGAGAAGAATTGAGGTGGAACCTGGAATTCAAGGGAAGAACTTAGAATGTCAGATAAAAGGCTATTTGAATTGGATTGTGTAACCCACTCATCAGCAGTATGGGTTAGTAGCCTAAGAACAGAGATTAATTGTTCGAGAGTGTAGAGATAAGATTTACCGGGAGAGTTGGAGCTACCAAATTCTCTTTGATCAGACTTGAAATTGGAATTTCTTTTTCTTGGGTGATTTTGGTCAAAACAACTGCAAGTTTAGCCAAGTCAGTATCTGGAAGATCAGATTCAGTGTCTGGAATTTCTTTAAATTTTAGGGCCTTATGAGAAGATGGTTTGGTTAGTTCTATTGGACTTAAAGGATGTTGAGGAGAAGGTATGGTTTCTCTGGTTTCTCTAATAGGTGAGTTGAGGGTTTGTGAAATCGAGAAGTTGATAATAAGGTTAGCATTAATGGGAGAAGAAGGAGTGGAATTGTTCACAACTTAAGGAGATTTTTCTTGGCTCATATCCACCAGGTTTTTTTTTCAACGATCAATGGTGGAATACTTTGGATGGGGTTGGCCATAATAGTGATTGCTTAAACCAAGGAGTGAGGCTCCTGAGATCCTGAGCCGTGTTGATGTCCTTGTTTTTTTTGGATCGATTTGTGAAATTGGTGAGGAAAGAATGGATTGAGCATCCCTCCCAACCTTTGTCATGATAGATGTATTTGTAAGTAAAAGAATTCAAAATCGATTAGAACAAGTTTAAATTGGTGAATAGTTTTTCCTGGGTAGATTTCCTAGGTTGGAGATGTGAGAATGAAGAAGTCTCCGAGGAGTCATTTGAATCAGAACTATCGGAAGACGAGGAAAAAATATTCGATTGGGATGGTTGTTGACTCTCATTAGAAGTGCTTTCACTTGATGATTGCTTCTGAATTAAAGATTGAACAATTGAATGCAAAGTTTGTTAAGATATATATGATGATAAAAGTTCGATAGAAAGAGTTAACCAAGTGTTTACCTTTACAGGTTTGGAGGTTTTGGTCAAAGTTTTCTGAATCTTTTGTCGTGGTTGTTTGGGTTGTACAGAAGCTTTGATTTTCCTTTTCGGAGCTTTTTTGGGTGAGGCCTCAGCCACTTGGAGAGTTTTAATCGCAAATTCTTTGATTTCATCCAAGGTACGATTATATCGAGAATAGTAATTGTTCCACCACTCGATGAAAGTGACGAAGGCACTACGAACATAAGACAAATGAGAATAGTTGCCTCGATGTGTATGGTTGACATCGAGACATTTTTAGATATCTTTCCTCGATTTGAATTTGAAATGATAAAGATCACTATCTTTCCAAGGAACAGGTGATGGAAGTGCTTGGGAGAAACCCATTTGTCTTGTGACGTAATGAGGAGCATGGAGGGTTACTTTAAATTGCTCTTTCTTGTATTGAGGTATTCCTACTAGAAATACCTGAACAGCAAGGAAATTGGCTCAAGTCGCATTGGCTATATCGTTGTCTTCATCGTTAGTAGGGAAAAGGAGACGTTCGAACCAAGCCAGTTCACAACCTCGACGTAAGAAGGGGGTAAATGTCAGTTCTTCATTCTGAAAGCTTTTGCATGAATGGAGTAGTGAGAATACAACCCAAAAAAGGCCTTCAGTCGAAGTGGCATCCTTGAAGTTCGGCTAAAAGGAGACTAATCGAAAACCTTCGATGTGCTATTTTTCCGAAGTGTTGCCCCCATCTTGTTTCATAAAATTTTCAAAAATGACATTTAGCTAGATTTGTAAAAGCCAAAGGGGATCACCCACACTGATCAAAGATCTATTTCGGAGATAGTCAACCAAGTTCCCCAGTTCATCATACAAATTTTCCAAAACTAACTTGGCCAAGTTAAATTTGTGACCTTCATGGAGGAAGGCAGCCAATGAGAGGAAGAATTTTTGCATTTGAATACACCTCGAGCAAAAAATGATAGCATTTAGCCAATAGTATAAAAAAGCTACACTTTCCTCATCAGTCATACGATCATTTCCATAACCCATATGGTAATTAATAAAATCACTATAAGAGTTCTTTTGAACTATCTTATAGGATTTAGTTGGCTTTGTGTAGAATGTTGCCTCGGAATAGTTTATCGGGAGTCCAGTAATGACGACAACATCAAATAGTGTGGGCCCCACCATTCCACAAGGGATGTGAAAATTGTTGGTGGTCTTGTTCCAGAAACACAGTATAGTCCCAATCATCCAGTGATGTGTGGTGGGTGTGAAGTGAAAAAGACGAAGAAGGTCATGGATGCCCTGTGCTCTCCAAGCATTACTTTTTGTTGGTTCGAGGTGTTGATACTAAGCAAGAAAGTTTGGGAGGTAATTTTAGGGTTGTTTCTGAAGGATTTCTTGTGATCGATGAAGAGAGCAATGAAAAGGTTCTGTTTGATAAGCAAATCTTCTTTCACTTAGAAAGAAATGGACATTCTTTTTGGTGTGCTCCAAAGTCTGTAAGGGGCTAACAAAATAGAAAGTCTTATCTTCGGCAGTGAAAGAGATGAGAATCCTTTTGTCAGTAGACAAACTCTTGGAATCTTCAATGATAATATCATTTAATTGATTTAATATCTACAAATCAGGTTGTTTAAAGGCTTCGGTTGCGGTGTGTTTGTCTTTGTCTTGAGCAGATAAAGTTCTTAGAATAGAAGAATAAGCCATTGATAGGAGTGTAAAAAAATTCCTAATGATTGATTTGGTTATAAAGGGGAGAATTCGCACATAAGAATTCAGAAACAGGTGGTAAAATGTTTTTGAAAAGAAAGGTGAAATTTAAGGAGACAAAAGGTTGACATTGAGTAACGGTGAAATTTTAGTAGGTTGCTTTTAAAACGAATGTATTAATTATAGTGGCGAAGTTAAATTAGATAGGATTAAGTGTTTCATTCTTTAAAGATATCGAAAAACACATTAATCTTAAGGGGGCAATTTATTGATCGAAAATATTTTGTTTCGAGAAATACCGAGTTCGAAATGTAATGCATTTCTATTTCAAAGAATGAAGGTTGTATCGAGAAAGATTTGTCGAGGAGCAAGAAAAAGGAGCCAGTCGATGTACTCAGTCGAGGAATGAAGGTTATTTGAAGTTGATTTTTTGCGGTTACACACGATTATACAGAAAGAGCGAAAACGGTTACCCGAAGACTAGTACGCATGGAAGTTACTCTTGAATCTGATTGGTCAAAGACTTTTATATGTAGATAAAAGATTGATGAAAAAAGGGTTGAAACTTTGCTTCAGAAAACACTCAAGCACACTCATATTTCCGCGACTTTCTGAGTCTACGTTCGAGTTACTTTTCTATAGGGTTCCTTCCACATCTTTAAATTCCATTTATGTTTCTTGTAATCTTTAATTTATCTGCAAATTTACTTTTCAGGCAAACTTTTATCTTTCTTGTTTAATGTTAAGTTTCAGTATCTTACTTTCAACTTCAAAAATCCTTTGATCTAATCGAAGGCATTTTACCATTTCATTTAAATTCAATGCAATTCATTCTAATTTCAGTCAATTTATTTTCAAAGTTTATTTTGTTTATCTTTGAGATTTTCTTTTATTTTGTTCGATCGAAAGAACCTTTGATGCACTTTAAAAAATTGGTACTCATAAAAGAGTAGGTTTTGTTCCCAGACTATTAGATATCGAACTACTCTCGATTTACTAAAAATCGATAAAATACAGTGTCATTGGACCGTTACTGATATTTTATTTTGGATTGACGCATTAACATTTGCATTATAATTTTGTGTTCTTTCGTCAAGAGCTTTTCAAGGGATTTGAAGCTTTTGATCGTAAACCTCGAGATAAAACCATCATTCAAAAAGTAACAAATGTATACGAGATGTTGGGCTTACATCAAGAGAAAGAGAAGATACTGGAAAAATATAGCAATTTCTACACAAAAGAAGGATCAATTAAGAAAGCTAGGAGGCATCTGAGAAAAATTGAAAAGGTAATCTTATTTGTTGTCTTCGCACAACATTATTTTTGTAGTTGATTGGTTTTGAATTTGGACCGGTATGGCTCCAAAGTACGGCAAGAACCAAATTATTTAGAGCTGATACATCCATATATAACTGGAGTGTTAAATTTAGGGTTGACAAACACACTGTACTTGTTTCAACGAATTCAGTCGTGATTAAAGCATTGCCAAAGCGAATTACCATCAACTGAAAAGAAAACATTTATAGAAACAAGTAATCTGAACATAATCAATTTTATTAGTGAATGAAACAACTATTTATTTTTTCATGTATGACTAACTTATTACTTTCATGTTTCAAGTGCTAATTTACTCAACTTTGTTGTAATTGTATAACTCGGCATTGATATCAGAGCAGATGGCAATATAGCTGAGCTTGAGACTTCTCAGTTGACTTGTCATTCAGTTCAAATACTTAGAAAAATCTCGTTGAGCTTCCAAAACCAATTCATCATCATCCCATTCGTCACGGTATGACTCAGGTCGCAGCCTCTTGTTCTTAGATGCAAACTTGTACATTTCCACCCTCCATTCTTCAATACCAGGAATCCCACACTGATCAGCAATCCAGTTATCGTAGTCCCACTGTCATCACCACATATAATCCCAAACACACAATATAAGTATTGTTGATATAGATTCTTTCTGGTTGAGAATATTTTCGTTTCGATGTATTTAGTCATTATCATTAAAATAGAACTGGATACGAGTGCATTGAATTATAAATGCAGCAGAAAGTAAAACAAACAGTTACTATGAATTGGGGAAGGGAGTATATGATTTTAGATAACCACAGTCATAAGATAAGCTAAAAAAGATTCATCACTTTTAAGTTTTAACTTTAGGAAGCACCTGGTAATTGGCCATATTATGAGTGTAACGCTTAGGAGTGCCAGAAGCTTCAAGTGAAGAGTAGAATGCTTTAGTATCTTGAGTCATTTCTTCTTTGGAAGGAAGTGCAAGGCGATTTGACAAAGCTCCTGCTATCCATTTGGTCTGTAGTTCAAACATGGGGAAGGGAACAACCTTCCAAGGCAACCCAACAAATGAAAGCCATGGGGCCAATGCCGGTGGAAAAATATGCTTGTACAATGGTCCTACACGGTTGTCATCTACACTTACTTCCCCGTTTGTTTCAAGGAATGGGAAATCATACTTGTACCTGATAAACGAACAAAAATGGTCATCAATCATCAACAATTATTCATTCTCTTCTCCAATTGCAGGGTCTTGAATAAAACTGAATGGAGTACGCTGAGAATACCCTGTGCAATGTACTATGATTTCCGCACCAACTGTGTCTCCATCTTTGAAAACCACACGGCCATCTTGATGAACACTGTCAATCTGCATGTGCAACAAATACCAGTGCGTAAGATAAACCATTCAAGAAAAAAGTTGTCAAATAAAATGATGGATACTAGTAATCATAATAGCCATCCAATTCTCACCATGGATGATAAGTTTTACCATAGAATGAAGCCACATGTTATCATGGCCGGGTAGCTTGCCAATTGCATTTTTGTTGAGTGACCTATCTACAATGTGAACTTCTTTAGCGACGGTAGCGATGTCTCGAGAGATATCGACAGCACTTGCTGCACCACCTATTAGAACAATCACCTGCCCGAGTTGAAATGGAAAAACCAGATATGCTAAAAAATATCAAACGAGAGTAACAATATATTTCCACGAGCCAAAGAATTTAAGCCTTGAATCCCAAAAAGGATTATGATATTTTAATGGAGCTAGAGAGTAATAGCAGTATAATACAGGCCAAAAAATGCTTTTGCACACAGTCAAAAAGCAAAGGAAGCAGGCACATACTTGATCTTGAAAAGGCTCAGGTGTCCTATAATTGTGGCTGTGCATTTGCTTCCCCCGCCATGCAGTAATCCCTGCAAAGATTTTAAATTAAAACATGGAACTAAACAAAATACGAGCATAAATAATGAATTTCATCTCATTCTCTTGTTAATTATCAATTACTGTGGTTGACGTTTCCTCCCTCAAGATATTCGGTAGGGGTGTTCATGGATCGGACCGTATCCACAAATCCGTGATAAATATCTGCATCCGATCCGAAAATTGCAGATACGATCCGATTCGCAGTCTGATCGGATCGGATAGGATCCAATCTGCATTCTTTACGGATCGGATCACGGATATCAACTCTACATCCGCGTATCCGATCCGCAGATCCGCATAATAATTAAAAAAAGTAAATATATATTTGGTATTATATTTACTTGTTTGTATGTTTTAGTTAGTAGTTATTTTTCATATATTATTTTATTTTATTTTTGTTATTTAGAAAAAAATTGATTATAAATATTTTAGGAATAAATAAATTTAAAAGTGTGAAAGAAACATTTTTGTTGAATTTCTTTTATATAGAAATATGATTAAAAGAAGAATGGTCAATTATGCGAATATATCTGATATCCGATCCGATTCGCAAATGTACGGATCGAATCGGATCTGATCTGACACAAAAAAATGCGAATACCATATCCAATCCGATCCGCGTATACCCCTAATTTTCGGGGGTAACTTGAATAGCTAAAGGAGATATGTCTTGGAAATAATTTTCCTTCACAAATTAAGAAATTACGTGTATGTACGAAACTTGTTTTTTATTTTAAAAAAGAGCCCAAAAGAGGGGCAATCTAAGAATATTTTGTTTTTGGTCATGACCTGAACCGGGGCAATCTAATTACTATTTTGTCAGTTTGGTTTTGGGCCAACTCTTGGAGTATAGCCCGTACTTTCTCAGGGCAGATTTGACATTAGCCATTACAAATCATGTAGGCCCTAGAAAAAGCATTATTATTTCGCGAATTCGAGAAAGGAAATAAATAATAATGTACCAAAGAAAAAAGAAATAATAGACAAATCCCTCCTAAGTTCTAAACTTGTAAGTTCAAACTTCAAACACAAATCATAAATCAAGAAATAAAATTATTAAAATTTAAAATTGTTTCAAATAAATACTTTAATAATTATTGAAAAGTGAAAGGCGCATATAAAAACAAGGAAAGAAGGTGGGGACAGTAACTAAACACAGAAAACAAACCAGGGATATTGTCAGCGATGCGAGGCTGAACGTAGTGGCCACTGCAAACAACAACGGCGTCGTAAATCTCATCCACACAATCGCAATCATCAGATCTCATTCTGTTGTAATTGGACGGCCTGGATCTCACCCTCCACTTCCCTTCCTCTACCAACCCAGCGATCACCACCTCCGTCTGCAGCCTCACAACTTCTCCGATCCCGAAATCGGCAGCGAAATCCTGCAGGTACATCAGCACCTCCCTGTGACCCGGGAACCTTCTCGGGTCCCTGTCTTTCCCCTCTCTCCTCTCGAACGGGTAATCCCGAACCCCCATGCACTCCCGAGGCAGGTTCGTTCGGAGCGAATCGTACAGGCTCGAGTGCACCACCCTGCGCTTCGGGTCCACGCCTAGCGGGTCCGATTCGCTCTCCGGAGTGTACACCCAGGTCCCGCCAACTTGCTTGCCTCGCTCGAACACCACCACGTGGTGCCCTTCTCGTCGGAGCTCGCGAGCCGCAATTAGGCCGGCGGCACCAGCTCCGATGACTGCCACGTGGCGCGTCGTGAGAGACGACATGAGAGGGAGTGGCGGAGGTGGTTGACGGAGGATGGAATTGATTGGCGGTGGCATGGGCTATCCAGCTTTTTCTATTAACCATTTAAGCAATACATATGGGCAGTTACCTAGCTTAAGACGACATTCGCATTATTATTATTTTATTATTTATTTCTCTACTATTTATTTTTAAAATGCTCTGCCACTGCCGCTTTTCTTCTTCTTTCTTTTTCCTGTAAAATTAGTACTTAAACAAAATAGTTATTTTTATTTTCTAAAGAGAGCTGATTTTATCCTTTATTTATGATCTACTTGTTATAAAAAAATAATTATATTAATTTTTTAATTATAAATAATAAATAAAACTTTAAAATATTTTTTTATTAAAATAAATTAAATTTAGTTTTTATTATAATCTTATTTAATTAATTAATAAAAATAATTAAAATTAATATAAATATTATTTTATAATAATATTATTAAAATTTATAAATTAAAAAATAATTTATTAATAATAACATAATATAATAACGATCATATATTTTTATTAATATATGTATTATATATAATACATACGCAACGGTCCTTTCCATTTTTATTAATATATATGTAAAGTATAATATATATCATCAACGTTAATATATATGTAACGTATAACTTATTAATATATACATAATATATATTTTTATTTTTTTATTAATTTGCCGCATGTTGAAATTTTATTAGATAAGTAAAGTCCCTCTTCACATAGACTGTCTTTCTTGAAGTAAGAGAAGAGGACTAAATATTTTGTGTTTCTCCATATTGGACTCTTGCATCGAGATTCTAATTACACTAATTGGATCCTCTATATTAATATTAAATTTTGGGCTAGATGCAAGTGTTTTAGTTTATTTCTCACGTGAATGAATAAGTGGACTGCTGATGTTGTACAACCGCTATCAATTATAAATTTATAACAGTTAGTTGGCTAGCGGTGAATAATTCTCATGATTATAAAAATTGGATCGAATCGGCTAGTCAGACCAGTTTAACTATAAACTAATGGTATTAACGATTCGATTAGACATATAAAATTATTGATAAAAAAAATCGGTAAAAAATTGTTGGACCGACTAAGAATTAACCGATTAGATTAGACTAGAAATTGGTCGGTTTAAAAGAATGATGTCGTTTTAGTTTGTTTCACTTTATTTTATTCTCACTCGTTCGACCAGAAGTCCAGAATTCTAAAGTCTAAATCACTCCTCTTTTTCCAACTCTAACTTTTCTTTGAGCTACTGCCGTCGTTTGTCTATCGAGCTATTCTCGCCGTCTGTCCGTCGAGCCATTGTCGCCGTCTGTCCGTCGAGCCATTGTCGCCGTCCGTCTACGTAGCCACTGCCTCCAAGTCTCCAAACCCTACTCTCTTCTTCCGCGAGCTTGACCCATCTGTTTGTGTCCATCTTCTCGTTGTCGTCTGGTCAATAGGGGTTTTCACAATACGGTTTGGTTCGATTTTTTTTAAAAAAAATCATCCGATCTAATTGATTATTTAAACTGCGATTCGATTTGGTTCGGTTTTTTATCGAGGCCATTCAAACCAAATCTAATCAATTAAAATTGGTTTGGTTTGGTTCAGTTTTTTTTAATCAAGTCAAATAAAAACTTCATACTATCTTACAAAGTCAAACATTGAAATTATAGAACATAAATACGACAATTAAAGAAGTTTAAAAGATTAATAGTCAACACAATAAAAAATAAAAATAAATTTTCAGCAACAAATAACCACATTTTGGTGTCATCTCCAACAAAACAACGAAGCTTCTTTTAAACCAACCTGAAATCAAAAGGCAGTTACATAATAATAACAATAATAATATAGCATCAGTAGAAAAATGAGATACTCCAAAGGGGAGTTAGTTTGAAAATATATCCTGGGCTGGCATCTTGAAAAATGAGATAGTCCAGAAATCCCCCTTTTCTGAAGTGGTAGATTCTTTTCAAATCTATATACATTTCCTGCCAATACCAAACAATAGAGATTAAATTAGTTTCAATATCCAAGCATATAGCCTTTATAGAGGAGCGAAAATTCCATCGGAATCCATACAAAATAAACTTTAATTACAAAAATCTCCACGTAGTATATAGCTAATAAACTATGCTCAAAGTAAATTCAAAGTTAAATAAACCTATGTAACTTCCTAGTTACTCCATCCTCTATAGTTTCATGATTAATAGTATTTTTTTCTGACATATCAATAGGTTCCCACAGAACACGTTGCTCTTCTTGCTAATAAAATTTGTTAAAACAAATTACTCAAAACAACAGAATAATCAAGCAGATTAAATTCAAACAAAATAACCATCCTCTCATATAAGCATTTGGTTGTAGACTCTAGTAGTTACTGCCACTCTAATGCAAAGAATCTAACATACAAATATGCATTCATTTCAACAAACATAAAAAGGCAAAACAACAAAACTAGATATTAGATAATTGGATAATTCATAAAATACAAGCAACCACCCAAAAAAATGGATTTTTTTTGTTCAATCCTAAAAAAAGTAATTAATTAATTAATTTGAAGTCACTAAGGCAATAAAAGAAGTAGCAAAGTTGTGGTTCAAAATCAAACCACTCATAGCCATTGATACACTCAACTGAAGCTACAACAGATGCTATTATGCTAATACTGAGAGAAGTTATGGCAGTTTGAGATTTCAATGGCGAGAAAACCAAACCTACTTCTTCTTTCTTTCTTCTTTCTTCTTCTTTTTCTTTTTCTTTATACCATATTGGAGTTCAGAGTGTGAAATCCAATTCATAAGGATGACATCATTTTAAGAGCAAAAAATCTCTCTTTGACAGTCCCAACGAAGAGAATAGAATGGAAAGATAGAAGATAAGCCAAGTATAGAGTTTCTGCAAGGGTGCTGTTCGGCACTGGTAGGAGGTGCTAGGAGGGAGGGAGTTCAGCGCTACTGGAAGAGGCTGGGTTCAGTGCTGCTAGGAGGGGCTAGGAGGGGTGGGTTCGGTGCTGCTGGGAGGACTTAGGTTCGACGCTGCTGGGAGAGTGGGAGGGGTTCCTTTGAACGCGCTAAGTTAGGGTTAGGAAAAGGTTATCTGATTTGGGGGCGGGGTAATGGGGTTGGGCTAGTGGTTTTGTTAGGTTGTTTAGGTGACCGTTTCGGTTATGTTTTCAGTGTCAGAATAAAAAACCAAATCGAACCGCAGAAAAAATAGAAAAATAAAATTCTTTCGGTTTTTTATTTTTTCGGTTCGGTTGGTCATTTTTGTTCGGCTAGGATCGGTTTTGAACACCTACTGGTCAACATCGTCCATCAATTAATAGTCTGGCGGCATCGTCTTCGAAGGTCTGTGGCTCTGTGCTCACTTGTTCTTCGCTTTTTTTGTTAATGCTCTGTTTCTATCTTTGGAAGTTTCGTGGTTGTGTTTTAAATTTTTGTTGAACGATTATTTCACTATTGATTAGCTCTGATTTTGTTATGCTGTTATTTTGTGTTGTGATTTTATTATTTTAATTTATTGATTATTGATTATTGATTAAATGTTTGTGGCATATAACCCCTGCCTTGTAAGTGCTTTAACTTTCGTGTTTGTACACTACATTGGCAGAGAAACTATATGATTTTGTCAACTACCCTTCCCAGGAGCCAGATAAAATGGTTTTTGTTCCCTTTTCTATAGAACCAAAAATCAGTATGCTTCTGTTAGTGATAATGCTGAGTTAGATAAAGAGAGAAAAAAATCAATCAGTTAGTTAGGATATTTTTTCACTCTTCTGTTTAGAATCTTGCTCCATTCTTGTTTAACTAACTCTTCCTAGTGTATTAATGCATTAGTATAAATATTGTAACTTTAATAAAGTCAAGCAGAACAATAATAATAATTCACACAATTTAGAATTTCTTCTTTTCTATAATCACACTTTTTTATTTTACTGGAACTCTATCAACTTCTATAGAATTCTTTTCTAGTTCATCTTGTTTATCCCTTTATATATGTTAACTGATAGAGTAAATTTTCAAATTGGTTTAAAACATGTAGGATATCAAATTAATTTCTTTCAAGATTTTTAACATTGAGTTAGTTTTTTGTAGAATAAAATAATCATCAATTTAAGGACCAACTGGTATTTAAATATAGATTAGACTGAAGGATTGAATTGATACCATTTTAAATAGGAGACTAGATTGATGTGAAAAATGTGTAGAGTATAAAGGACCAACTTGATGGTGCTAAAATCTTTGGAGAACTAAATTGAGCTTTTACTTTTACTTCATATATGTTTCATTTCATATCATTTCATATGCAAATTTGCAGCAAATTTTTGCAGATTTTGATGATTGGTGACACTTTTATGTTGGCATATCATATTTGGATTTAATCTTGTACTTTTTGTAAAATCTTAAGACTTTGGTTGATGACATTTCATGTATTGTTTTAAATTTAGAAGATATTTTATAGTTTATATTAGACTATAATTATATTTTAGAGTGTTTATTTATAATTTATTTATTATTTTATTATAAAACAGTTTTTTCGAATGGACTACAGTTGAACAGGTTAGACCAGTGAACCAATGACTATAGTGATTCGATGACCGGTCCGGTTTTCAAAACCTTGATAATTATCCAAGTTAGTCCCAACCCCAATTTATAAACCATAAAACTTCTTCTTCTTCTTCCTTTCTTTTTGCTTCTCTTCTTCTTCATCTTCTACTTCTTTAATTGTCTCCAAAACTATTTGTTACCCATCTTTGTTGCTCATTGGTGGTGGTTCGTGTGGAGTACCTTACTCCACCTCTTCAGTTTCTTGCCAATACATGTATTATTCTCTTTATTAGTCAGAGTTTGGATAGGCTTCTCCTCGGCTTGGGTTGTTTCTGGATCTGATTAAAGAGGATCAAACATGTTCGTACCTTTTAGTGTGGTTACGAGCTTATAAAATCAGGAAATTGAAAATCCTAAATTGAGCAACGTCAAAACCAAGCCGGAAGAACTACTTACAAGATACTCCGATGCTTAAGTTAGTGGTATTTACAGGTGTTAGTGTTTGTTAGAATTTACCTTCGAGTTCTCAGTTTTCTTTTATTCTCTTTTTTCAAGATAACCATTTCCTGAGCATTTACTGCTTGTAATACCATGATTTGCCAGTTTTATGAGTTTATGACTTGGATTAGCATTAATGTCATATATCATCTAATTAGTAACATGATATACTCATTTATTGGTGGTCCTTGGTATTATGTCTAAAATAGTGTCCCAATTTGGGTTTCTTGACTTTAACGACCTTGTCAAGAGTACCCGGGTTTAGTAAATCAACGCTTTAAATAATTTTTACTTTGGCGCATTTAAAGCGCCAAAAAATCTTTTGAGAAACTTTCCACTTTCTTTGGTTTCGGTTCTAAGTCCCCTCGGTTTACAAACCGTCAGGGCCATTAACTACAACTTCTCTATCCAACAGTCAATGTCATATTACTTCACAATTTAATAACTCACACTTTAACTTCTATTTTAAAATTTCATCAAAACATTTTCTCTCTCCAAATCTGAGGTTTCCCTCATCTTCCTTCTCGTTCCTTCTTCACTGCTTCCATTCCAGTGAAAGAAGGCCAGTTTTCTACAACCACCATCAAGCAGATTATTCAACAAATCACGTAAGGTTTTTCAACTTCTCTCTTCTTTTCTTTTCTTTTTTTTTCCTGTAATCTGTTGGTATGTGCATTTTGCTTGAGATGTTTCTGTAACCTTCATTTTTCTTCATTGTCCCATGTATTTCTTCCATGATTCTAGTCCTCATTTCACATTCGCAGTCTTGATTAGGTTAGCATAGTAGGAGTACCACTATATTAGTTTTTTCTAATTCTAGTAGTGCTGACTTAGGTTTTATTTTGCCCTATTTTTTATTTTTCTTGCACCTTTTCTGGGTTTTTCAAAGTTTGATGGATATTATTTAAGTTTTTTGGGTGGATTTTGAATCTTTGTAACATAGTGGTAGTACATCTGTAGGTTCTCCGAGATGTCGAAGAAAAGAGTTGTCACAATTCGCGAGCATGCTAGCACTTCCAAATGCCCAAGACCCCGACCTGCCCTTGTGCCTCTAATCAATCCAGGCAGTGAGCTCGAGGTGGATATTAATTCTTGGGTTTTTGAAGAATTAAGGTCAAATCCTTCTTCCGGAACCCAAGAGGAACTAGATGACTTATGAGAAGTTTGAGATCATTTTTAACTCCAACTTAGGTAATTTATACGTGTTGTCAGTTCTGGGTCCTAACGATCGTTTATGCCATATAAACGAACATGCTAAAAATTGGAAATGCCCTGGACAGGTTATGGATGTACGAAACTTTATTTTCCCGACTTGGAGTCTGACTTCCATTTTTTAGCTTTCAAATGAACGTTTTAAAGCACATTGGATGTGCTCCTTCACAACTTCATCCCAATAGTTGGGCTATCATCTGCTGTTTTAAACTTTTGTTCTCTTTTTTAAATCTAGAGCTCTCCATTAGAGTTTTCTTTTATTTTTTCACTCTTACCATGCCTTTTAGTTCCCAAGGTCACGGATTTATCTCTTTTTAAGGTAATCCGAATAGAAGAGTTTTTAATCCTTTTGAAGAATCTTACCATGGTTTTAAGGAAAAATTCTTCAAAATTGAAAGGGTAGAGGGTACAACACCTTTTTTTCATGACTTTAGGAGATGAAAAAAAGTTTAACCTTTACTGAAATTTTAATGTTTCATCCCCAAAGATCCGAGTTCAAGGTGTCAATGCTTCCAAACTCGTGAGCATTAACATGCTCATGGGTTTGTGGAATGAGCGCCTCCTAAGCTTGAGAGACATTAGAGTTGACGAGCATGCTACTCGAAATGTCATTAGTAAATCCTTTAGGATTTCAGCTTTTGACTTCCTAATTTTATATTTTGAATTCTCTTCTTTTTCTCAGAACCTTATGAATTTAAAAAAATCTGTTCTTTTTACAGTTACCATGGCTGGAGGAATTTTAGCTATTGCTACTATGAAGAAGAGGTTACAAACTCAATCCAACCTTCCGATCAACCCTAGTGATGATAGAGTATCTTCATCAGCCACAATGAGCAATTTGCCCCCTCCTCCGAGGTTTGAAGGAAGTAGAGAAGGGCAAAGTCCCGAGGTCTATAATTTATAAGAGGATTATCCCACCAACTCTCGAGAAAAGTAGAGACTGAAGAACAAAGGTAAGTAGCCTTTGGATGTTCTATCTCCGACTTCATTTTGTTGCATGTGGAGAAGGAATTTTGGGGTCCCTACTTTTTAGATTCATTTCTTTTGATTGAGGGCACCAGATTGGGACTTGCCAATATGCCCTTAGAGGACACCTTGCCTCGAGTTTAGAGGATGCTCCTTCATTCAACTGCCTATGTCCGAGACGTCAAGGTAGAGATCTCAAACCTTCGTGTCGAGTTTGCAACGAAGGATAAAGAAATTACCAATACTAACTCTCAAGTTAAGATCCTGAATGCCTCACTTGCTGTCCTTCAAGAGGAGCAGACCACCCTTCGAGGTGAAGTGACAAACTTAAAAGAGGCAAAGTCTTCTTTAGATTTGAAGGTGGAGCATTTAAAGAAGCAAATTTCCAAGCTCATGACACAGATTGAAATCCTCGACACATCAGTTAAACGAGCTGAGCGTGTGGCTATGGATGGGGTATTTGATGCCGAGCAAAACATCCTTGACCAAATCAGACTCTTAGCTCCCGACTTGGACGTCTCCACAGTCAATGCTTTCAAGAAAATGGTGGATGGGAAGATTGTAGAAATTCTATAATATTTTTTTGAATTTTCTAAGTGTTTTGAACTAGGCAATTCGTATTACCTTTGATGGATGTCATTATAACCTTTATTGCCTTTTAAATTTCGTGATTACACTTTTACTGTTTTTCTAATATTAGCATTTAACATGCTTGATCATTGCTGCTTGTTAGAGAATGTATTTTATTGTTTATTTGTCCATTTATCCGGCTTCACCATTTAATCATGTTAACATTCAAAAGGAAAATAATGACATAACGAATGCAATTAAATGACAATCAATCAAAAATCAGATCACATTGTATTATTGATGAAGTCAAGTACAAAATTCTAAAATAATAAGGCCTCATTAAAAAAACTAAGTGCATAGGAAAAAGTGCCTTTAATCATAGGATGCTCCTAAGAATAATAAATTTTTAAGTGAACAACATTCCAAGTTCTCAGATTTGTATGCTCATTTGCCCAGATTCTCTTTAACCCTAAATGGCCTTTCCAAGTCGGAGCTAACTTTTCCTGGCATACCGAGGTCTCGACATCAGCTTGCTTCAACACCAGGTCTCCTGTTTGGAAGTTCCTGGATCTGACCACGGTATTATACCTTTTGGCGACCCTTTGCTTCAATACATGTTCGGCTAAGTTGGCCGCCGCCCTTACCTCATCAAATAGGTATAAGCCCTCATGAATTTCCGAGCTCCCGAGAATCTTCCTTAGGCTAGGCTATCCAATTTTCATTGGGATTACTGTTTTCTCTCCATAAGTAAGTCTGAATGGCGTTTCTCTAGTAGAGGATTGAGTTGTAGTACGGTAGGACCATATCACTGACCACAACTTGTTAGCCTATGACCTCAAAGCGTCGTCTAACTGTTTCTTTAATCCCTTAAGAATTATCTTATTCGCAGCCTCAGCCTGTCCATTTGCTTGAGAGTGCTCTACTGAGGCAAAGATTTGTCGAATTTCTAAACCACTTAACAGTTCACAGAACTTGGAATATGTGAACTGTATCCCGTTATCTGTAACGATTGCCTCAGAAATTCCAAACCTCGTGAGAACTTCTCTCTATACAAACTTTCGACATTGGGCCAAGTTAATGTTTGCTAGTGACTTGGTTCAATCAACTTTGTGAAATAGTCTATAATCACTATTAAGTACTTTACTTGACAAGGCCCTTGAGAAAATAGACTCAACAAATCCATCCCTCACTTTGCGAATGGTCTTGTTGGGATGACGAAAACAAGTTCATGAGATCGGCTTAATGGAGATTACCATGGAGTTATCATTTTTTTATACTTCTTTACATACTCCATGGTATCTTTAACAATGATGGGCCAATAATACCCAGCCCTAATGATTTTTTGAGCTAACAATTTTCCATCCAAGTGATGTCCACAGCACCCTTCATGAACTTTCTGTAACACATACATTGTTTGTCTAGGATTTAAACATTCTAATAACGGTTGTGATACCCTTTTTGCATAATTTCCCATTTATTATGGTGTAATTAGTTGCCTTTAACCTCAACTTCCTAGCCTCTTCAGCATCGTTAAGCAAAATTTCATGTTCCAAATACATGCATATGTGATCCATCCAAGTACTAACGTCGCTAGAGTGTGAAACCGTAACGTCGGATAAGCTAATAGAAGGTTCTGAAAGTACACTTGTATTAAGCTACGATTTCCACTTCTAAGTTTAGTACTTGCTAATTTTGATAACACATCGGCCCGTGTGTTTTGTTCCCTTAGCACATGTTTAATACAAAAGGAATCAAAGAATTATACCTCTTGCTGTACCTTTCTTAAGTACTTTTGTTACAACAGATCTCTTGCTTGATATTCGCCATTAAATTAGGATGTTACAATTTGTGAATCACTAAATACAATGATTGCCGTCGCGCCGACATCCCGAGCTAACGCTAGTCCTACAAGCATAGCTTCAAACTCAGCTTGATTATTAGAAATGGGTAAATCAAATTTGATAGAGGCTTCAATCATCATGTTATATCTTTTAGTTAGAATGAGACCGGCACCTCCATTTTTTACATTAGAGGCTCCATCTACATGAATTTCCCATTTTAGGATCTCAGAAACTGGGTGAGTCATTTCAACTAGGAAATAAACCATCGCTTGAGCCTTAATGTTAGAGCGTGACTCATATTATATATCAAATTAAGATAGTTCTATAGATCAACTCACCCAAACTGTCAAGTCGGGCTTTTGTAAAACTTTTTTAATCGGCTGATCAGTTCGTACTATGATTAAATAACTTTGAAAATATTGATGTAACTAACGTGCCGATGTCAGTAAAGCAAAAGCTAACTTTTCTAATTTCGAGTAAGGAACTTACTAATAAAAGATATAGGTCGTTGATGTTTATTCTCATCCTCTAGAACCAGGGTCGAAGTGACAGTCTCCTCAATTATAGATAAGTATAGATATAAGGGCTTCCAAGGTTCTTGTTTTGCTAGGATAGGGGAAAATGAAAAAAAAATTAAAATGTTGGAAAGTTATCTCACACTACTCTGTCCATGCAAATTCCACATCTTTCCTCACCAGTTTAAAAAATGGCTTTGCTTTCTTAGCAGAAGCTCCTAAATATCTTGACAAAGCAACTAACTGACCTGTGAGCCTTTGCATCTATTTAAGGTTCTGAGGATTCGACATGTCTAGTATAGCTTGACACTTATTAGTATTAGCTTCTATTCTCCTTTGGGTTACCATAAAGCTAAAAAATTTACCTCTCTAGACACCGAAGGCACACTTCACTAGATTCAACCCCTCTGGAGAAGTCGGAGGCAATTGAAAATCTCCTATAAGTCAGCAATCAAGTCAGAATCTTCTTTGTTCTTTATCAACATATCTTCAATATAGACTTTTATATTCTTTTTTATTTGTTGCTTGAATACCTTGGCCATCAGTCTTTGATAAGTGGCCCCTGCATTTTTCAAACAGAAAGGCATTAGGATATAACATAAAATCCCTTCAGGGGTAATAAAAGTAGTTTTATCTTCATCGGACTTATGCATGGGTATTTGGTTATACATATACCCACTGTAAGCATCTAAGAAACTCAAAATCTGATATCCCAAGGATGAATCAATTATGTTATCAATGTTAGGTAAGGAAAAATAATTTTTTGGGTAGGTTTTGTTTAAATCTATTAATCCACACACATACGCCACTTTTTATTAGATTTTTTCACCATTACGACATTAGATAGCCATGTTGAATATGTTAACTCTCTAATGAACGCAACATCTAACAATCCTTGTACTTGCTTCTTGACCTTAGCAGCTCAGTCGGACGACATCTTCCAACATCGTTGTGTAACCAACTTAAAAGTGGGGTCAATAGCAAGTTAGTGAGACATAAACGTTGGATCGATTTCAGACATATCGGAGGGTTTCCAAGCAAATAAATCTATATTACCTTTCATGAAGTCCTGAAGTTCCAACTTCAGGGGGTACAGCAGATCCTTATTGATCATAGTATATTTTTCTGCAACATCGCCAATTTGGAATTTTTCCAAATTACCATTGGGCTCAGGTCTTGGTTTCTCTTGAACTCAGGAGTCCAAGTCGACTAAAAAACACTCCTATAGAATTTTTGGTTTTATCTCTCAAAGTCAGACTTGCGTTGTTGCACTTTAGAGCAGCTACCCTATCTCTACGAATAGTAGCTATCCGACCTTCAGAGGTCAAGAACTTCATAACTGAGAACTTAGTTGATATAAATGCACAGAGGTCGTTGATCGTCTTCCTTCCAAGGATTACATTATAAGCTGTTGAATCCTTTAAGATGACAAACTCAGCTGGTACTACTTGAACATCATCACCTTCTCCCACTGTAAACAGGAGATCAACAGCCCCATTAGGCTTTATGTAGTGATCTCTTAAACTGACTATTTTAGGAAGATGTGATTTTAGGTGATGACCCTTTAATCCTAATCCATCAAAAGTACTTCTAAAAAGCATATTTGAATCTGCTCTAGTATCAACCAAGATTCTCTTCACAATCTCATTTTCCAACTTCGCAGTAATCACAAAAGACTCATTATCATTCGATGTGGTACTGAAAATCCTCTACCAAGAACTACACATTTGAAAAACTAGTCACTATTAGAATTTTTGAATTTGCAACTTTAATATCTTTTTTATGGCATTTCTGGACTTTGGGAGTCCATTTTTTTCCACAACCACATTCACAATGATTTGAACAGCATCATCCTAAACATCTACAATCCTAGTATTTCTGGGATTCTTGGCCTCTCGTTCTTCATCATCATTATGTTGTCTGGGCAGCCTGACATGCTAAACAAACTCAAGGAGCTTCCCATATTGGATTGCCTGCTCCAACGCATCCTTCAAATCAATACAATCTTCAGTGCTATGACCATAAGACTTGTGATAGTCATAATATTGTGACTTATTCAATAAGGTTGTTGGTCGAATTTGTCTCACTTTTAAAAGGATACCCCTGTGAGATACATAATGATATACGTTGAGAACTTGCCGACCCAGGGGGTAGATGACTTTGAAGTTGAGGATTGACTCGTTCTTCCAGCCTTATTCGGTGATAGTGCTGGATTTTTACTCTTTGTTGAGACCGCCCTCAAGACGTTCTCATCTCGCATATACTCTAGCGCAATATAATGAATCTCCTCCATGGATTTTACATTCTTGGAAGTTAAATACCTCCTGAAGTCTCCTTCTAGGAGTCCAACAATGAGACATAGACACACGATTTCAGGAGTTCGTATGTTTACTTCCAGCAGGGCTTTGTTAAAGTGATCCAAGTAATCTCGGATACTCTCCTCCACTCTTTGCTCTAACGCTAAGTAGTGAGATTGGATGCTTGCCTTGAGTTTTTCTTGTGGTAAAGTATGTAAAACAACTTAGTTTTAATGTCAGCAAATGAAAAAATGGAGCCGGAAGGCAGTGTGTTGAACTAAGCCATTGTTGGGCCTGACAATATCACTGGCATCAATGTGCTCCTAAGGATCCGAATTTCCCTTATACTTCAGATCTGTCGGCTTATCAAAGTGCTTAGGTGAGCAAACCTGGAGGACATGGGAAGCAAATGGAGTCTGGCCCATAATCACATGTTTACGAGCATTCCTATGCCTTTTAGGACTCAAACTCCTTTGTGGAGTTTGTCTTCTTTTATACTCGGCTGATCAGGATTCATCCCTTCCTCGTCTCTCAAACTCGCGATGTTTGTCATAACGTCGTGGCGACCTCTTGTCCCTTTGAGGTGAGTGCGAACGTCGCCGATTGTTATCTTGTCACTGATTATGGGCCCTTTTGGGTTTTCTCTCTCACGACTATGATCATCATGGCCCATGGCGGTGCGAGTTCGATATTGGGACTGCCTAGATTGTGATCGTTCTGCCAGGCAACGTTCCGACTCTGCTTGGTAGCGTTCCAATTTTTGCACTCTATGGTGCATTTCTTGCATGACATGAACGTAATCATTCCCTAACTTAGCAAAGTGATGAGCCCCCACGTTCTGAGTTACAACGTTACGGGATTCAGCATTTTGCACCTCAAGTTTTTTGAATCCTGGGGGGAGTTGATGTTCTTAATTGGTTGGATGGGCTGACATCTGTTTCATGCCCATTATCTTGGAATTGCTCCTTAAAAGGAGTGATTGGGTTAATTACCGAGTGAATTTTCTCAGCCATGACTCGGACAATGTAGGAACTCCACAGATGATGCCAAATATTTGTATTTTTTATAAAATTAGGAGATCAGAGATCCTAACTTGAGCGATGTCAGAACTAGGCCGGAAGGGCTACCTGTAAGACACTACGATGCTTAAACCAGTAGTGTTCACAGGTGTTAGTGTTTATTAGAATTTACCTGTTGAGTTTTTCTTTTCCTTTTATTCTCTTTTTTCAGGGTAACTATTTTCTAAGCATTTACTGCTTTTAATATATGCTTTTAATACCATGATTTGGCAATTTTATGGGTTATGAGTTGTATTAGAATCAAAGTCATATATCTGTTAACTAGTAATGTGATATGCTCATTTATTTGCGATCTTAGGTATTATCTTTGTCTAGAACAAAACCCATTTCCAAAGTCCAACTTGTTGATTCAAGTGCTTGATGATTCCGGAGAAAATCCAGCACGAAGCTCAAATATGACTATGTTAAATTGGAGTTGAATTTTTAGAAGTCAAGCTATGATGAGTCAGAAGCAGCGCACGAAGAAGATGATGATGAATAAAATTTACAAAGAAAGAGTGAACCCCAAAACCGGTTTTGGTTCTTCCAACACGCCACTGAAGGATGCTTTGTTGTTGACTAGGTGTAGATCTGCACCGTACATATCTTTGTCACTAGCGTGCAGATTCTGGAGTTCGCCACTAAGGAATAGGGAAGAAGAAGAATAAAAAAAAGAAGAGAAAGAGAGGAATGAAACAAATAAAGCAAGCTCGCAAGAGATTTGGTCTTGGAAGAATAAGCAAAAAGGGTATCTGCAAGGGACACAGAGTTGGGGTTTTGAAACATGCGGAGAATTCAAATTCGAATGAAAAACCGAAAAAGATTACTGAAGAGTGATGAGAGTAAAACATGACCAATAATGCTTACACGATGTAAATCAGAATTGGTGAGAATTGGGTACAAGCTGGATCCTAGATAAAGAGTAGTTTGAAGAAGAAAAAAAAGGAGACAAAGTTGGGTTTAGTTGATGTTGACATTATTTATGACTAATTAAATTAATTGAATTCATATATTAAATTCTTAATTTCTTTTTTTTTGGTTTATTGAATTGAATATAGTTCTCACTTCTTAGCTACAGCAAATTGAAAATAAATTCTTGTTAATTTTGTGATGGTATTATTCGTATCATTTGAGACAATTACAAGTAGAAGACGAAGAAGAAAAGAAACAAAAGGAAAGGAAGAAGAAAAAGCTGCAGAATTTATAAATGGGGACATTGACTAAATTGAAAAATTATACATTGCTAGCTAGGTCAGCTAACTATTATAATTGATAGCATGGTAATGATTATGCCACATCAGTAATTTGTTTATTGACTCACGTCAAAAATGGACCGAAGGACTTGTATATAGTCTGGAGCTCAATCTAACAGGTTAAATTAGTGCAATTGAAAATTTAAAAATAAAATTTATGTACGAATCTAATATAAAAGACCACTTTAAAAATTTAGTCAAGAGAAAAACTTCTCTCTATTTTTTATTCCAATGCATAATCTCTCTTTCTCTTTGATAACATAGTAAATAGAGATCCAAAACTTTAACTGTTAAAGATGCTACGAGAGACGAGCTATGCAAGGTAAAGCCTATGTTGGCTACATGTTTCAAATGCGACAAAGCCTTACAAATTAGGGGTCATCATTTAGAATGCGTTTGTTTTTTAGAATAGGATAAGATAAGATATTAAAAACAAGACATAAAGGATAGATATACAAAATTTAGTGTTCTTATATTTTATTTAGTGATAGAATATTATATTTTATTTAGTGATAGAATATAACAAATGATAAAAATCTAATTTATTTTCATTCAAAAAAATTGAGAAAAAAATAATTATAAAAAAATTAACAAAAATAATAAAAAATAAAAAATAAAGTATATCATTTGTTAATGTCTCTGAACACAATTCTCTGTTCATATATTATTTGTCAAATATAATTTTATACCTATCAAAATATTCTATCCCCGTAAACAAACACAACCTTATTAAACAAATGCTTATTGTGATGAAATTGGCTAAAATTTTACTTCGAATTAGGCCGACAACTACCAACTAGCTACCATTCACCACTCGATATCCACATATCCTCCACTATATTATTATATACAGTTGCCGGAGGAGTTAAAAAAAAAAAAACCAAGATTGCTAAGTAAATATAAAGAAAAAAATAAGCTTTTTTTCTTTGTATGAGTAGAAATCTAATAATGTGTATTTAGACATATTTATATTATAAATATTCTCTACGTACAAGTCGTTATTCTATACAAGTCTCTTTAAACTAATTCACCTTACGCGCCATTATCTAACTAACTTTTTAATCAACGCGTGAATATATAACTGCCTTTTTCGAAAGGATTTCGTTTCTGTTTTCGAATTTTTTCAACGTTTTCGATCTACGTTCTCTTCTATCTCTGCATTCTTTGCATTTCTCTCTGTTCTTTCTTTGTGTATCTCGTTATTGAAGATAATGAATAATTCAAGTTCAAATTGTCAATTGAACCAAAACGAAGTTGATTATTGTTTTGAATAAAATTAAGTGACTGAGGTGTTGTTCGATTCTAGTTAATATTTTCATTAGTAGTTTATGATTCTGTAGGTGAATAATGTTGTTTTTGTTTGTGAAATTGTTGTTCATTATTAATGGTTTGAAATGAATGTAATGTAAGAATTCTGCATTAAAGAAAATATTTTTCTGTATTTGCAGCAAATTTCGATGTAACACAAAGATATTTAAGTGTATTGTTTAAGAATTTTCGGTGCACGTGTGTGCTGATAAGTTTTTCATAATTCAAAGCTCTTCTTCTCCGTCCTCCTCATATTCTGCTTCTTCTTCTTCCTCTTTTTCATCATCATCATCATCATCATCATCTTTTTTTTTTCTTATTCATATTTTTTCTTGTTTTATCTTCTCAAGTTTCTTCTTGTTTTACTTTTTTAACAAGAATAAAAACAAAAAAAATCAAACAAAGAAGAAGAAACACATAATGCTACAAAATTATTTGGAAGAGGATGAACTTACATTCATTCAACTAAAAGAAAGAAAGAAATAAGAAAAAAAAAGAAAAACATGCAGCATTAGAGGAAACATTTTTCTGTATTTGCAGCAAATTTCGGTATAACACGAAGATATTTAAGTGTATAGTTTAAAAATTTTTGGTGTTTTTGTACTGATAAGTTCTGCATAATTCAAAACTCTTCCTCTTCCTCTTCCTCATATTCTGCTGCTGCTTCTTCTTCTTTTTTTCATCATCATCACCATCTTCTTTTTTTCTTATTCATTTTTCTTTTTTGTTTTACCTTCTCAAGTTTCTTCTTATTTTACTTTCTTAACAAGAATAAAAACAAAAAAATCAAACAAAAAAGAAGAAGAAACACATAATGCTGCAAAATTATTTGGAAGAGAATAAACTTACATTCATTCAACTAAAAGAAAGAAAGAAAAAACAAAAAAGAAGAAGAAGAAAAAATGCAGCATTAGCGGAAATATTTTTCTGTATTTGCATCAAATTTCGGTGTAACATGAAGATATTTAAGTATATTATTTAAGAATTTTTTATGTATGTGTGCTGATAAGTTCTGCATAATTTAAAACTCTTCCTCTTCCTTCTCCTTATTTCTGCTGCTTCTTCTTCTTCATCTTTTTATTTCATTCTCATAATTCTTTTTGAATTCAGCTTGTTTAGGGTTTAGGGTTTAGGGCAACTTCCTTCACTTTTCGCAACGATTTTGAGAGATTTTTGAGAGATTTTGATCCTTGTTTGAATTTTGAGTGTTGTGGTTTTGATTGTTTATACTATTCAAGAGTTAGGGAAACGCGTGATTACACGCAATCTAAATTGAGAATTGTTTTTGTTGGATTTAGATCAATATATATGAACTTGTATGCCAAATAGACTTGTACGTGTAGTAACCTTCTTTATATTAAACACAATATTAAACACAATTTTTTAAAATATGTATATTTAAAGTGAATTTGACTTTATTCAGAGCAAATTTATTTGCTTGTTCATTTGTCAAATATTTGTATGAGTATCTAAATAAAAAGTCAATTATATTATATGTATAAAAAAATTAGTCAATCAGCTAACAGTTTATATAGAATACAATTAAAATATAACATAAAATTATTAAATATATATAAACATATGATAACTGATTATAAATATACACAAATATATGACAAAATTGATTTATTGGTTGATTTAAAATATTATATAAATTTTTTGGTAAAATAAATATTAAAATTATTTTGGTTAAAAAAATTTCAAAAGAAGTAATCAAATATAATTAAAAGGAACATCAAAACTATATTTGAAATTCTAAAAAATGTTAGAGTAAAGTATTGTTTTTGTCCCCAACATTTGGGGTAAATCTTAAAATTGTCCCTAACGTTTCAATCGTCCTATTTACGTCACTAACGTTTTAAAATTGACTCAATGTTGTCCTGCCGTTAGGAATTCGTTAATAAAATTAACGGCGAGATAAAATTGAGATGATTTTGAAACGTTAGGGACGTAAATAGGACTAAAACGTTAGGTACAAAAACGATACATAGAAATAAATTTCAATTTTATTCTTCAATAATATCAACTTTTATTATACATAGTATTCAATTATTTTTAATCATTTACACTTAATCACCTTATTTTCATTCTAAATAAATTATTTTTTTTATAATTTTACGCTTAAAGTAATATAATTTTTTTATAAATAAATAAATTTTATACTTTCATTCTAAATAAATAATGTAATTTTACTTTCATTACTTAATCACATTACTTATATTTTTTTTTATAGTTTTACACTTTCAGTCTAATCACATTACATTATTTATTTAGAATAAAAGTGTAAAATTTATTTATTTATAAAAAATACATTACTTTAAGTGTAAAATTAAAAAAATAAATTTATTTAGAATGAAAATAAGGTGATTAAGTGTAAATATGATTAAAAATAATTGAATACTATGTACAGTAACAAATTGATATTATTGAAGAATAAAATTAAAATTTATTTCTATGTATCGTTTTTGTCCCCAACGTTTTAGTCCTATTTACGTCCCTAACGTTTCAAAATCGTCTCAATTTTGTCCCGCCGTTAATTTTATTAACGGATCCCTAACGGCAGGACAACATTGAGTCAATTTTAAAATGTTAGGGACGTAAATAGGACGATTGAAACGTTAGGGACAATTTTGAGATTTACCCCAAACGTTGGGGACAAAAACAATACTTTACTCAAAATGTTATTTATATATTTGGAAAAACTACCATTTGTACCCATGAATTTTGCGAACGCTGACAAAAGTACCCATTAAACAAGAAAACTAATGTTGTACCCATGAAAGATGGGTTCCGTGTGACAATAGTACCCAAATCGTGATTTTTCGTTGACTTTTTAATAAAATTTCCAAATTACCCCTTCTATCTTCTTCCCCAAATTTCAAATTTCACAACCCTCATCCTTCGTCTTCCTCCTCTGCTGCTGCCAGCCACCAGGCATGATCTCTTTGGCGCTTGGGAACATCAGCAGCAAGAAGCTGTTGTTGGATAGAGGTGAATTGTTGCTGCCTCTCGTGGCGCTTGGAAGCGGGAACCCAAGTGCTCTTCACATGGGTTTGGCAATCGAAGCCACGGCTCTTGCAGCATGTCCTGCACCGCATGTGAGGGCAATCCTTCTTCGCCTGGTTCCCACAGTCCTAGCAGCTAATCCCACCTGCTCCACTTGCTGCTCCGCTCCCCACGGCCGACGCCGGCACCAGGAAGGCCGATCTCGAGGGTGACTGATCGTCGGACACGGTGGTTGGACCCACTCCTAGAGCAGCCGCGAAACTGTAAAGATCTTGGTGGAAGAGAGGCCTTGCTTGAGGTATGAGGTCGTGTTCCGGTTGGTGATGATGATGATGATGGTTCCACAGCTCCAAGCCACTTCGGTACGAGGAAATGTCTTCATTCTTGTACCAGTAAAATTGTCGGAGGTAGGAAACGTCTTCATGCCTGGTGGCTGGCAGCAGCAGAGGAGGAAGACGAAGGACGAGGGTTGTGAAATTTGGAATTTGGGGAAGAAGATAGAAGGGGTAATTTGAAAATTTTATTAAAAAGTCAACGAAAAATCACGGTTTGAGTACTATTGTCACACGGAACCCATCTTTCATGGGTACAACGTTAATTTTCTTGTTTGATGGATACTTTTGTTAGCGTTCGCAAAATTCATGGTTACAAATGGTAGTTTTTCCTTTATATATTTAAAAAATGATTGCTTATGAATACTCAATTTAATTTAATTTAATTTAATTTAAGAATAGCAAATAATTTTACTTTTTAGATTATTAATGTTCTTATTTTTGTTATGACCTGACTAAAAGCGACTTATTATAGGCTGTAGGAGCTAACAGCGCACGCTGACGGTATCCCAACGTTTAAGAAAGACAGACAGATATTAATATCATAGTTAGCTCATAACTGCCAAAGAGTAGGGAATTGAAGAAGCCGCGCTGCCGCAGAGGAAGATACAGAGGAGCGCCCACTGCATTTCTATGTTGCCATCACCGTCCCCACCCTTCCAAATCGCAACCGCAAACTCCACTCTCGCTCTCTCACTACTATTTACTTAACGGTATTATTTTCCCTTCGTGTATTCCTAACTGCTTCTTTAGTTTTTATACACCCTTTCAATTTTCTTAATTGTTTCTTCTGTTATCAAACACGCTTAATTTCATGCTAACTTAGTACTATAGGAGTACTGCTTCTGTCTCTTAAAAGTCGTAATCAACGGTTTCGCATAATCATAATCCATGTTGATCCTTTTGCCCTCACTCTTGTTTAGCCACGTGTACGCATTAGCTGATCCAGTTAGTTTTGTAAATAACCGTTTTCTTTTACTATCTGCTTTTGGAAGTTAAGTCACAGCTTCATGGTCTGCGTTGTTGTATATATAGCATGGTCTCAATTTTATTTTATGTAACTTTAATTTCATTTTCATTACTTCAATCAAAGTGAAGATTTAGATTATCATCTCTATTCTTTAATTTGCTCTTGTTCTTGTGTAATCCTCTCTCGTTTCTTATTATTCCTTTCGGAAGTTTGTGATTGCTACAAATAACAACCTAGTGCACACCAACGCATGTATTGTATAACTAATTTTTAATATGTATTTTTGTATTCCAACCTATATTCTGGATAGGTGGTTGATTTTTGGTGTACACTTAGCATGATTGATATTTTAAACGGAGGTCAAAGGATGGAATTATAGTCACTAGCCCTGTTTTTGTTTCTTGTACTCCAGGTCCAGGAACTAGACTGTATAGTATGCAGAAGATGCTGATGGAAGATATTGGTTCGGAGCAAGCAAGCACTCAATTATTAACTTGGTTATTTTTGTCCTCCAATCCAATCAGACCCGAAACATCAATGAGGTTGATTGAAGATGCAAGAATGTCTTCACTCCAATGGTAAATTAAGTTGTCTAGTGATTCTTCATTCTTTCTTTTCTTTATTATCATTATCATTTTTATAGTATTTTGTAGTAATGCACCGAAGTTTGATCTCAACGAAGTTCAATTGGATGACTCAGCAAGTAACTCGAGTGATAATTTAGAGACCTGCCACTCCACAACTAGATCATTACGTATTTTTGGCAGGGTTCCACACAGAAGAAGCAAAACATCAAGTCACTAAGTGATGCTTCCAAACCCCTTCAGTGGGATGATACTGTAAATTCTGTTGTGGTTAATTCCAAAAGTGTTGGAGAGGTTACTAATCCCAAATTTAATGGAGAGAATGTAGGTGAAGCAGGCCTATTTAGTAGTAAGTGTGTTTCCAGGACTAACGTAGACCCACATAAAGATATTTGCTATTGCACAAGTGACTTGGAGAACAAGGATACTGGATCCACTTGGAAGCCATCTGTTGGTCAATTTTTCTATTCTGATTTTACAGATACTATATTGGTAAACTGTGAGAATACCAAAGATAATGAAATTTCTTGTGCTTGTCAAAGTCAAGGAGAAGAAAAATATGTAGATAACAATGCTTTTTGTGAATCTAGATGGTAGTAGAACTTCCTGAAGCGTCTATGTGCATCCAAAGTGCTGCTCAATTGCTTGTTAATTTTTCCTTAAGCAGTTCATTCAACTACCAAAACTGTTCATCCAAAACAGAATGCATTAAGGTTGACAAGGAAGAGATTGTTAAGGTACAGTGTACTGATTCTTATGAACAAATTGCTTTAGAGCTTGAAGAATGCAATGATGATGACTGCTCTTCCGCATCATCAAAGCCATATGAAGTGGACATAGCAAAGACAAATGATTTTAGTCTTAGATTAAAACGGGGAAGGAGATTCAAGGATTTCCAGAAGGAGATACTTCCTGGTCTTGCATCTCTTTCTAGACATGAAATTCAAGATATAAACATTTTGGAGGCAATATTAAGATCAAGGGAATACCGGAAGATCAGATCCAGAATGGGTGACCACAGCAGCCAGTGTGCGCCTACAACAAGAGTTAGGTCCAAACGCAATTCTGCATGGCGGAAATTGTTTTAGCAAGGTTCATCCAAGTGCTAACATCATTGGAACTTGATTGTTTCTATTCTTTTATGGACATGTTAAAGTGGAATTTGTCAACGATAAAAATTGTTTCTGTAGAGTTTACTTCACGAAAACTTAGAATGTTCATATTACTTAAAAATTGTTTCTCTAGAGGTTACTCGTAGTTGTTAAATTTGGTTTGAATGATGATAGTTAATTAAAAATGTGGTAATTCCAAGTTCCAACTCCAAGAATTTGGTCCGGAAATTTAGTAAAGCCTATTGTTACTTTTTGTTTGTTTGTTAGGATTTAGTTAAAGAGTCCGAGCCAATGGAATATTTGTACAGAATAAAATATTACTAATTTTTCAAACACAATACACTCATATTATCCAAAATAACTATCTGGGTATCAGGGATAATAATCATCTGATATCCTACTGAATCGAACATTCCTAAACCCTCATGGTACATATTGTACAAATATTCCATTAACTCCTTATACTTCCTCTTAGTTAAAACGTGTCATAACATTTTTTTGAAAATTTTTTAATGTATTTAATGTATTGAAATATAAAAAATTGTTTTTATAAAAAAGTTTAATCAAATATTCTTTTATGATATTTTTAAAATATATTATTACGATATGTATTAATAAGAATTTTTTCTTAACATGATAGACTATTAGAGGATACAAAAATCCTAAATTACCCTTGTTTTTAATATCCGATGTCCAAATAAAAAGTTCCTCATCTCTGGGAGAATTTCTTAAAATTCTAAGAGATACTTTTAACCAATAGTATGCTGATCCTGAAATGGATATTGTTAACAGTAACAATATGAATTAATTAATGTTACTATTGGGCCACTATAATGGCACAGTAGAGACAGCACAAAAGGACATAAGACATGCATAGCTGCAACTCATAGCCAAGTTAGCCTATCTAGGAAAAGAAAGTGTGGGGTTTCTCATGATCAAGACCTTTTACATCAAACATTGGATGCTCATTTCAATTGCTTAGGAATCTAGATATCAGATATGGCGTTGAATTTTTTTTTACCAAAAGATCTTATATCATTATATCCGATCCTGCAGTGTAGAAGGAGTGGGCTCAGAATTCAAGTTGATGAGCGATGAGCCAAAGCAGAACATGTCAAGTTGATTTCTGGCAGTTGGCACCATCATTTGTTATCTTATATTTTCTCAACCACCAGCAGTGCTTCATTTTTGTGGTAGGCCCATACCCTTACAACTTTCCTTTTCATTTTTTCCCCTCATTTAATCTAATTATGTCTAATGAAAAATAACAAGAATCAAACTTATAATTTCAATTATTAAAATTTATGATATCACATTATAAGCTTTGGATAAATGTAATTTATTTATATTTTAACACACATGTGCACTACTTCTTTACATTGATGTCCATGCAACTTGAATTTGATTCTTCACTTTGAATAATTAAGATAGCAGTTAAAAAAATATCTTAGTCACAAATTTTGTATGCAATATGATTCCTCACATAACAAGCAACGATGGGGAAAGCGAGTACAACAAAATCTGTGGAGTATTTACTCATTCCAAGGAAGATCTTCCCTCCAAATAAGAAACGCCTTCAGACTTCACATATATACACACACTAACACACGCATAGACCACTGTTATCTGATGTCTCATCTACATACATGTAACATGTCTATGTCTAATATTGGTAGCGTCATTACTCATTACTTGTCCTCCAATTCATCTTCTGCTCTTTTTCCTGCCAATTCGAGTAAATCTGTTTCTTACCCCAATTCCAAATGTGCATTAACTACATCCATGTAATGGTTGGCGAAAAAAGTAGTATTATATTTTACATGTTATCGTATATCAAGTTTAGCTGTGAATTAAACTTCAACTAACTAATAATCTTTTGTATTAGAGACAACAACAACAACAATATATAACATGGATATGGAATATAAAGGAAGGGGCAAAATGGTCATATTGCGGGAACACAGAGCTGACTGTGGGAGGTAGCTAGTCAGAGTTGTCGAGTGTTGGACGGGCGAGAAGATCTCAACCGTACAAAAAAGGATGAATGGACCAGACTCATGCCATGTCATCAACTCCGCTTTGCTTGTACGTTTTATGCATAATTTTTGTTGTACCTAAGGCTAAGAGTTTTAAGTGAAATCAAGCAACACAGAAAAAATATAATATTCTTTTTTAGAGGTGACTATGCCACCTTGAGGAATCTTTGATCCTTTTGTTTCTTCTCCTGTATTGGATTAGGATTATTACTTTTTTGAATTAGGATTAAGATGCATGCATGGCCTTTGATGAGAGAATCCTTATGCAGGACTTGCAGATAAAACAAAAGAAGACAAACTCTTTTTCTTTTAAGAGATTGATGTATGTATGTATGTATGTATGTGTGATCTGTGTATGCTGTATTCTGTACCAGTATTTGTTGCGTATCCTGCAGTGCTTTTTACTCCGTCCACGCCAGCCACACATTTTTAACTTGTTCATTATTAATTAATAATTATATATACATAATGAGTAACGACAAGGTGCTTGTTTAATCTTAGAAAAATCACTTTTTCTATACTTTTAAAATGTTTGCCTTTTTGTTTTAAGTCACTAAAATGCAGAACAAACAAATAAGGCTGGAGAAAGCGCTTCATCCACTTGCTGATCTTTTCTCAACGTCGAGAAGTTGAAACACTTTCTCATACTCCTGGGAAGAAGGACGATGAAAGTACAAAATCCATTTATCTATATCCTCACTCCAAACTAGAATGTCTATAATTATAAATTTGTTTGAGTATA
Source organism: Arachis hypogaea (assembly GCF_003086295.3). NCBI lineage: Eukaryota > Viridiplantae > Streptophyta > Magnoliopsida > Fabales > Fabaceae > Arachis > Arachis hypogaea. Next base: position 14,113,767 of record NC_092040.1, read on the forward strand.
ACATAGAAAGGGGGGGCAAAACACTAAAATAAGTCAAAGAAAGAAAATTTTTAAGCAAATACGCCAAATCAAAATTTAGTCCATGAATCAACCAATGCATATTTATATGTAGTTCGAATTAACTAGATTCGAACTCGATCTACACATAATTCGAATCATGTTACTTCGAATTATACACAAAACTCACACACACTAATTCGAATTAACCTGATTCGAATTATGTGTAGATCGAGTTCGAATCTAGTTGATTCGAACTACATATAAACATACATTGATTGATTCATGAACCAATTTTAATTTGACGAATTTGCTTAAAAATTTCCTCTCCTTAGCTTATTTTAGTATTTTGCCCTAGAAAGGGTAAAATAATAAGTGACAAGAGTAAAGAGGCAATAATATCTGAAATATATGCAAATGCAAGTAATGAAGGATCCATAATATTCTTTTCAATAATAATATTATTAGGGGTATGGTCTATGGTATGCGTAGAAGGCAGATTCTTCCTACCTTTCCCCACTTTTAATGCCATGTGCCGCCTCCAGAATCCAGAAAAGGCTCTTTATGCTTTGCGCACTTCTCTCTCTGTATCTCCCTTTCTGAAAAAAAACCTACTACTTTTCTATTCTACAATGCAACAACTGAATACTAATCATACTATAAAATTTAACTAAAGTTAATGAATACAATAAATTAAAGAAAGGAGCATTGTGCTGTCACTATCTTCAATTTAAGGTATGGGATTCCAATTAGAATAGATGATAGGATGATTAAGGGGATGAAACTAATAATGAGAAAAAGAGAAAGGGATATTTGGGTTAATGGGAAAGGGATGAGAGATGCCCACAGAATATTACTAGGAAGATTTGAAAGCAACGTCTCTGATGCACAAAAGATTGAGATGGGGTAGCCACAGATTGTGTAGTATGTACACAGTACAAGTAGTGATGTGCAATTAACTACATACACTGCTTTCGGTACTTGAAAACACTCTAGCTGGATATATAGTGAGACTAGTACCAGTCAAAATCTTTCTAGTCTAGTGCTCATCATATAAGACAACATATTTCTTCTATAATAATTACATTTCTTAACACACCACAATATATCAAAATTTTTCAATTACATTTGAATTGTTTTAAGCATAGCTTGAATAGATGGCCCAAACACGAAAGAGGAAATGTAGCGTACACAGGAGGCAAGGATACATATTTGATATTTGAGTGATCATGCTTTGCATACATTTAATTAATTGCAATCGTACGTGCATATATAGGAAAGGGAATTGGAAAATGTGTTTCTATTGATTTTGTACGTTGATTACTACTTGTGCATTATTATCAAAGTATATTACTCCACCGACATTTTCTTCTAAATGTGTTAGATTGAGGAGAGAAGAACAGCTTTGTTAATTTGTTTTTATTAATTATTAAAGGAAAATTCTGCATCTTAGTGTTAGTGGAGTGGACCACTAATGGGAGAAATGAGTTAAAATCACTGTCTCATGGACTATTTTCTTCAGTGCTATCAATCTCTCACCTCAACTACTAGTCACTCAACTTGCCTCTGCCTCTTTAAAATATTTAGTAATTTATTTACTATGTTATTTAATAAATTCAACATTTTATGCAATTCTTAGTCTCGTTGAACTGAATTACCAATTACCATAAAAAGGAAACAATATGACACACTGTCACTGTATTGAGGGAAAAAATTGCATATAGTACTGTTGAGATATGATTAGTTCTGTTGTGTCTATATTTTAGTAATAAGATTTCAATAAAATGTTAGCGATTTTGAAGGAAGAATATAGTGTAGATTGCTATATAATATAGATTCAAAAATGATAGGATATATGTTTTGATGTTGGAATATTCACCAGTGTGAAGTACAGTTAACTAATGAGAGAAATATATTGAGATTCTCTCTCACTACTCCACCTACCTATAATTGCTGTCATGTTATATCAATGTCATATTTTACTCATATTAATCATGATAGTAATTACTTCTTCTAAGATATAATAAACAATGAAGGTGGATACTACAATGAAGATGGCAAAAATATCTTCTCATGAAGATGCTTTGGTTAAAAGTGTGGTTTATTTATTTAGCCACACTTTAAACAAAAATAACACTTTTATAAATATCAAAATCTAACCATTCAATCCATCATCCAATGGTCAAAAAGAAATATATTCACATGAAGACAATTATAAGATCTTCATTGTAGTATCCACCAACAATGAATGGTCTCTAATTCCCAATGAAAACTAAGGCATGACTAGCTGTAGCTTTGTTATAGTTGATGCGAACACAAACAAATCTCTGAGCTGAGATGCTGCACAGATAGATAATTTAAGACACAACCAATCACTTTGGTTTCTTCATTTCAGAACACATTTTCTCCCTCCTCCCTTTATAAATTATAAAGATCGCACACACTAACATAACACAACACTCATTCTTCTTTCCTTCTCTCTCTCCCTCTCTCTCTCTACTCATTACAGAACACAATGTCGGCTTACAGAGACGAAGACCCCCGTCTTCATGGCATCAAAACTAAGATTCGTGTCGTCCCACACTTTCCCAAATCCGGTATCCAACTTCTTCTCCTCTCTTTTCTCTATTATTATTATTTGGATTTAGTTACTTTGTGTTCTAAAGACACACTTTAAGAAGATATTAATAGAAATTTTTTAGTTTTTTGATATATTTAAAAAAGGTATTATTAAAATGTAATATTAAGACTCTTATTATGATTATTATTATGATTATTTTCGGAGCCTGAAACACAGCACTCACACCAAATACCATAAAAGATAAAACACCGTTCCGCACTTTTTTTTATGTTTCTGATGGACGATGGTTGAAATTCCTTTAAGTATTGTAACTTTGTTCATGACTCTGAGGCTTAGGCAGAGAGCTTCTAACTTTTCTTGGTCTTTTTGTTTTTTGGCTGCAAACTTGCAATGGCAGGAATAATGTTCCAAGACATCACTACTCTCTTGCTCGATCCCAAAGCCTTCAAGGACACCATCGACTTGTTCGTGGAGCGTTACAAAGGCAAAAACATTTCTGTTGTTGCAGGTAAATACTTGCTCTATTACCATCAGCAACATGATTTTGGAGTTCCTTTTTTCTTCATCAGCGGTGTTTATCTTTTCTGGAGGGTGGTGGTGGTGTCACTTACAAGTGTGGATAGGTCCAAAGTGGGTGGGGTCCATGTTTGCGAGAAAGTTGGGCGGAATATGCACTGGACAGTCTTGTATATTATTTTTGGTGGGTGTCTTTATGGAATGGAAGCCACTGTGTGTTTTGTTTTGGGATGTGAACTGTGAAGTGATTATTATTATTATTGACTATAAAATACTATATTAACTGTTTTACCTCAAAATTGTTCGCACAAACTAAAAAGGTTCTATAAGAGCACTAAAAAGTTGTCGGACAAAGTTAGCCCCAAGGATCACCTTGCCCAAATAGAAAATAGACAAAACAAGAGTCGATCCAAAAGAGGTCAGACAGAAAGGTACCTACCCTCTATAAAATCCGCAAAAGTTGCAAAGGAATGATTACCATGTCAGAAAAACATATCCATTAGAAAAATACATTAAAGACTCAAAAGGCCACCAAAAAGGCAGCCTCAGAGTTTGAAAGTGTTTTGTTTTTAAGGTTGCATAGAAGCAACCAAGTATTAGAAGAGTCAACCAGTTAAAAAGTTACAAAAAACCAAAGTGCAAAAGTCCACAAACCATACTATAAGATAGGTACAGAAAAGCTATGGAACATTTAAATTCTCCCCAGTAGAAGCATCCTGGGCTGAAAAAAGAGGAACAGTGGAGATCGGGACTGCATCAACAATTCTATCCGTCCGGTTCAGAATTTGCACATCGGGCTCGGGCTCTAGATGGTCAACCTCAGCTGAAGGGGTTGAAGAAGCTGAGGCTGCAGAAGCTCTGGCCGGTGGCAGGTACAATCTTGCCATCCTCCACTATATTATCCAGATTGAAGGGAGTCAGGTCGAGCTCAAGGGCAAGAACTCGGACCTGGTATTTCAAGTTCTCATACGCATTAGTCACACAGCCCACCAAATGACCTTGCAGCTCGGCATAATCGGCATGGGCAGATTAAAGCCTCTCCCGGGTCTCCAACAAGTCGGCATAAGTACGGGTGTAGCACTCTTTGGACTTCTTGGCCATCTCCTCGACCAGGTTTGCAGCAGCCTCCGCAGTAGTAGCTCAGGATTTCTCCTTTTCCACATCTAGCTCCAGTTTAATAACCTTAGCGTCAAGCTCATCCTTCAAGCTCTTAATTCGGTTATATTCAGACTTGGCATTCTCCATAAAGGCTTTAGTAGCTCAGACAGGAGATTCCATATATAACAACTCGTGACAAAGTCGCACAAATATTTGCCATCCAAATACTGTTACTTGTAACAAAATCAAGGTGGTGAAGAATAGATACATCGTCCAATGGAAGCTTATCATAAGGAGCAATCAGTTCAGTAGCGAAACCCACACCATCAAAATCCTTATCATTCAGATCATAAGAACTAAGAGTTTTCTGACGCAGAAGGAGAGAAGGCAGCACCAGAAGTCGGTTGAAGAGGGTCAGAAGGAACCACGCGAACCTGAAGAGTTGGAATGATCTTCCTCGGTCAAGAAGTGTCTGAGGTCGGCTTCTTCGGAGGAACTTGAGAAGATCCTTCTCCAGAACCCTTCGCCAAGATATTTTGAGTAGTAGTCGCCTTCTTCGCCCTACGAAAGGCTTTCATGGAGTCTGTAGATTTCACCATCTCTGCAAACAGAAACCAAGAAAACAAATCACAGATAGAAAGGGGTAAAACTTAACTATAAAGCAAAACTATGGAAAAGAAATCGGCCATTACCCAGTTCAACATGAAGGAGGGAAGGATTTCCTAGAAACTTCTTTGTGTCGAGATGAGGAGGCTCCCCCCAATTCTCCTCTAACACACTCACAAAAGCATATTCAACCTCATCCAGGCCCTCCCAAGAATACTTAGTAGCAACTACATCTGTTTGCCAACACAAAGGAAAAGTTGGCTCGATATTTTAATCTAAAAAGAAAGGGTGGACGTCTTCAACAGCCCAGACTTTAAAGTAAAAGTTCTTAAAGTCCCGGAAGGATTCATCATTGGTGCACGAAATTATGATATCAATGGCGCCAACAACCTAGTACGCACAATTGTAATCTAAACTCTTTTTCACAACTTTGCACAACTAACCAGCAAGTGAACTGGGTCATCCAAGTAATAAAACTTACCTGAGTAAGGGTCGATCCCATGGAGATTGTCGGCTTTAAGCAAGCTATGGTCATCTTGTAAATCTCAGTCAGGCAGATTCAAATGGTTATGGAGTTTCCATAATTAAAAGGTAAATAAAATGTAAAATAAAGATAGAGATACTTATGTAATTCATTGGTGGGAATTTCAGATAAGTGTATGGAGATGCTTTATCCCTTTTGAATCTCTACTTTCCTACTGCCTTCATTCAATCCTTCATACTCCTTTCCATGGCAAGCCGTATGTTGGGTGTCACCATTGTCAATGGCTACTTCCCGTCCTCTCAGTGAAAATGGTCCTCTACGGTTTCTGTACGGTGATGAGCGGATAATTTATACGCTTTTTGGCACTATTTTTAGTATGTTTTTAGTACACTTTAGTTAGTTTTTAGTATGTTTTTATTAGTTTTTATTTAAAATTTACTTTTCTGGGCTTTACTATGAGTTTGTGTGTTTTTCTGTGATTTCAGGTAATTTTCGGTTGAAATTGAGGGACCTGAGCAAAAATCTGATTTAGAGGCTGAAAAAGGACTGCAGATGCTGTTGGATTCTGACCTCCCTGCACTCGAAGTGGATTTTCTAGAGCTACAGAAGCCCAATTGGCGCGCTCTCAATTGCGGTGAAAAGTAGACATCCTGGGCTTTCCATCAATGTTTAATAGTCCATACTTTTCTCGAGATTTGATGACCCAACCTGGTGTTGCAAATCAGCTTCAGAATTCCCGACGATTAACGCCGGAACTGGCACAAAAATTGGAGTTAAACGCCCAAACTGGCACAAAAGCTGGCGTTTAACTCCAGAAAAAGTCTCTACACATGAAGGCTTCAATGCTCAGCCCAAGCACACACCAAGTGGATCCCGGAAGTGGATTTTTACGTCATTTACTCATTTCTGTATATCATAGGTTACTAGTTCACTATTAATAGGACCTTTTGACATTGTATCTTTACCTCATGACACTTTACACGTTCCTTATTGTATCTTCTATGGCATGAGTCTCTAAACCCCATGGTTGGGGGTGAGGAGCTCTGCTGTGTCTTGATGGATTAATGCAATTACTACTATCTTTCATTCAATAATGCTTGCTTCCATTCTAAGATATCACTTGTTCCTCAACTTGATGAATGTGATGATCCGTGACACTCATCATCATTCTCACATATGAACGTGTGCCTGACAACCACCTCCGTTCTAGTTTAGATTGAGTGAATATCTATTGGATTCCTTAATCAGAATCTTCGTGGTATAAGCTAGAATTGATGGCGGCATTCAAGAGAATCCGGAAGGTCTAAACCTTGTCTGTGGTATTCTGAGTAGGATTCAAAGATTGAATGACTGTGACGAGCTTCAAACTCCTGAGGGCTGGGCGTTAGTGACAGACGTAAAAGAATCACTAGATTCTATTCCAACCTGATTGAGAACCGACAGATGATTAGCCGTGCTGTGACAGAACGCGTTGAACATTTTCACTGAGAGGATGGGAGGTAGCCATTGACAACGGTGAAACCCTACATACAGCTTGCCATGGAAGGAGCCTTGCGTGCATGAAGAAGAAGACAGTAAGAAAGCAGAAATTCAGAAGATAGAGCATCTCCAAAACCTTAACCTGTTCTCCATTACTGCAAAACAAGTATTTATTTCATGTTCTTTTACTTTTCACAATTAAACCTGAGAATTATTGATATCCTGACTAAGAGTTACAAGATAACCATAGCTTGCTTCAAGACAACAATCTCCGTGGGATCGACCCTTACTCACGTAAGGTATTACTTGGACGACCCAGTGCACTTGCTGGTTAGTTGTGCGGAATTGCAAATGTGTGATTGCAATTTCGTGCACCAAGTTTTTGCGCCGTTGCCAGGGATTGTTCGAGTTTGGACAACTGACGGTTTATCTTGTTGCTTAGATTAGGAATATTTTATTTTCGTTGGTTTAGAGTCTTTTATTTGAGTTTAGTTTCATATTTTAATTTTGGTGTCAATTGCATGCTTTTATTTTCTTTTAATTTTTCGAATTTGCATGTTTCTAGTCCTTTCTTGATCTTTAAAAATTTCTAAGTTTGGTGTCTTCTTTGGGTTTTCCTTTAATTTTTTGAAAATTTGTGTTGGATTTTCTTAAAATTTTAAGTTTGGTGTCTTTTGTGCTTCTATTTACTTAATTTTTTTTAAAAAAAAAAAACTTGTTCTTGGTGTTCATCTTGAACTTCAAAGTGTTCTTGGTGACATTCAAAGTTTTCTTGTTTGTTCTCTTTGTTTTGATCTAAAATTTCTAAGTTTAGTGTCGTTTTGTTGTTTTTCTCTTTCCTCATTAAAAATTTAAAAATCAAAAAAATATCCTTTCCTTATTTTACTCATAATTTTTGAAATTTTGCATTAAATTAGTCAAAGATTTTCAAAATCATATCTTTTTTTTAGTCAAGTCAAAATTCTAATTTCAAAAATTGATCTTTTCAAATCTTTTTCAAAAATCAAATCTTTTTAATTTCTTCAATCATATCTTTTCAATCAGTTTTTTTTATTGCAATCATATCTTCTCAATCATATCTTTTTTCAAAATAAATTTCAATCATATATTTTTAATTGCTAATTCCAAAATATTTTTCATTAATTAATTAATTTAGTTTTCAATTTGCTTTGATTTTATTTTCTTTTAGTTTTCGAAATTTTATTTTATTTTCTTTTCTATTTTATTTTATTATTTTCGGTCATTCCTAAAAAAAATAATAAAAAAATAAAAATAAAATAATATCTGCATCATCTCCCTTTCTCCATCATGGACCTAAGTGGAAGTGAGCAGTCCAGAAGGACTCTGGGGTCATATGCTAACCCCATTACAGTTGCATATGGGAGTAGCATCTGTATACCTCCCATTAAAGCAAGCAGCTTTGAGCTAAATCCTCAACTCATTATCATGGTGCAGCAAAATTGCCAGTATTCTGGTCTTCCACAGAAAGAACCTACTGAGTTTCTGGCACAGTTCTTACAAATTGCTGACACAGTACGTGATAAAGAGGTGGATCAGGATGTCTACAGATTATTACTGTTTCCATTTGCTGTAAAAGATCAAGCTAAGAGGTGGTTGAATAACCAACCCACAGCAAGCATAAAAACATGGAGACAGTTATCAGACAAAAAGGATGACACAGCTAAGGCTGGACATCCAAGGCTTTAAACAAGAGGATAATGAATCCCTTTATAATGCCTGGGAGAGGTATAGAGGTATGCTAAGGAAATGCCCCTCTGAAATGTTTTCAGAGTGGGTACAGTTAGACATCTTCTATTTTGGGCTTACGGAAAAAGCTCAGATGTCTTTAGACTACTTAGCTGGTGGATCTATACACATGAGAAAGACGATTGAAGAGGCTCAAGAGCTTATAGATACGGTTGCTAGAAATCAACATTTATACTCAAGCAGTGAGCCCTCTATAAAAGAAGAAGCTATGGCAGTAACTACTGATCCTAACCCTCAAGAACAGATGGTTGAGCTTAATCAGCAATTATTCTTGATGACAAAACAGTTAGTAGAATTTAAAGAGATGCTCCAAGAAACTAAAATTGCTAACAAGAATATGGAAGCACAATTAAATTAGACAAGACAGCAACTATCTAAACAGATAACAGAAGAATGCCAAGCTGTTAAATTAAGGAGTGGGAAAACATTGAATGTATCAACTGAAAGCAGTAGAAAGCTAAGAAAGGAACAACTGACAGAGGATGACCCACCAACTACCCAAAATCCCTCTGAGGATAGTAAGAGCCCAGAGAGGAATGATTCTGGTGTTCAAACGCCAGAAAAGAATAAGAAAGTGGCGTTAAACACCCAATGGGTAGCCAATTCTGGCGTTCAAACGCCAGAAAAGGGTTGCAATCTGGCGTTAAATGCCCAAAAAACACCCAATCCTGGCGTTCAAATGCCACAAAGGGGTCAGACACTTGCAAGTGCTGATAACAACCCCCATAAGCAGGCTTCTCCAACCACTTTTGTAGGAAATAAACCTGCAGCAACTAAGGTTTAAGAGTATAAAGCCAAGATGCCTTATCCTCAGAAACTCCGCCAAGCGGAACATGATAAACAATTTGCTCGCTTTGCAGACTATCTCAGGACTCTTGAAATAAAGATTCTATTTGCAGAGGCACTTGAGCAAATACCCTCTTATGCTAAGTTCATGAAAGAGATCTTAAGTCATAAGAAGGATTGGAGAGAAACTGAAAATGTTTTTCTCACTGAAGAATTCAGTGCAATCATATTAAAGAGCTTACCAGAGAAGCATAAGGACCCTGGAAGCTTTATGATACCATGCACATTAGAGGGTACTTGTACCAAGAAAGCTCTATGTGATCTTCGGGCAAGTATCAACCTAATACCTGCATCCACTATCAGAAAGCTTGGCTTGACTGAAGAAGTCAAACCAACCCGAATATGCCTCCAACTTGCTGATGGCTCCATTAAATATCCATCAGGCATAATTGAGGACATGATTGTCAAGGTGGGACCATTTGCCTTTCCCACTGACTTTGTAGTGCTGGAAATGGAGGAGCACAAGAGTGCAACTCTCATTCTAGGAAGACCTTTCCTAGCAATTGGTCGAACCCTCATTGACGTCCAAAAAGGGGAATTAACCCTGAGAGTTAATGAGGATGAGTTCAAGTTGAATGTTGTCAAAGCTATGCAGCATCCAGACACATCAAATGACTGCATAAGCACTGATAATATTGACTCTTTGGTGGAGGAGGTCAAATGACTGAAAGTCTCGAATCAGGGCTAGAGGACATCTTTAAAGATGTTCAGCCTGATCTGGAGGAACTAAAGGAAATAAAAGAAATTCTGAAAATTCCTCAAGAAGAAGATAAGCCTCTTAAACCCGAGCTCAAGCAACTACCACTATCCCTGAAATATGCATTTCTGGGAGAAGGTGACACTTTTCCAGTGATCATAAGCTCTGCTTTAAATCCACAGGAAGAGGAAGCACTAATTCAAGTGCTAAGGACACACAAGACATCTCTTGGGTGGTCTATAAGTGATCTTAAGGGCATTAGCCCAGCAAGATACATGCACAAGATCCTATTGGAGGATGATGCTAAGCCAGTGGTCCAACTACAAAGGCGGCTAAATCCAGCCATGAAGGAGGTGGTGCAGAAAGAGGTCACTAAGTTACTAGAGGTTGGGATTATTTATCCTATTTCTGATAGCCCCTGGGTGAGCCCTGTCCACGTTGTCCCCAAGAAGGGAGGCATTACAGTGGTTCATAATGAAAAGAATGAACTGGTTCCTACAAGAACAGTTACAAGGTGGCGTATGTGTATTGACTACAGAAGGCTCAATACAGCCACCAGAAAGGATCATTTTCCGTTACCATTCATAGACCAGATGCTAGAGAGACTAGCAGGTCATGAATATTATTGCTTTTTGGATGGCTATTCAGGTTACAACCAAATTGCAGTAGATCCTCAGGACCAAGAGAAAACAGCATTTACATGTCCTTCTGGAGTATTTGCCTACAGAAGGATGCCTTTTGGTCTGTGCAATGCACCTACAACCTTTCAGAGGTGCATGCTCTCTATCTTCTCAGATATGGTATAGAAATTTCTGGAAGTCTTCATGGATGACTTTTCAGTATTTGGAGACTCATTCAGCTCCTGCCTTAACCATCTAGCACTTGTTCTAAAAAGATGCCAAGAGACCAACCTAGTTTTAAACTGGGAAAAATGTCACTTTATGGTGACTGAGAGGATTGTCCTTGGGCATAAAATTTCAAACAAGGGAATAGAGGTGGATCAAGCTAAAGTTGAAGTAATTGAAAAATTACCACGACCTACCAATGTTAAGGCAATCAGAAGCTTTCTGGGGCATGCAGGATTCTATAGAAGGTTTATAAAGGATTTTTCAAAAATTGCAAAACCTCTGAGTAATCTGCTAGTTGCAGACACGCCATTTATCTTTGATAAGGAGTGTCTGCAGGCGTTTGACCTTCTGAAAGCTAAGCTGGTCACAGCACCAGTTATCTTTGCACCAGACTGGACACTGCCATTCGAACTAATGTGTGATGCCAGTGACCATGCCATTGGTGCAGTATTGGGACAGAGGCACAACAAGCAACTACATGTCATTTATTATGGCAGCCGTATTCTAAATAATGCACAGAAGAACTACACAACCACAGAAAAGGAGTTACTTGCAGTGGTATATGTCATTGACAAGTTCAGATCTTATTTAGTAGGATCAAAAGTGATTGTGTACACTGACCATGCTGCTCTTAAATATCTACTCACAAAGCAGGATTCAAAACACAGGCTCATAAGATGGGTGTTGCTTCTGCAAGAGTTTGATATAGAAATAAGAGACAGAAAAGGGACAGAGAATCAAGTAGCTGATCACCTATCCTGGATAGAACCAGTAGCAGGAGCATCCATCCCTCCTACTGAGATCTCTGAAACCTTTCTGGATGAGCAATTGGTTGCTATTCAGGAAGCTCTGTGGCTTGCAGACAGTGCAAACTGTAAGACTCAAGGTTCTCCTTCTGTAACCATGGAGAGGGAGCATGAAAAGCTTCTCTCAATATAGAGTCAAACAAAACCCCCACATTCAAACTCTAAGTTTGGTGTTGGGGGGCACAACCAAACTCTAAGTTTGGTGTTGGGAGGTTCCAACATTACTCTGAACATCTGTGAGGCTCCATGAGAACCCACTGTCAAGCTACTGACATTAAAGAAGCGCTTGTTGGGAGGCAACCCAATGTTATATTTATTACTTTCCTTTGATATTTTATGTTTTCTATAGGTTGATGATCTTGGGAAGTCACAAAATCAATTGAAAAAGCAGAAACAGAATGAAAAAATAGAAAGAAAAACAGCACACCCTGGAGGAAAACTTGCTGGCATTTAAACGCCAGTATGGGCAGCAAATGGGCGTTTAACGCCCAGTCTGGAACCATTCTGGGCGTTTAACGCCAGAAAGGGGCACCAGACTGGCGTTAAACGCCAGGAAGGGGCAAGAAGCTGGCGTTAAACGCCAGAAATGGGCACCAGCCCGGCGTTTAACACCAGAATTGGCATAAAGAGCATTTTTGCTCGCCACTTGGTGCAGGGATGAATTTTCCTTGACACCTCTGGATCTGTGGACCCCACAGGATCCCCACCTACCCCACCACTCTCTCTCTTCTTCACCCATTCACCAATCACCTCAATACCTCTTCCCCAAAAACCCCTCACCTATCAAATCCAACCATTCTCTTCACCACTCACATCCATCCTTCATAAAACCCCCTACCTCACCATTCAAATTCAAACCACTTTTCCTCCCAAACCCACCCACAAAGCCCCCTCCATCTCCTCCATTTTCTTCTTCTTCTACTCTCTTCTTTCTTCTTTTGCTCAAGGACGAGCAAACCTTCTAAGTTTGGTGTGGTAAAAGCATTGCTTTTTGTTTTTCCATAACCATTTATGGCATCTAAGGCCGGAGAAACCTCTAGAAAGAGGAAAGGGAAGGCAAAAGCTTCCACCTCCGAGTCATGGGAGATGGAGAGATTCATCTCAAGGGTGCATCAAGACCACTTCTATGAAGTTGTGGCCAAGAAGAAGGTTATCCCCGAGGCCCCTTTCAAACTCAAAAAGGGTCAACTTTGATCAAAGGGTGGACCAAGTCCTCATGGATACCACTAAGAAAGAGGATGGAGCAAACAAGAGAGTCCACTCATGGACCTCAACAAAAGCAACCATTATCCTCCATGAAATCAGACAGGAGCAACAAAGGCAAGGAAGAGACATTGAGGAGCTCAAGCACTCCAGAGGATCTTCAAGAAGGAGAACTAGCCGTCATCACTAAGGTGGACCCGTTCTTTAATTTCCTTGTTCTTATTATTCTGTTTTTCGATTTTTATGCTTGATGTTCTATCTATGTTTGTGTCTTCACTATATGATCATTAGTATCTTAGTGTCTATGCCTTAAAGCTATGAATGTCCTATGAATCCATCACCTCTCTTAAATGAAAAATGCTTTAATCACAAAAGAACAAGAAGTGCAGGATTTCGAATTCATCTTTGAAACTAGTTGAATTAGCTTGATGTGGTGACAATACTTTTTGTTTTCTGAATGAATGCTTGAACAGTGCATATGTCTTTTGAATTTGTTGATTAAATAATGTTAAACTTGTTGGCTCTTGAAAGAATGATGGAAAGGAGAAATGTTATTGAAGATCTGAAAAATCATCAAATTGATTCTTGAAGCAAGAAAAAGCAGTGAATTCAAAAAAAATATTATCATTATATATAAAAGGTGATCCAAGGAAAAAAGAGTGTGCTTAAGAACCCTGGACACCTCTAATTGGGGACTCTAGCAAAGCTGAGTCACAATCTAAAAAGGTTCACCCAGTTCTGTGTCTCTGGCATGTATGTATCCGGTGGTAATACAGGAAGACAGAGTGCTTTGGGTCATAGCCAAGACTCATAAAGTAGCTATGTTCAAGAATCATTATACTTAACTAGGAGAATCAATAACACTATCTGAATTCTGAGTTCCTATAGATGCCAATCATTCTAAACTTCAAATGATAAAGTGAGATGCCAAAACTGTTCAGAAGCAAAAAGCTACTAGTCCCGCTCATCTAATTGGAGCTAAGTTTCATTGATATTTTGGAGTCTATAGTATGTTCTCTTCTTTTTATCCTATTTTATTTTCAGTTGCTTGGGGACAAGCAACAATTTAAGTTTCGTGTTGTGATGAGCGGATAATTTATACGCTTTTTGGCATTGTTTTTTGTATGTTTTTAGTACACTTTAGTTAGTTTTTAGTATGTTTTTATTAGTTTTTATTTAAAATTTACTTTTCTGGGCTTTACTATGAGTTTGTGTATTTTTCTGTGATTTCAGGTAATTTCTGGCTGAAATTGAGGGACCTGAGCAAAAATCTGATTTAGAGGCTGAAAAAGGACTGCAGATGCTGTTGGATTCTGACCTCCCTGCACTCGAAGTGGATTTTCCGGAGCTAAAAAAACCCAATTGACGCGCTCTCAATTGTGTTGGAAAGTAGACATCCTGGGCTTTCCAGCAATGTATAATATAGTCCATACTTTGCCCGAGATTTGATGGCCCAAACCGGCGTTGCAAATCAGCTTCAGAATTCTCGGCGTTTAACGCCGGAACTGGCACAAAAATTGGAGTTAAACGCCCAAACTGGCACAAAAGCTGGCGTTTAACTCCAGAAAAAGTCTCTACACATGAAAGCTTCAATGCTCATCCCAAGCACACAACAAGTGGACCCCGGAAGTGGATTTTTACGTCATTTACTCATTTCTGTATATCCTAGGTTACTAGTTCACTATTAATAGGACCTTTTGACATTGTATCTTTACCTCATGACACTTTACACGTTTCTTATTATATCTTCTACGGCATGAGTCTCTAAACCCCACGGTTGGGGGTGAGGAGCTCTACTGTGTCTTGATGGATTAATGCAATTACTACTGTCTTTCATTCAATCACGCTTGCTTCCATTCTAAGATATCACTTGTTCCTCAACTTGATGAATGTGATGATCCGTGACACTCATCATCATTCTCACCTATGAATATGTGCCTAACAACCACCTCCGTTCTAGTTTAGATTGAGTGAATATCTCTTGGATTCATTAATCAGAATCTTCGTGGTATAAGCTAGAATTGATGGCGGCATTCAAGAGAATCCGGAAGGTCTAAACCTTGTTTGTGGTATTCTGAGTAGGATTCAAGGATTGAATGACTGTGACGAGGTTCAAACTCCTGAGGGCTGGGCGTTAGTGACAGACACAAAAGAATCACTGGATTCTATTCCAACATGATTGAGAACTGACAGATGATTAGCCGTGCTGTGATAGAGCGCGTTGAACACTTTCACTGAGAGGATGGGAGGTAGCCATTGACAACGGTGAAACCCTACATACAGCTTGCCATGGAAGGAGCCTTGCGTGCATGAAGAAGAAGACAGTAGGAAAGCAGAGATTCAGAAGATAGAGCTTCTCCAAAACCTCAATCTGTTCTCCATTACTACAAAACAAGTATTTATTTCATGTTTTTTTACTTTTCACAATTAAACCTGAGAATTATTGATATCCTGACTAAGAGTTACAAGATAACCATAGGTTGCTTCAAGCCAACAATCTCCGTGGGATCGACCCTTACTCACGTAAGGTATTACTTGGACGACCCAGTGCACTTGCTGGTTAGTTGTGCGGAATTGCAAAAGTGTGATTGCAATTTCGTGCACCATACGGCTAATCAACTGTCGGATTGCTCGTATCAGATGAAAAATACCATACACAGATATCGTATGGCTAATCAGCTGTTGGTTCTCGATCATATAGCAATAGGATTTACTATCCTTTTGTGTCTTTCACCATGCCCTACAGTCGCGAGTTTGAAGCTCGTCACAGTCATCCCATCCCAAATCCTACTCGGAATTCCACAGACAAGGTTTAGACTTTCCGGATCTCAAGAATGCTATCAATGGATTCTAGCCTATACCATGAAGATTCTAATCTCAGACTCAGATGCCCCATTGTCAGAGCAGAGTCGATGTAAATCGTTGATTAGAAACCCAAGAGATATACAATCCAGCTTGTTTGCATGTAGAACGGAAGTGGTTGTGAATCACGCGTTCATAAGTGAGAATGGTGATGAGTGTCACATAATCATCACATTCATCATGTTCTTGTATGTGAATGAATATCTTAAAATAAGAATAGGCATGAATTGAATAGAAAACAGTAGTAATTGCATTAATACTCGAGGAACAGCAGAGCTCCACACACTAATCTATGGTGTGTAGAAACCCCACCGTTGAAAATACATAAGTGATAATGGTCCAAGCATGGCTGAATGGCCAGCTCCCAAAACGTGATCAAGAGATCAAAAGATGATCAAAAGATGTGAGTACAATAGTAAAAAGTTCTATTTATACTAAACTAGTTACTAGGGTTACAGAAATAAGTAAATGATGAAGAAATTCACTTCCGGGGCCCACTTGGTGTGTTCTTGGGCTGAGCATTGAAGCTTTCACGTGTAGAGGCCTTTCTTGGAGTTAAACGCCAGTTTGTAACTTGTTTCTGGCGCTTGACTCTAGCTTGCAACTTGTTTCTGACGTTTAACGCCAGAATAGGGCAGAAAGCTGGCGTTGAACGCCAGTTTGCGTCATCTAAACTCGGGCAAAGTATGAACTATTATATATTTCTGGAAAGCCTTAGATGTTTACTTTCTAACGCAATTGAGAGAGTGCCATTTGGACTCCTGTAGCTCCAAAAATTTCATTTCGAGTGCAGGGAGGTCAGAATCCAACAGCATCTGCAGTCCTTTGTCAGCCTCTGAATCAGATTTTCGCTCAGGTCCCTCAATTTCAGCCAGAAAATACCTGAAATCATAGAAAAACACACAAACTCATAGTAAGGTCCAAAAATGTGAATTTTGCTTAAAAACTAATAAAAATATACTAAAAAGTAACTAAATCCTACTAAAAACTATGTAAAAATAATGCCAAAAAGCGTATAAATTATCCGCTCATCACAACACCAAACTTAAATTGTTGCTTGTCCCCAAGCAACTGAAAATAAAATAGGATAAAAAGAAGAGAACATACAATGAATTTCATAATATCAATGAAACTTAGTCCCAATTAGATGAGCGGGGCTAGTAGCTTTTTGCCTCTGAACAGTTTTGGCACCTCACTTTATCCCTTGAAATTCAGAATGATTGGCATCTATAGGAACTCAGAATTTTAGATAGTGTTATTGATTCTCCTAGTTCAGTATGTTGATTCTTGAACACAGTTACTTTATGAGTCTTGGCCATGGCCCTAAGGACTTTGTTTTCCAGTATTACCACCGGATACATAAATGCCACAAACACAAAACTGGGTGAACCTTTTCAGATTGTGACTTAGCTTCACTAAAGTCCCCAATTAGAGGTGCCCAGAGTTCTTAAACACACTCTTTTTGCTTTGGATCATAATTTTAGCCACTCAGTCTCAAGCTTTTCACTTGGACCTTCATGTCACAAGCACATGGTTAGGGACAGCTTGATTTAGCCGCTTAGGCCTGGATTTTATTTCCTTGGGCCCCCCTATCCATTAATGCTCAAAGCCTTGGATCCTTTTTACCCTTGCCTTTTGGTTTTAAGGACTATTGGCTTTTTCTGCTTGCTTTTTTTTCTTTCTTTTTTTCTTTTTTTTTTGCCAAATTTTTTTTTGCAAGCTTTGTTATTCACTGCTTTTTCTTGCTTCAAGAATCAATTTCATGATTTTTCAGATTATCAATAACATTTCTCTTTGTTCGTCATTCTTTCAAGAGCCAACAATTTTAACATTCATAAACTTCACTATAAAAAATACGCACTGTTCAAGCATTCATTCAAAAAATAAAAAGTATTGCCACCATATCAAAATAATTAAACTAATTTCAAGATAAAATTTGAAATCCAATTACTTCTTGTTCTTTTGTAATTAAGCACATTTTTCATTTAAGAGAGGTGAATGATTCATGGAATTATTCATAGCTTTAAGGCATAGACACTAGACACTAATGATCATGGAATGAAGACACAAACATAGATAACACATAAAGCATAAAATCGAAAAACAGAAAAATAAGAACAAGAAGATTAAAGAATAGGTCCACCTAAGTGATGGCGGCTAGTTCTTCTTCTTTGAAGATCCTATGGAGTGTTTGAGCTCCTCAATGTCTCTTCCTTGCCTTTGTTGCTCCATCCTTAGTGCTTTTGGTGCTCCTATCCATAGTTGCTCCAAATAGTTGTGTGGAGGAAAATGTATCCCTTGAGGCATCTCATGGATTTCTTGATGAGGGAATTCCTCATGCTCTTGTTGAGGTCCATGAGTGGGCTCTCTTGTTTGCTCCATCCTCTTTCTAGTGATGGGCTGTTGAGATGAATCTCTCCATCTCTCATGACTCAGAGTTGGAAGCAATTGTCTTCCCTTTCCTCTTTCTAGAGGTTTCTCCGGCCTTAGGTGCCATAAATAGCTATGGAAAAATAAAAAGCAATGCTTTTACCACACCAAACTTAAAAGGTTTGCTCGTCCTCGAGTAAAAGAAGAAAGAAAGAAGGGGAAGAAGAAGAAAAATGAGGAGATAGAGGGTGGTGTGTGGTTCGGCCAAGGGGGTAGGAGAGTGTTTGTGGAAGAATGGATGGATGTGAGTGGTAAAAAGGAGATGGGGAAGAGTGAATGAGTTGATTGGTGAGGGGTATTTAGGGAAGAGTGTTGTGGAAGGGTAGGAGAGAGAGGGGGGGTAGGTGGGAATCTTGTGGGGCTACAGATCCTGAGGTGTCAAGGATTTCTCATCCCTGTTCCATTTAGGTGTGCAAAATGCCCTTAGTGTGCAATCCTGGTGTTTAACGCCAGATTGCTGCTTGTTTCTGGTGTTAAACGCCAGCTTTTATTCCTTTCTTGACATTAAACGCCAGGCTGTAACCTATTTCTGGCGTTGATAAACCACTATTTCATGGTTTATATTGTATTTAATTGAGTGGTTTTATCAAGCTTTTCACCCACTTATTCATAAGATTTGCATGATTTTACAATTCCTTCCTAGTTTAGTTCTATGATTGAAAACATGCTTCTTTGGTCTTAATTTAGCTAATCTTAATCCTCTCTTATTTCCATTGGATGCCTTGATCTGTGTGTTAAGTGTTTCAGGCTTCATAGGGCAGGAATGGCTTAGAGAATAAAGAGGAAGCGTGCAAAAATGGAAGGAACACAAGGAATTGAGGAGATGACCAGCGAGAAGTCACGCAGTCGCATGGCCACGCGACCGCGTGAAATGGAAGAAATCAGAGTGACACGATCGCGTGCCTAACGCGACCGCTCGGATTGGAAGCTGCATGAACAACGCGGAGGCATGGACGATGCGCTCGCATGGAAAAGAAAATGCTGAATGACGCGATTGCGTGGACGACGCGGACGCGTGACGTGCGCGATCTGCAGAATTATAAAAGTCGCTGGCAGAGATTCTGGGCCGTATTTCAACCCAGTTTTCGGCCCAGAAACACAGATTAAAGTCAGGGAAGTTGCAGAGACTCAGAATGCTTTTCATAATTCACAATTTTAGGTTTTAGATGTAGTTTTTAGAGAGAGAGGTTCTCTCCTCTCTCTTAGGATTTAGGATTAGGATTATTTCTTCGTACTAGGTTCAATAATTTATGTTTCTCTTCTACTTTTATTTACTCTGATATTTTTATTTGTGTTTAATTGATGTTGCCCAATTGGCTGATGATATTGTCCATGTTAGAATTGACATTTTTATTTAATATAATTTGAGGTATTTCAGACTTATATGTTATGGATGCTTTGGCTCTATCCAACTTATTTTCATTCAAGTAGATTTTATTCCCTTTTGGCTTTGGTTGATTAATTGATAACTCTTGAGTTATCAAACTCATTGTTGACTGAAAATTGGAATTCTTCAAGAATTAATTCGAGATCCAATAACTCTAACTTTTCCCAAGGAAAGATTGGGACTTGAGGATTCGAATTAATTCATTCACTTAACTTACATTCATAGTTAGAGGTTAACAAAGTGGGAGAAAAATCCAATTCTCATCACAATTGATAAGGATAACTAGGATAGGACTTCCAGTTCTCATATCTTGCCAAGAGTTTATTTTATAGTTATTTATTTATTTTAATTGTCATTTCAATTACTTGTCATACTTCTTCCTTATTTCCAAAACCCCCAATTTTACCTTTTTCATAGCCAATAATAAGAACATACCTCCCTGCAATTCCTTGAGAAGACGACCCGAGGTTTAAATACTTCGGTTATCAATTTATTTAGGGGTTTGTTACTTGTGACAACCAAAACGTTTGTACGAAGGGATTTTTGTTGGTTCAGAATCTATACTTACAACTTGACTTTATAAAATTCTTTACTAGCAAAAATCCTAACGTCAAAATGGCGCCGTTGCCGGGGAATTGCAAACGTGTGCCTTATTATTGGTTATTGTAAATATTTTTCAAAAAAAATATTTTTCTTTTACTTGTTTATTTGTTTCTTCTTTTCCCTCTTATTCCTTAATAGCTATTATGAATTCTCACCCCTCTCGCTTTGAGTTTGGTTTTAATTTTGTTGCAAGGAATGAAAGCTATAATAGGACTATGCATCAAGGTCTAAGCAATCAAAGATGGACGGAGCCAAGAGGATCTGATCAACCCTTTAGGCAACAACACCCTCCTAGATATCACAGACAAAGACCATCCTACAATGCATACCAAGCTGATAGATATGGTGGACCGCCTAGTAGCTACCAACAAGCCCCACCGTATGCTCAGAGACCATCCTCACAATATAACTTTGAACCACCACACTCACAAGCCCCTTTCCACCATTCACCTCCATATGACCCCAATCCCTATTCACTACACCAACCACCATATGAACCATACCCAGAACCACCACCTCAATATACACCATCTCTATATCCTTATCAAGAGGAACCACTTCCGTGTTATGAACCTTCTCTCCTAACAAATGAACCCTCCTATCCATCCCAAACCTCCATGGAAAGCAAACTTGCCTCTATTACTAGTCTCGCCTCTACTCTTCAAACACTTATATCCCGCTTGGGCCAACCCTCTACACCCAATATTCAACCCTCAAGCTTCACTGCACTTCCATCTCAACCACATAATGATCCACCCATTGACGAATGAATTTTTGCCGGTATACAAATTATCAAGTAATCAATCGTAGTATAGTCTAAACCGACGCAGAATCCATCATCAAAGTAATTCTACAATCTATAACCGAGAGTATTAGTCCCGAGTCGTTCTTCCCTAGGAATGCTACAAGGATGCATGTTATTGGTTAAGTGGACTTTTGTGGCTTGAAGAGTGTGGCATAAAAGTTCTAATAAAAGAAAACAACAATCAATCAATATTAAAAGCCATGGCCAAGGTTGAACATTGGAAGTTCCATCACTATAGCTTCCTTCAATTATGATGACAAAGGAGTGTTGCTTTACTTAGTTAACCCCTAATTATAGAGGGAAGTCAAGTAAAAGTAACTAACTTGAGTCACAAGTCCTAGTCTTACCCTAGGGAAGTCTAGCTTTAGTGCACTCCAAGTCAATTAGCAATTCTCAATTCTTAATCAACAATTGACATCCATTATTCAAGTGTCTCCAATGACTCAACTACTAGGCCAAGTGAGGGGATACTACTCCATATCTAAAGTTGGCATTTTCTCAAACACTTGGAGAGCGAGAATGAAAGACATAGTAAAATTGAGAGGAAATTTAGAATCAAAGTAATTCAACACAAGAAATCAACAAGAATCAACAATGAACAACAATGAAAATGAGATCTTCAATGAATTAATAAAATCCAAAACAACAAAGTTAAACCTAAGATCTATAAGAATTGAACAATTACAAACACTAATTGAGATTAGAGAAGAGGATCTACAACATGAACAAAGTAAATTGAGAGTTGCAATGGATCTCACCAAGGAATGGTTGAGAATTGAGAAAATGAAGATGAATCCTAGAGAGAAGTTGGAGTTTCTCTCTCTTACAAATGTAACTAACTCAAAATATCTACCTAAGGATCTAAAATTAGTCTATGGATGTGAATGTGTGTCAATCCCCTTCAATCCTTGGCTCTTATATGCATTTTGGCGCCAAAGTTGGTTGCTGAAACCTTCCAAAATCGCCAGGCACGTGTGATGACAAGTCATCATATACCCATTTTTCAAGCTAATTTCACTTGTTTTGTTAGCATTTATGCACTTTCTTGTATCCTAAGTAAGTGATTTGGAGTGAAAATGCATAACTTCTCTAAATCAAGCAACCACCATGAAATTAATGTTAAATCATGAGGTTTAAGCTAATTTTAATTGAATTTTTATTGATTTATAAGCCTCTTGAATTTAGTGATACTTGGAGTGGTTGTTTTGGTTTATTGTAGGTGAAGAAAAGAAAAGAAAAGGAAAAGCGTGGCCTAAGAAGTGTAGCCCAAGGAAAGGAAAGTGTGGTCAAAGCCCAAGGAAGTGTGCCGCATGCAAAAGGGGGAGGCAACATTGCCATCCACAAGGGCAGACTGCCCTCTAGGAGGGCAACATAAGGGAACCAAGAAGAGAAGGCAACCCTGCCCTGCCCACTCCAAGGGCAGAGCACAAAATGTGCCTTGGGACCAAGAGGAAGAGAACCTTGCCCTGCCCTCCACAAGGGCAGTATCGGGCTCACCAAGGAAAGAATTCAAAGGAAAAATGTCACCCATGCATGCCACAAGATTCGAACAAGGAACCATGAGGAAGCTAGGACTTAAGGTTGATTGCCGTGCCAAGAAGCCAAGAAAATTAATAGAACGTGTGCCACAGCCGTGTTTCGAACACGGGACAGCAAAGTGGAAACACTGCCCTGCCCTCCGCGAGGGCAGGGCAGCATTTTGTGTATGGCGCACCATGGCACGTTCCTGGCAGCATCTGGCGCACCATGGCACGTTCCTGGCAGCATCTGGCGCACTAAGCTCAATCCTGGCAGCACTAAAATTTCCTGCCCTGCCCTCCGCGAGGGCAGGGCAGCATCCTATGCACCAAGGAAATTTCTGGCGCACCAACTCCTGATTCTGGCGCACCAACTTTTCCTGCCCTGCCCTTGGCGCGGGCAGGGCAGCATTTCATGCACCAAGGCCGCACCAACCGCACCAAGGCCGCACCAGCTTGCACCACGCCGCACCAATCATCCGCACCATGCACCAATTTTCTGCCCTGCCCTCCACAAGGGCAGGGCAGCCTCCTGGGAGTCATAATTTTGGGCCGAAAAATTCAATTAAAAATCCATTTTAATTCATTTCTTCACCAAATCAAAAGCCCATCCAAATCCCAAAATCCAAGGATAGAAAGTGTATAAATAGAAGCTAGTTTGATGTAATTAGGACCTTTTACCACTTACCTTTACTTTTACTTTGAACTTTTGAACATTTACCTTTGGCTTAGCCTTTGAATTGGCACTTTCTTTGAGCTTTGAATTTCTTGTAATTGTTCTTGAGAGACTTGACCGAGAGCTTAGAGGATTAAGGGAGAATTGACTGATCTCCTTCCTCATTCTTACTCGGGCAATTCTACTCTTCTGTTTCTGAGTTTTGGGTGTGTGAAATTGAGGAAATTCTGTCTCAATTCCCATCTAAAATCTCTTTAAATCCCTTTCTCCATAATTGAATTTAATTTCTATTCTTCTACTGCTTCTTCTTTAATTTTCTGTCAATTGCTTTGTGAAGTTGGATCTGGGAAGGCAAATAGAGATCTAGGCTCTGCTACCTAGTCTCTTGAGACCTGAGACCACAATTTACTTTAGGTTCTTCTGTGAACCTCTGCTGCACTTTATTTCCTTTCTGTTTGAATGCTTATTGCTTCTGATTCAATTCCTGCTCTCTTAATTGTTGCAATTTACTTTCTCTTTGTTTAGATTCTGCAATCCCAATCCTCAAATCCCTTTTACATTCAAGCAATTTATATTTCTTGCCATTTAAGTTACTGCAACTTACATTTCTTGCACTTTAAGTTTCAGTCATTTACTTTCTTGTTCTTTAAGATTCTGCAAATTTACTTTCCTGTTCTTTACTTTACTGCACTTTTCCCTTCCCCCTTTACATTTACTGTCATTTACTTCCTGTTAAACACAAATCACTCAACCAAAACTTGATTCGCTTGACTAAATCACCCACTAAACTAAAATTGCTCAATCCTTCAATCCCTGTGGGATCGACCTCACTCATGTGAGTTATTATTACTTGATGCGACCCGGTACACTTGCCGGTTAGATCTATGTGTTTGGAAAATTCGTTTTCCGCAAAAAAACACCATCAAGTTTTTGGCGCCGTTGCCGGGGATTGAAATAGATTGACAATGATTAAGTGAAGTGGAGGTCTAGATTAAGCACTTTTTCTTTTCTGTTATTCTAATTCTTACTAACACACTAACTGTTTGAATTTTTGCTTAAACTAACTAAACCTTCATTCTAGCTATAGAGTGAAGTTTCATTGGCTTTCTGGGTCTGTGTGTTTATTGTTGTGTGTTTGTATGTCAGGTATAGGAAGATCTTCCCCTATCATCTCTGAAATTGATCAAAGAACTCTTCGGAGAATAAGAAGAGCTGAAAGAGGGAAGAACATTATTGGAGAAGAAGAATCTGAGGATGAATTCCAAGAGATGGAAGGAGATACCAATCAACCAGGAGAAGGAGCCAACAATAATCAACAACAGAGAAGAGTCTTGGCTTCATACACATTTGCAAATGCTAGGCATTGTGGGAGTAGCATTCTTCCTCCCAATGTCAATGCAAACAATTTTGAACTAAAGCCACAACTCATCACTCTGGTTCAAAACAATTGTTCTTTTGGAGGAGGGCCTTTGGAGGATCCTAATCAACATTTGTCTACTTTCTTGAGAATCTGTGACACAGTGAAAACAAATGGTGTACCTCCTGATAGCTACAAGTTGCTGCTCTTCCCATTCTCTCTCAGAGACAAAGCCACTCAATGACTAGAGACCTTTCCAAAAGAAAGCATCAACACTTGGGATGACTTGGTGAGCAAGTTTCTTGCTAAATTTTATCCTCCTCAAAGAATCCTAAGGTTGAAGACTGAGGTTCAAACGTTCACTCAATTGGAGGCCGAGAACTTATATGAAGCATGGGAAAGATATAAGGCTTTATTGAGGAAATGTCCACCAGAGATGTTCACTGAGTGGGACAAGTTACAAAACTTCTATGAGGGACTCACTCTTAAAGCTCAAGAAGCTCTTGATCACTCTGCCGGAGGCTCATTACAACTCATGAAAACCACAGAGGAAGCTCAGAACCTCATAGATATGGTGGCCAACAACCAATATTTCTTTGCTCATCAAAGACAACGCCAACCATCACAGAGAAGAGGAGTAATGGAGTTGGAAGGAGTGGATTCAATCTTAGCTCAAAACAAGATGATGCAGCAGCAGATTCAACAACAGTTTGAGCAAATGGCCAAAAGAATTGATGGCTTGCAAGTGGCAGCAGTGAGCACCACAAGCCAACCACCAACCACTTGGGTGCAAAATGAAGAAACTCAAGAAGAGCAACAACAAGAGCAAGTCCAATACATGCACAACCAAAATCCTGGAACAAATGAAGTCTATGGGGATACTTACAATCCATCTTGGAAGAATCATCCCAACCTCAGATGGGGAGATAACCAGAACCAAAACCAACAACCATGGCAAAGAAACACAGGCCAGAACAATTGGAAAAACACAAACCACAACCCCCAGCCAAACACTAACCAAAACTCATACAGAAAACCACAAAACAACTACCCAAATTCTAACCAATACCCACCCAATAACCACCCAACTAACCAAAACACTTATCATCATCCATCAACACCCCAAAATCAACCCATCTCACAAGACTCACAGAGAATCACCAATCTAGAGCTGCTCATGGAGAAACTGATGAAGAACCAAGAATTGACAACAAAGAACCAAGAAGCCTCCATGAAGAACCTAGAGAGGCAGATTGGACAAATCTCTAAGAAGATTTCTGTTGAAAAACCATCAAGTTCACTACCTAGTGATACCATTCCCAACCCAAAGGAAGAATGCAAGGTCGTGCAACTAAGAAGTGGAAAGATGTTAGTGGATGGTAACCAAGGAGCAACAAAGAAGCTTATGGAGAATGACACTGAGCCAACAAAGAATGATGAAGCCATCAACAAAGACATGATAAGCAAGAATGCTCCAGAAAAACTCACAGAGGAAGACAACAAACCACAGAATTTGAAGAAAGGAAAGAAGATCTTGGAAGAAGCAATTCCAAAACAACATCAAGGGGAGAAGAACTCAACATCACCACTGCCTTATCCACAGAGATTTCACAAGGAAACAAAGGATCAGCATTTCCACAAATTTCTTGAGACTTTTAAGAAGTTGGAGATCAACATACCTTTAGCTGAAGCTTTGGAACAAATGCCTTTGTATGCCAAGTTCCTAAAGGAGCTCATCAACAAGAAAAGAAGTTGGAATGAGAAGGAGACTGTAATGCTCAGTGAGGAATGCAGTACACTCATCAAAAAGGGACTCCCTCCCAAGCTTGAAGATCCTGTAGGATTCTTCTTACCATGCACTATTGGAAATCTATTCATCAACAAAGGGATGTGTGACTTAGGAGCAAGCATAAATTTAATCCCATCTTCTTTAGTGAAAAAGCTTGGCATAGAAGAGGTGAAACCAGTGCAGATATCCTTGGAATTGGTGGATCAATCAGTAGTATATCCTAAAGGACTGATTGAGAACCTTTTAGTTAAGGTTGACAAGTTCATCTATCCGGCAGATTTTGTGATCTTGGATTCTTCAGAAAATGGAAATGACTCCATAATACTTGGTCGACCATTTTTGGCCACTGCTAGAGCCATTGTAGATATAGAGCAAGGAGAGTTAACCCTCAGGATGCATGAGGAGAGCATCACCCTGAAAGTCTTTCCAGAATTACAAAGGGATGAAGAAACAAGCAAAATGAGTAATGATCTCTTCCCAAAGCAATCGACTGACAAGGAAGTAGAACAGAAAAACAAACAGATGCAAGAAGAAAAAGGGATTCACAAGGAAGCAGGGGTGATAAGCAAGAAGGAAGGTATCACAACTCAAGTAACTGTCAAGAAAGAAAGATCAACAAGAAAGAAAAAGATGAAGAGCAAGAAAAAGGTTCACAAAGGGTGGAAGAATAAGAAAATCCCAATAGAAGGATTTGCCAAGGGTGACAAGGTGCAACTAGTGTATCAACAGCAAGGAGCAGAAGATTATTACACTGTCAACCAAATACTTTCTCTTGAGCATATGGAAATTGAGCATCAAGGCACACAGAGAAAGCTGACAGTGAGAGGTGACAAGTTGAGACATCACCAACATCAACCACCCTAAAGGGAGGTCAATGTCAAGCTAATGACAATAAAAGAGCGCTTCATGGGAGGCAACCCATGGTTTAAGATTTCTGTCTTCTCTTTTATTTAATAAGTTATGATTCCTCTGAATATGATTTTGAATTTTCATGCCTGGTAAATGCACACATCGTTTTGAAGCACATGGCAAACTTCTAAGTTTGGTGTACCTTAAGGCACACCCAAGTTCATTTTTCAGAAAAAGAGAGGGGGATTATTCTTAGAACATATGCATAATCCTTTTGATAAAGCATGTGACCAAACACTAAGTTTGGTGTCTGCATGTGCAACAATATTCAAAAGATTATTTCTCAATCATGGACTCAAAACCATACAGACAAGGGATCATACATCAAATTTTTTTAAAAATGCATCAATTGTGAGAACGGTTTGCATTGTTAAGCCATCTCCTCAATAAAAGATAAGTTTGGTGTTCACCAACTTTTAACATTTTATTTAGGGACACAATTGATCACAAAAATTTTTTTTTCAACTATTAAGCAAACCAGAACAATTTATTTTATTCTTGCAAATAAATTGCCAACGATTATATTTATGATCTAAGGCTGATTGCTTTGATTTATGCAGGAGAAAAAGGTTAAGACAAACGCAAGGAGGGGTCACGGCTAGGAGGAGCTATGTGAGGAAGGTCACATGTGCCTAGGAAAACGTGCTCATAGGGAACAAAATTTGCATGCATGCAACATTGAACACCGAGGTACATGCAGCCAATGGAAGAAGGATCCTCGTCAAAGCCTCAACAACACATGCAAGCCGTCCATCTCATGCATTCCTTGAATGAGCAAACCAATCTTAACCCTTCATGAGCACCAACGAGCCTCTCTCTCTCTCATTATGGTTTTGTTGGAAGGCTTGAAGAATTCACCTATAAGTAGCCGTTGGCACCAACACGGTATACACATTTTCATTCAAGCCACTTTCATATGAAAACCACACTCTCTTCCACTTCCAAAATCAACATAATTCCCTCACCTCACACATCAAAACCGAACCAAAACTCTTCCCAAACACAACACATATTTCTTCTACTCTCACTTCCTCTTTCTTTTCATTTCAATTTCAATGGCCTCCTCAAGCTCAAAAAGAAGACCGGGAAAAGAACCTATGGTAACCGAACCTCCATCATTTGATGCAAGAAAGTTTAGATCCCAATTCCATGAAGGGAGATATCATAGGTTCATGGAGGCAAAGAATGTCATCTATGAGAAAGGCCTTGATTTAAGGGAAGGAGAATACCCCATCATGAGGCAAATTACTAGAGAAAGAAGGTGGGAACTCTTGTGTGCTCCTCTAACTGATATCAGTGCAGTAATGATCAGGGAGTTCTATGCAAATGCTGCAAAAGAAAACAAAAATAGTACTCCCTACACAAGCTATGTCAGAGGAGTTGAAGTGAGCTTCAGTCCAACACCCATCACTAGAGCTCTAAAGTTGAGAACCATAACTTATGCAGAGCCTAGTTATGAGGCTAGATTGCAAATGGAAAATAATCCTGATGAGATTCTGCAGGGGTTATGCATGGAAAATACAGATTGGGAAAGAGATTCAAAGGGAATTCTAAGTCACATAAGGAGGATAAATCTTACTCCTGTGGCTAAGGGATGGTATGAAATAGTGAGGAGATCTATCCTTCCTACTGGAAACGCCTCTTGGGTCACAATCAAACGAGCACTCTTGACTTACTGCATCTTGCATGGAGATGAGATCAATCTTGCACAACTCATAGCCGACAGTATTCAAGAAATGGCCGATAGCACAAGTAAATCAAAAGGTCTTGGACATCCAAGCACCATTCAAAGGCTATGTGACAGAGCTAACGTAATCTTTGAAGATGAGGACACAACAAAAGTGAAGAAAGGGAAATGGATTACCAAGAAGAGCATGGAGGGAACAAATGAAGAAGAAGATCAAGAAGGGGTAGTAGCTCCTAGACAAAGGAGATCACAAAGAGAGGAAGGACGAAATCAAGCTTATGATGCCATAGATATGAGCCAATTGCAAAGATCAATTGAAGAACTATCTCAGCAACTCATGCAGGCTCAACAAGGCCAAAATCAGGAGGGCCAAGAGAAATATCTAGAGCCCCATCCTGAATTTATGGAGCAATTTTTGAAAGAAAAAGAGGAACGAGAAGCTTGGCAGCATCAAATGGAGGAGAAACAAGAGAGATGGCAACAACAAATGATGACTCAGCAGCAAGAATTTCAAGCACAGATTCTTGAAGGACAAAAAGAGCAATACAAAGAATTCAAGGAATCATATGATAAGCTGTATTTTAGTCAAGCTAAAGCAGAGGAATATAGTCACAACCTGTATCAATGGAAGAATGTTCATCATACCCTGGGAGAAGTTAGACACGTACAAAGAATGGAATATGATGAAAATATGCAAGCAAGGTTGGAGTACTTAACCCACAATCTGCCAACACTCAATCCTGAGATCAAGCCATTTGAACAATGCCCTGAATTCTTAGCCAAGCAACAAGCAAAATCTCATCAATACACTGAGTCAACCTTTAAAAGATTGGAAGATTTTGGGCTCTCAGGACTCTTAGATTCTGTTTGGGGTAGAAGATGTCCTGGTGAAGAGATCCGAGATTATTCCAAGACAAGGAAGAGAAAGAAGAAGAAGGGAGAATCAAGCAGCAGCCATGACCATTAGAAGGTGGCAAAGTTCTTTCATATTTCTTCTTTCATGTCTCTAATAAGGAGATGCATGTCTGAAACATGATATGCCTCCATCAATTATTTCTTTTACTATATGCAATTTCTGTTCTTTGCCTTTCATTTTAATTAGTTAATAAATAGCTATAAAAATGCTAAATCTGCATAATGCTTGTTATCCATCACTTAGCTTTAAATATTGTTTTGTTTCCCATATGCTTAAATAAAAGAGTTTGGTTTGAATTGAAAAGTGAAATATCCAATGTTGCATAAGTATGAATGGAAGTTGGTGGTGGTATATGTGTTTGATTAAATGCATAACTCATGAAATAATTGTTGCATAATATCATTCTCATTCAATTGTGAGTTAGCTTGCTGTTACAAAGACTCTTCTCAAGAATGAAAAAGCCCTTGGTAACAAAAACAGAAAGAAAAGGGAAAGAAAAAGCCAAAATGGCAAGAAAAACAAAGAATAAAGGCTGGACACCAATAGCTTGAACCTTAGGACATATGCCTGTGGTGTTCTTGTACTAAGATCTGCTTGGATGAGTAAATTCTAAGGGGTATTTTAAAACCCGGTCACTTAGATCAACTGATTTGGGATGGCCAATTGAAAATCCACAATAAAGAGCAACTTAGATACAGAACATTTAGTTATCCAAAGAGATGCTGGGCATCAATGATCCTAGGAAGAATTAGTGAGCCATGTGTCTGTGGTGGAAAGATGTTGAGCAAAAAGAAAAGAAAATAAAGCCAAAGGCTATGCTGCAGCATTTGACACCCAACCTCTAAAAGAATAATAAGCTTGTTAAGCATTGTAAGCCAAGAAAAGTTAGCAAGGGAGTGAGTAAAAAGTGAGCCTTACAACAGCAAGTTTAGCAAGCTTTTGAGGAAAGAAATATATTATGTAACAGGAATAATAACCTGAGTTGTCATTGTCTGCATAAATGCCCCGTAGATCAAGTTCTGCTATCTGCATAATAAGGATAGGTATTCTTTTCTTATTCATTTCAGTTTCTCTTAGTTTTGATGCTTGCTTGGGGACAAGCAAGATTTAAGTTTGGTGTTGTGATGACAAGTCATCATATACCCATTTTTCAAGCTAATTTCACTTGTTTTGTTAGCATTTATGCACTTTCTTGTATCCTAAGTAAGTGATTTGGAGTGAAAATGCATAACTTCTCTAAATCAAGCAACCACCATGAAATTAATGTTAAATCATGAGGTTTAAGCTAATTTTAATTGAATTTTTATTGATTTATAAGCCTCTTGAATTTAGTGATACTTGGAGTGGTTGTTTTGGTTTATTGTAGGTGAAGAAAAGAAAAGAAAAGGAAAAGCGTGGCCTAAGAAGTGTAGCCCAAGGAAAGGAAAGTGTGGTCAAAGCCCAAGGAAGTGTGCCGCATGCAAAAGGGGGAGGCAACATTGCCCTCCACAAGGGCAGACTGCCCTCTAGGAGGGCAACATAAGGAAACCAAGAAAAGAAGGCAACCCTGCCCTGCCCACTCCAAGGGCAGAGCACAAAATGTGCCTTGGGACCAAGAGGAAGAGAACCTTGCCCTGCCCTCCACAAGGGCAGTATCGGGCTCACCAAGGAAAGAATTCAAAGGAAAAATGTCACCCATGCATGCCACAAGATTCGAACAAGGAACCATGAGGAAGCTAGGACTTAAGGTTGATTGCCGTGCCAAGAAGCCAAGAAAATTAATAGAACGTGTGCCACAGCCGTGTTTCGAACACGGGACAGCAAAGTGGAAACACTGCCCTGCCCTCCGCGAGGGTAGGGCAGCATTTTGTGTATGGCGCACCAAGAAGCAAATCTGGCGCACCATGGCACGTTCCTGGCAGCATCTGGCGCACCATGGCACGTTCCTGGCAGCATCTGGCGCACCAAGCTCAATCCTGGCAGCACCAAAATTTCCTGCCCTGCCCTCTGCGAGGGCAGGGCAGCATCCTATGCACCAAGGAAATTTCTGGCGCACCAAATTTTGATTCTGGCGCACCAACTCCTGATTCTGGCGCACCAACTTTTCCTGCCCTGCCCTTGGCGCGGGCAGGGCAGCATTTCATGCACCAAGGCCGCACCAACCGCACCAAGGCCGCACCAGCTTGCACCACGCCGCACCAATCATCCGCACCATGCACCAATTTTCTGCCCTGCCCTCCACAAGGGCAGGGCAGCCTCCTGGGAGTCACAATTTTTGGCCGAAAAATTCAATTAAAAATCCATTTTAATTCATTTCTTCACCAAATCAAAAGCCCATCCAAATCCCAAAATCCAAGGATAGAAAGTGTATAAATAGAAGCTAGTTTGATGTAATTAGGACCTTTTACCACTTACCTTTACTTTTACTTTGAACTTTTGAACATTTACCTTTGGCTTAGCCTTTGAATTGGCACTTTCTTTGAGCTTTGAATTTCTTGTAATTGTTCTTGAGAGACTTGACCGAGAGCTTAGAGGATTAAGGGAGAATTGACTGATCTCCTTCCTCATTCTTACTCGGGCAATTCTACTCTTCTGTTTCTGAGTTTTGGGTGTGTGAAATTGAGGAAATTCTGTCTCAATTCCCATCTAAAATCTCTTTAAATCCCTTTCTGCATAATTGAATTTAATTTCTGTTCTTCTACTGCTTCTTCTTTAATTTTCTGTCAATTGCTTTGTGAAGTTGGATCTGGGAAGGCAAATAGAGATCTAGGCTCTGCTACCTAGTCTCTTGAGACCTGAGACCACAATTTACTTTAGGTTCTTCTGTGAACCTCTGCTGCACTTTATTTCCTTTCTGTTTGAATGCTTATTGCTTCTGATTCAATTCCTGCTCTCTTAATTGTTGCAATTTACTTTCTCTTTGTTTAGATTCTGCAATCCCAATCCTCAAATCCCTTTTACATTCAAGCAATTTATATTTCTTGCCATTTAAGTTACTGCAACTTACATTTCTTGCACTTTAAGTTTCAGTCATTTACTTTCTTGTTCTTTAAGATTCTGCAAATTTACTTTCCTGTTCTTTACTTTACTGCACTTTTCCCTTCCCCCTTTACATTTACTGTCATTTACTTCCTGTTAAACACAAATCACTCAACCAAAACTTGATTCGCTTGACTAAATCACCCACTAAACTAAAATTGCTCAATCCTTCAATCCCTGTGGGATCGACCTCACTCATGTGAGTTATTATTACTTGATGCGACCCGGTACACTTGCCGGTTAGATCTATGTGTTTGGAAAATTAGTTTTCCGCAAAAAAACACCATCAACGTGTTGCAATAAAAGAATCACGTGCGGACCATGACGCGTGCGCGCACGGTACGCGTGCGCGTCCCTGGCTAATTCTGCGATGTGCGCGCGAGCACCTTGTGCGCGTACGCGTGCTTGGCCGAGATCAACTCTTTGGCTTTTTGTGCTTCTCTCCACTTGCATGCTTCCTTCCTTGCTTCCTTTGATCCATGCCTAGCCTATTTCAATCCTGGAATCACTAGCAAACACATCAAGGCATCTTATGGAATCAAAGAGGAACTAGAATTCATCAAAATAAGGCTTAAAAAGCATGTTTTTACACTTAAGCACAAATATGGGAGAGATAACAAAAGCATGCTAATTCATAGGCTAAATGTGAGAAAAGGTTATCAAAATACCCTAAATTTAGTACAAGATAAACCGTCAATTTGGGGTTTGTCACCCATCCCATCACCACCATCCATGGAAGAGCACCAACATCCATCAATCCAAGAGCAACATGATTCCACTGATACTATTGACATGGAACGAGAGAGAAGGGATCATCTTCGCGAATCCATACTTCATAAGGAGCTAGAGGAGGCACTAAAGGTGAAGGTAGTAGACATCCTTGAAGTTGACAGCGCGGTTGAAGAACTAGTGAAAGAAGACAACAAGGAGGATTTTGTGCTTGAAGGTGAAGAAATAGTTGAAAAGAAAATCATCGAGGACGAATACGATTGCATACTTAAATACCTGGATCAAGAAAGAAATCGATTACCTTTCTAACGTTCGGACATTCAAAGAAATCGATTGCATACTTAGGTTTTAGATGTAGTTTTTAGAGAGAGAGGTTCTCTCCTCTCTCTTAGGATTTAGGATTAGGATTATTTCTTCGTACCAGGTTCAATAATTTATGTTTCTCTTCTACTTTTATTTACTCTGATATTTTTATTTGTGTTTAATTGATGTTGCCCAATTGGCTGATGATATTGTCCATGTTCGAATTGACATTTTTATTTAATATAATTTGAGGTATTTCAGACTTATATGTTATGGATGCTTTGGCTCTATCCAAATTATTTTCATTCAAGTAGATTTTATTCCCTTTTGGCTTTGGTTGATTAATTGGTAACTCTTGAGTTATCAAACTCATTGTTGACTGAAAATTGGAATTCTTCAAGAATTAATTCGAGATCCAATAACTCTAACTT
Organism: Arachis hypogaea; assembly: GCF_003086295.3. Classification (NCBI taxonomy): domain Eukaryota; kingdom Viridiplantae; phylum Streptophyta; class Magnoliopsida; order Fabales; family Fabaceae; genus Arachis; species Arachis hypogaea. The sequence continues at coordinate 14,148,114 of NC_092040.1, forward strand.
TTCCCAAGGAAAGACTGGGACTTGAGGATTCAAATTAATTCATTCACTTAACTTACCTTCATAGTTAGAGGTTAACAAAGTGGGAGAAAAATCCAATTCTCATCACAATTGATAAGGATAACTAGGATAGGACTTCCAGTTCTCATATCTTGCCAAGAGTTTATTTTATAGTTATTTATTTATTTTAATTGTCATTTGAATTACTTGTTATACTTCTTCCTTATTTCCAAAACCCCCAATTTTACCTTTTTCATAGCCAATAATAAGAACATACATCCCTGCAATTCCTTGAGAAGACGACCCGAGGTTTAAATACCTCAGTTATCAATTTATTTAGGGGTTTGTTACTTATGACAACCAAAATATTTGTACGAAGGGATTTCTGTTGGTTCAGAATCTATACTTACAACATGACTTTATAAAATTCTTTACTAGCAAAAATCTTAACGTCAGGCGTTTAACGCCAGCTTGCTACTTCTTTCTGGCATTAAATGTCAGTCTGGTGCTTCTTTCTGGCGTTTAACACCCAGAATGGTGCTAGACTGGGCGTTAAATGCCTATTATGCTACCCTTACTGGCGTTTAAATGCTAGTAAGGTCCTCCTTCAGGGTGTGCTGTGTTTAATGCTATTTTTATTTTCTTTAATTTTTGCTGTTGTTTTTGCGACTCCACATGATCATCAACTAGAAAAAGAAAATAACATAGATAAATAAAATTGGGGGTTGCCTCCCAATAAGCACTTCTTTAATGTCAATAGCTTGATAGTGAGCTCTCATGGAGCTTCACAGATGTTCAGAGCATGGTTGGGACCTCCCAACACCAAACTTAGAGTTTGAAAGTGGGGGTTCAACACCAAACTTAGACTTTGGTTGTGGCCTCTTTGACTCTGCATTGAGAGAAGCTTTTCATGCTTCCTCTCCATGGTTACAGAGAGAGATCCTTGAGTCTTAAACACAAGGTAGTCCTTATTCAGTTGAAGAATTAACTCTCCTCGGTCCACATCAATCACAGCTTTTGCTGTGGCTAGGAAGGGTCTTCCAAGGATGATGGATTCATCCTCATCCTTCCCAGTATCTAGGATTATGAAATCAGCAGGGATGTAAAGGCCTTTGACCTTTACTAGCACGTCCTATACCAATCCATAAGCCTTTTTCATGGATTTGTCTGCCATCTCTAATGAGAATTTTGCAGTTTGTACCTCCAAGATTCCCAATTTCTCCATTACAGAGAGTGGCATTAAGTTTATTCCTGACCCCAGGTCACGCAGAGCCTTCTCAAAGGTCATGGTGCCTATGGTACAGGGAATTAAGAATTTACCAGGATCCTATTTCTTTTGAGGTAATGTCTGCCTAACCAAGTCATTTAGTTCATTGGTGAGCAAGGGGGGTTCATCCACCCAAGTCTCATTACCAAATAACTTGGCATTCAGTTTCATGATTGCTCCAAAGTACTTAACAACTTGCTCTTCAGTAATATCCTCATCCTCTTCAGAGGATGAATATTCATCAGAGCTCATGAATGGCAGAAGAAAATTCAATGGAATCTCTATGGTCTCTTTATGAGCCTCAGATTCCCTTGGTTCCTCAAAGGGGGACTCTTTATTGGTCAGTGAACATCCCAGGAGGTCTTCCTCACTAGGAATCACTACCTTTTTACTCTCTCCAGGTTCGGCCATGTTACTCACAGTTATGGCCTTGCGCTCTCTCTTGGGATACTCTTATGTATTGCTTGGGAGAGTACTAGGAGGAGTTTCAGTAATCTTTTTACTCAGCTGGCCCACTTGTGTCTCCAAATTTCTAATGGAGGACCTTGTTTCATTCATGAAACTTAGAGTGGCCTTAGATAGATCAGAGACTATGTTTGCTAACCTAGAGGGGCTCTACTCAGAATTCTCTGTCTGTTGCTGAGAAGATGATGGAAAAGGCTTGCTATTGCTAAACCTGTTTCGTCCACCATTATTAAAGCCTTGTTGAGGCTTTGGTTAATCCTTCCATGAGCAATTTGGATGATTTCTCTATGAAGGATTATAGGTGTTTCCATAGACTTCACCCATGTAATTCACCTTTGCCATTGCAGGGTTCTCAGGATCATAAGCTTCTTCTTCAGAAGATGCTTCTTTAGTACTGTTGGATGCATTTTGCAATCCATTCAGACTCTGAGAAATCATATTGACTTGCTGAGTCAAGATTTTGTTCTGAGCCAATATGGCATTTAGAGCATCAATTTCAAGAACTCCCTTCCTCTGAGGCGTCCCATTATTCATAGGATTCCTTTCAGAGGTGTACATGAACTGGTTATTTGTAACCATTTTAATGAGTTCCTGAGCTTCTGCAGGCGTTTTCTTTAGGTGAATGGATCCACCTGCAAAATGGTCCAATGATATCTTAGACAATTCAGACAGACCATCATAGAATATGTCCAGGATGGTCCATTCTGAGAGCATGTCAGACGGACACTTTTTGGTCAGTTGCTTGTATCTTTCCCAAGCTTCATAGAGGGATTCACCTTCTTTTTGCCTGAAGGTTTGAACATCCACTCTAAGCTTGCTCAGCTTTTAAGGAGGAAAAAATTTGGCTAAGAAAGCCGTGACCAGCTTATCCCAAGAGTTCAGGCTATCTCTAGGTTGAGAGTCTAACCATGTTCTAGCTCTGTCTCTTACAACAAAAGGGAAAAGCATAAGCTTGTAGACCTCAGGATCAACTCCATTGGTCTTAACAGTATCACAGATCTGTAAGAATTCAGTTAAGAACTGAAAAGGATCTTCTGATGGAAGTCCATAAAACTTGCAATTCTGTTGCATCAGAGAAACTAATTGAGGCTTTAGCTCAAAGTTGTTTGCTCTAATGGCAGGGATTGAGATGCTTCTTCCATGGAAGGTAGAATTTGGTGCAGTGAAGTCACCAAGCATCTTCCTTGCATTGTTGTTGGGTTCGGCCATGTCTCCTTCTTTTTCGAGATTTTCTGTAAGGTTTTCTCTAGATTGTTGTGCTTTAGCTTCTCTTAGCTTCTTTTTCAGAGTCCTTTCAGGTTCAGGATCTGCTTCAACAAGAATGTCCTTGTCCTTGCTCCTGCTCATGAAAAAAGAAGAGAACAGAAAATAATAGGGATCCTCTTTACCCAGATATAGAGGTTCCTTTTTGTGAGTAGAAGAGAAGAAGAATACGAATGAAGGAGAAGAGAAAAAATTCAAACACAGAGGAGAAGAGCGGGTTCGAATTTTAAGATGAAGAGAAATGTTAGTAAATGAATAAATAAATAGAAAGAGATGAGAGAGAGAAGAAAATTCGAATTTTAATTAAGAAAAAAGAAAAATATTTTTGTTTTTATTTTAATTTAAAGTTAAAATTTGAAAATTAAGAGAAGAGGTAAAATAAAATTAAAATTTAAAATAATTAGTTAATTAAAAAGAATTTTGAAAAAAAGGAAGGTGATTTTCGAAAATTAGAGAGAGAAAAGTACTTAGGTGGTTTTGAAAAAGATAAGAAATAGTAAAACAAACAAAAAAGTCAATTAGTTAGTTGAAAAAGATTTGAAAATCAATTTTGAAAAGATAAGAAGTTAGAAAAGATTTTGAAATTAATTTTGAAAAAGATATGATTCGAAAGAGATATGTTTGAAAAGATATGATTGAAATTTATTTTAAAAAAGATTTGAAAAGGAAATTAAAAAGATTTGATTTTTAAAATTAAAATTGATTACTTGACTAACAAGAAACTAAAAGATAGGATTCTAGAATTTAAAGAATGAACCTTTCTTAACAAGAAAGTAACAAACTTCAAATTTTTGAATCAATCACATTAATTGTTAGTAAGGTTTTCAAAAATTATGAAATAAAATTAAGAAAAAGATTTTGAAAATCAATTTTTAAAATTTTCAGAAATATTAAGAAAAATGAAAAAGATTTGATTTTTGAAAAAGATTAAAAAAGATAAGATTTTTAAAATTGAAATCTTGACTTGACTAACAAGAAACAACTTATTTTAAAAAATTTTGACTAAGTAAACCCAAAGATTTCGAAAATTATGAGTAAAATAAGGAAAAGATATTTTTTTAATTTTTTGAATTTAATGAGGAAAGAGAAAAACACAAAAATGACTCAAAACATGAAAAATTAAGATCAAAACAAAGAAAACCTGCAAGAACACTTTGAATGTCAAGATGAATACCAAGAACACTTTGAAGATCAAGATGAACATCAAGACTTATTTTTGAAAAATTTTCAAGAAAAGAAAAACATGCGAGACACCAAACTTAGAAATTTTTCATGTTTAGACGCTATGAATGCAAAAATGCATACAAAACAAGAAAATTTAAAGATCAAACAAGGAGACTTACCAAGAACAACTTGAAGATCATGAAAAACACCATGCATGAGTTTTTGAAAATTTTTAGAAAAAAATTAAAACATGCAATTGACACCAAACTTATTACTTGACACTAGACTCAAACAAGAAAAACAAAAATTTTTTTGATTTTATGATTTTATAATTTTTTTGTATTTTTTTCGAAAATTATTTTTTTAGAAATAATGAAAAAGAAGAAAAAAATTTTAAACGATTTTTGAAAGCTTTTTGTAAACAAAAAGAAAATTACCTAATCTGAGCAACAAGATGAACCGTCAGTTGTCCAAACTCGAATAATCCCCGGCAACGGCGCCAAAAACTTGGTGCACGAAGTTGTGATCTCAATGGCGCCAACAACGTGGTATGCACAATTGTAATCTCAACTTTTTTTTCACAACTTCGCACAACTAACCAGCAAGTGCACTGGGTCGTCCAAGTAATAAACCTTACGTGAGTAAGAGTCGATCCCACGGATATTGTCGACATGAAGCAAGCTATGGTCATCTTGTAAATCTCAGTCAGGTGGATTCAAATGGTTATGGAGTTTTCATAATGAAAAGATAAATAAAACGTAAAATAAAGATAGAGATACTTATGTAATTCATTAATGGGAATTTCAGATAAGTGTATGGAGATGCTTTATCCCTTTTGAATCTCTGCTTTCCTACTGCCTTCATCCAATCCTTCATACTCCTTTCCATGACAAGCTGTATGTTGGGTGTCACCGTTGTCAATGGCTACTTCCCATCGTCTCAGTGAAAATGGTCCTCTACGGTTTCTGTACGGCTAATCAACTGTCGGATTGCTCGTCTCGGATAAAAAATACCATGCACAGATATCGTATGGCTAATCAGCTGTTGGTTCTCGATCGTGTAGGAATAGGATTTACTATCCTTTTGTGTCTGTCACTACACCCTACTGTCGCAAGTTTGAAGCTCGTCACAGTCATCCCATCCCAGATTCTACTCGGAATACTGACGTGAGCGGAAATTGGCAGATTAAGAAGTAATTAGAAAAATGGTATTGCGAGTACAGTTCTTAACCGGCGAAAATCCACTCGTCAATTTAGAAAAGGGTTATCACAAATTTTAGAAATAAAATACTGGGAATATGAGTCCCAAGTCGTCTCCCAACGAGTTGTAGGAAGATGTTCTATTTTATCAATCAGAGGTTTTCAAAAGGGGTTTTGAATTTGTTGAAAGAAAATTAAATTAGAGAATTTATATGATTTAAATAAAATCTTGACCGGGAGAAGGTTAATTGGAAGTTCTATCCTTGTTAGAATTTTATCAAGAGCAATTAATAATTAGTCATTGTTTTAATTTAGTTAACCCTCAACGAATGAAGGAAAGTCAAACAAAAAATCAACTTCTATTCACAAGTCTTAATCCTTTCCCTTGGGAAGGATTAGAGTTAGTGATTAACAAGTCAACCAACAATAAACCAATTACAATTGAACTCTTGAGTATTCTAACTCAAGGTTCTCCTTTTAATCATCTCCCAATCAAGTTGGGGAACTACTCACTCATCATAATTGTAGACTTCACAAAATCAATGGGGAAAACAAGAGAAGACATAATAAATAATAATAAAAGAGATTAATTAAAAGTAGAAATAGTTCTATATTAATAACTTGTGAAAATAATCCAATGTCAACTCTGGAGGAATTAAGAATGTGGAAGAATAATTGAAAAGTAAATAACAAACTGTAGTGACTAGTACCGGAGGTAGACTCTTCTCAAAAGCTAAAGCAAAAAATCTTCAAAATCCTAATTATGAATGTTCAAGTGAGAAACCTAGGGGAGGAGTAAAATCAGATCTAAAAACTTGAAATTGTGTAGAATGAAAATTGTCAGTCTGTCTCTGCATGTTCCCTGGCTCTAATCTGTGTTTCTGGGCCAAAAACTGGGTTAAAATGCGGCCCAGAATCTGTGCCAGCGACTTCTGAAATTCTACAGATCGCACACGTTATGCGGCCATGTCGTCCACGCGTTCGCGTCACTCAGCGTTTCTCGTACCACGCGTGCACGTCGTCCACGCATTCGCGTCATTCGTGCAGCTTCCAATCTGTGCGATCGCGTCAGGCACGTGAGTGCGTTACTCTGAATTTTTTCATTTCGCGCGGTCGCGTGAGCCATTCGACCGCGTGACTTCTCGCTGGTCATCTCTTTAATTCCTTGTGTTCCTTCCATTTTTGTACGCTTCCTCATCATTCCTTACGCCATTCCTGCCCTATGAAGCCTGAAACACTTAACACACAGATCACGACATCGAATGGTACGAAGGAAGATAAAAATATACAACTAAAAGGTCTTTAGGAAGCAAGTTATCAATCATAGAACATTTTTAGGAAGGAATTGTAAATACATGCAAATCATATGAATAAGTGGGTGAAGACTTGATAAAACCACACAATTAAATACAATATGAATAATAAAATAGTGGTTTATCAGCCTCCCCACACTTAAATATTAGCATGTCCTCATGCTAAGTTGAAGGAGATAAATATGAATGAATATGAACATGTAAGACTCATGTTATGCAATGCAACCTATATACATATGAATGCAACTATATGAGTTTATTTACATGATTAAAAATAGATAAGTTCTCTAAGATAAAACATGGGGCAGATTTCACTAATTCAAATCATATTGTAAAAGCAGATAAATTCGTAAGAAGATAGCTTGTGAAAGCAGGGAATACAGGACTGAGCATTGAACCCTTACTGTTGGTGCATGTGCACTCTAATCATCTCTAGTATATGGGGTAATCACTCTATCATTCTCTAATCATGCTTTCAAAAATTTTGTTTTTCACCTAATCAATCAACAATTTTAAAATGCCAATGCAAACATCATGAGGTCTTTTCATGGTTGTAATGGGACTAAGGTAAGAGGGAGGATACACATATGGCTAAGTGAGCTTATGCATTGAATCTTTAATTAACCTAAGCTCTCACCTAACATACATATATTCTATATAATTTTAACATTCATCTTAGCTACCCAAAATCTCCTTTTCACATTTCATATTCATGCATCAACCTTTATTTTAATTTTTATCACATGTGCATTGATTATTAAACTCTGACTTATCATTGAGGTGATTTTGTCCCCTTATTTACTAACATAAAGGAATTTTTTTTTAATTTTTTTTAGCTTATCAGTGCACATAGATTTGTAATTTTTCGTTTATGGTTTCACATGAATAGGTACCCAAATTCCCTTTATTTCATCATGACATATTCCCCTATTATCCTTTATTCCCACAATTTTCCCATAATTAGTTAACACATATTCTATCTTAAGCTATCCAAAGATTCAATTGAGATTTTTGATTATTTTTCTGCTTAAGGCTAGTAATGTGGTAAAATATAGAATAAATGGGATTAACAACGGCTCAAAGTGGTTAACAAAGGTAATTAAAAGGGTTAGCTTATTTGGGATATATGAGCTAAACAAATAATGGCCTCAATCATATGCATGCACATAACACATTTACATTGGACATATAGGATAAAGCAAAATTTAGATTACAATCATAGAGAAGAAAGCACACGAGAAATAAAAATGTTTATGGTTAAATAGTGTAACCATGTATTTAGGCTCAAAGTCTCACGGGTTGTGTGTTCGTTTGGCTTAAAAATCCTATTCCAATTTCAACTTCAAACAAATTTAACATAAATGTTTTTATTTAAATTAGTGAAATTTTCGAAAAATATATGGTCTTAAAAGAAACTTATTGTCTTTTCAATCAGGTAGAACATGAATGCAATTAACATACTAATATGCAATCTATCATATTCTAAAGAAAAAGAAGTTGGTGTTAGGGGGAAAGAATTACCTCTGGAAGTCAGGTACTATCCGATCTCTCCATACTTAAGGCTTTGCACCGTCCTCGGTGCCATTTGTCAGGAACAGGGGTGGGCTGGTGGCAGTATCTCTACAGTCGGGACCGTTATGGCTCCCTGTGCTGGTGAAGGAAATGGAGTCCGGAGTGTCTGGGTCGTCGTCAGGTCTGTGGTTGCCTGTGAGTAGCTCTTTGAGGTATTTGAATCGGCGGTGGTTGCGGCGCGCTCAGAGCTTTGCTTTTTTGGTCTTGTTGGTCCAATCTCTTCAGTATTTGATGCAGCAGCTGACTAGTAGATGGTGGAATGTCTGCAGCATCTTCTGTGGACTGGCTGGCAGTGGTAAGTGGTGGCCTGAGATATCTCCCGTTAGGGATGTACTGATCATCCCGTGGAAGTATGGCTTTGGTGTCCCCAGCTCTGTAGGAGACTCTGGCTGCTGAGACAAGATCTAAGACCAAGGCGGGGAAAAGAAGGTTGCCTGTGATTTGCACGTGTCCCATAGCATTCCGGATGTGTCTTGGTAGATTTAGAGGCTGGTCTGTGAGGATGCACCATAGTAGAACGGCCATGTCTGCGGTGAAGGAGGACTCATGAGTGCTTGGAAAGACGTAATGGGACATAATCTGTGTCCAAACGTGAGCTCTAAGGTGAGTGCGGAAGCCGAGATTCCCTTAGGATGGGAACGATGGTATCCAAAGATCCATTTGCTGCCAGGTTATGCGATAACTCTGAGAACAACGTCCCAGTCAAATTTGTACGCCTGGCGCTTGAGGGTGGCTTCCTGAAATGTGTCCAATCCTTCTAGAGCAGGGGAAAGATCTAGCACTCGCTGAATGGCCTCTTCTGTAATGGGGACTTGCTTCTGACAGACATAAACAGACTGCAGGGTCGGCAGGTAGAAATTGGAGTAGAACTCAACTACCTAAGAAAGGTTAACCTGTCGTGGCTGTCTCTGTAGGAATCCCCAATGTCTTTGTGCAATTTTTGGCTCAACAAAGTTGGCAATATGAGGTAGAAGGATAAGAAGGTGTTCGTTGTTGTAATTTCGAGCTGCCAAAATGGGGAACATCTGCTCACAGTAACGATTGGAAAAAATCGTGCAGTGTCCTTTGTTGGGAAGGCTTTCTCTTTTTTATCGACCTTTATAATCCTTTTGATTCATTTTGTTGAGGGATGAACTGCAGTTGAAGATGGCTCTGCCACTAATGCTCTTTTAGTTCCTTTCCTTGCTGTGGATTTGGGGGTAGCTTTCTCCTTGCCTTTCTCGGTGGCCATCCTGAAAGGAAACGAGTAAAGACATGAAAATTTCAAGGGTTATAGCAAGGAAAAGAATGGGAAAGGTGCTAATCAATGCACAGGAAAGGATAATGATGTGAACACATGGTCATGACTACATGTGGCAAATCAATAATGGAAATAAAATGAGTGCATGTGATGACAGTTAAATGCAAGGCGTTTATTGGCATGCCGGTAAAGGGCATGAGTAGCATAGATCAAGCATCCAATGTCTAAATTAGATTATCAAGTCTTACAAACTAAGAATATGTTTGTAAAAATAATTATATTAAATTAATAAAATATAAAAAGGGTTTTGTGAAAAGTAAGCACTTACAGTAGTAGGTTGAAAGAAATCTAAAAATAGTGCAAAATGCCATATGGGCGTTTTCACAAACACCTAGCATGCATGTTAAATAAGGTATGGAAAAATTAATGTTGAACATGCAAGTAACCCTATAAAAAATAATATATAATTGTTAAACAAGTCCTAAACAATTTACAAGCAACATATAAGAATAATGACCCAAATAAATTTCTAACACCAATAGAAGGAAGAAGAAAAGAAAAAGAAAACATGGATAGAGAAAGTAGAAGAGAAAGAAAAAAAGAAAACACGAAAAGAAAAAGAAGAATGAAATAGTAAGGAGGGAAGAAGAGAGAAGAAAAACCGTGATAATGGTGGTAGGAAAGAGGGGGTAGAGGAGAGAAAGAAGGGAGGAAGAAGGAAGGAGAGGGGAAATAAAATAGGAATGAGATGAGAAAAGAAAAGATAATCTGGCATATTTGAATGAGTTGGGTGGTGCAAGCGACATGGACGCGTGGAGCAGGCGGTCGTGTGGAAAGCCCCTAAATGAAATGACGCGGACGCGTCGTTCACGCGGATGCATGAAATGATTTGCGCTAGTGGCGCGAGGGCAGCTTCGCGCTCGCACAACTCTCTGTTCAAATTATGTTTTGCCAAAATTTTGGGTGACGCAATCGCGTGGTAGATGCGATCACATGGATGGCCAGATTGATAAAATGGTGCGGACGAATGGGGCACGCATTCACGTGGCAGGGCTTGTGCGACTAGCACAAGTGCAGCCCAATTCCAGCTCAACTCTCGGTCATACACCCTTTTTACGTTGATTTATAGGGCACGCGTTCGTGTGGGTGACGCGGATGCGTGGGAGGCCCTTTTTCTACATGACGCAGATGCGTCAGTGACGCGGTGGCGTCAGTCAAATTGTGCCAAAAGCACGCTTCCAGCCACACTTTTGTGTGACTCTCTGTTTCTTTTCTTCTCATATCCAAGGCACTATGACGCGGACGCGTCATCGACGCTGTCGCATCGTGTGCTCCTTTTTTTTAATAATAATGAAAGATGCAGTATGCGGATGAGATGCAAAAGATAGGCATTAGTAATGAGAAGAGTTATTGACAAGGGAAGATAAGGAGAGGAAGAGGAACGATCATACCATGGTGGGTTGTCTCCCACCTAGCACTTTGCTTTAACGTCCTTAAGTTGGACGCTCCACTAGTTCACTCTTCTGCTGTGGGCGGATCTACCAAGAGGAAGATCTCTAGTTCCTGGTTTTTTGCCATCTTTTCACCATGGAATAACTTCAAGCGATGTTCGTTGACCTTGATAAGTTCATAGCTTGAAGGATGGCTCAAGTGAAAGACTCCGTATGGTTCCACCTTCTCTACTCGATATGGACCATCCCATCTGGATCTCAGCTTGCCTGGCATGAGTCACATTCTGGAGTTGTAAAGAAGGACTAAGTCCCTGGTTGAAATTCTCTTCTTTTAATGCTCTTGTCATGCACAGCCTTCACATTCTCTTTATACAGCCTGGATTTTTCATAAGCTTCAAGGCGAAGGCTCTCTAATTCTTGTAGTTGCAACTTTCGTTCAATTTTGGCTCTCTCACAGTCCATGTTGCATTTCTTTACCGCCCAGAAGGCTTTGTGCTCTAACTTAACTGGAAGATGACAGGCCTTTCCATAAACCAAGCGGAAAGGACTTATCCCAATTGGTGTCTTGTATGCTGTCCGATATGCCCAAAGCGCATCTTGGAGTCTGGTGTTCCAATCCTTTCTATGATGCTTGACTACCTTTTGCAGTATGCGCTTTATCTCTCTGTTGGATACCTCTGCTTGCCCATTAGTCTGGGGGTGATAGGTTGTTGATACTTTATGAATAATTCCATGCCTCTTTAGTAAACCTGTGAGTCTCCTGTTACAAAAGTGGGTGCCTTGATCGCTCATGATTTCTCGTGGTGATCCAAAGCAACAAATAATATGATTTCTAACAAAGGAAACAACGGTGTTAGCATCATCAGTACGGGTAGGTGATGCATGAAAACTTGTCTCTCAACAAATTTCCCTTCGGCAGGTATACCGAATTGTCGTCAAGTAATAACTCACAATAGAGTGAGGTCGAATCCCACAGAGATTAACGGATTAAGCAAACAATGATTAATTGATTTTCCTAGTTAGACGAATCATATTGGAGTGATAAGTAACAAGGAAATGTAAATGGCATAAAAGTAAAGAAAAGCTATAAAGTGCAGAATAGTAAAATGGCAAGAAAAGTAAATGTAAGAACTAAAAGTAAAATGAACATTGGGATCAAGAGATATTGTAATCCCCTGGATCAAGTTCATTCTCATCTCTTCCTCAATCAATGCATTCATTGATCTCCTTGGTAATCTTAAGTGATTGGATTCCGATTCCTTGGCAATCCAATCTCTCTAAGCTTGAATAATTGCCCAATTCCTTGATTTAATTGCTCATGGGAAGAGATGAAGTTTGGTCACTGATTATACCACACACATTCATAGATCAAAGTATTGGTAGGATTACATGTCACAATATCCATCCAACCCCCAACCTAATCCAATGTGAGAGAGCATTTCTAGCATGATTTCCTCATTCCTCTTGATGACATGTCATCATATACCCATTTTCTATGCTTTTTCATACAAGAAATTGATGATTTGTGCTTAAATATTGAATGCTTTTGTACTTAAATGATAGATTTCCTTGATCTTTTAATTTTATAAATCTTGTAGGAAATAAGAAGAAAAAGAAGCAAAGAAGCACAAAAAAAGGAGAAAAAAAAGAGCTTTGGGACACACTTTGAAGTTGGGGTACACTTTGGAGCTTTAGGCCACGCTTTTAAAAGCGTGGCCCATGACAAAATCAAGGAAGGAAGCAGCCAGCACGATTCTGCCCTGCCCTTGCCAAGGGCAGGATCGTGATGCACATTAAGGATTGGAAGCAAAATTTCGCTAAGTTAAAATCTGGGCGCTCACAGCATGACCATGCCTACTTCAAAGGGCTATAACTTGAGCTACAGACGTCCGATTGATGTGCTTCTAGTTGCGTTGGAAAGCTGACATTCAGAGCTTTCCAACGATATATAGAAATCCATATTTGGCGCACAATTGGAGCAGGAACGAAAGGCATCTTTAAGGGCCAAAAACAAGCGAAAATAAACCAAAATGCTTCCACCAAGGCTCGAAGAGGGAGACACAAGGAAACAAAGTGGCGCTCAATTTTCTGCCCTGCCCTCTTGGAGAGCAGGGCAATGTCGTGTTTTCTTCAAGAAAATTCAAGGAAAAATTGCAACAACTTCCTCCACCAAGTTTCGAACACAAGACCTCTAGGAAGTAAAGGCTTGGGCTTGGCACACACAAGGGCACCATGGCACGTCCCTGGCAGCCTCAGCGTGCGCACTCCACAATTCTGGCGCATCAAACTCTTCCTGCCCTGCCCTTGGCGCGGGCAGGGCAGCATCCTCGCGCACCAAGGAAAATTCTGCCGCACCAAGCTCGCTCCTGGCCGCACCAAAAGCACGCACCACGCATCAATTTTCTGCCCTGCCCTCCACAAGGGCAGGGCAGCCTCCTGGAAGCAATTTTCCTTCATGGGCTGAAATTGAATTAAAAACCCAATTTAATTCATTTCTTCACCAAATCAAAAGCCCATCCAAACCCCAAAATCCAAGAATAGAAAGTGTATAAATAGGAGCTAGTTTTATGTAATTGGGGGGCTAGAGACTTTATTTTTGAATTTTCCTTTCTACTTGCATTTTAATTTTGAACTTTGGAATTTCTTAGAGAATTAGGAAGGAGAATTGATCTCTCTTCCTCCTGGTTCCTTCTAAAGCTCTCTTAGTTTTCATTTCTGCTTTGGATCTTGGGTGAAGAATTGAAGAACTTCTGTTTCAATCTCACCTTGAGATCTCTTCTTTAATTTTCTGCATAATTGAATTCCACTTTCAGTTCATTTCTTCTTCTTCTGCTATTCTGCAATTTGCTTTCCTTTATTTCTCTTGCAATTGTTCTTGTTGGATCAAGGAAGGATTTGAGATCTAGACTTGTTATCTAGTCTCCTCCACTCCTGAGATCTTCAATCATTTTTAATTTGCTGCAACTTAAGCATTGCTTTTCTGTTCTAAATTCTTCAAGGCATTTTTACTTTTCTGTTTAGATCTGTTGCATGATTTTGCACCTTTTACTTCTCTGTTTGATTGCTATTTACACTTTCCTGTTGAATTTTAATTCCCAGCACCCAACCCCCTTTACTTTTCATGCAATTTACATTTCTTGCAATTTAAGTTTCAGTTATTTTACTTTCTTGTTCTTTAAGTTTCAATGCAATTTACTTTCTGCACTTTATAATTCTTGCCATTTACAATTCTGTTGGCTACGATTTCACTCAATTCCACTTCAATGTTAGCTTGACTAAACTAATCACCCACTAAAGTTGCTTGATCCATCAATCCCTGTGGGATCGACCTCACTCTTGTGAGTTATTATTACTTGATGCGACCCGGTATACTTGCCGGTTGGATTTGTGTGTTGGAAATTCATTTTTCCGCAAAAACACCATCAAGTTTTTGGCGCCGTTGCCGGGGATTGAATAGATCAACAATGACTAAGTGGGTGAGAAGTCTAGATCAAGCATTTTCTTTGTTTTTGTTCTCTGTTCTAAGTTGAAACCAAGGTGTTTGTGTTTTTGCCTCACTAAGAAATTCTTTCTCTGTGACATGAATTTCAAATTTTATTGATGTTTACAAAATACAAATGGAGTTCAACTCATCTTATGGTCAAACAAAATTTTATGGGATATCATCCACCATCACCAATATCTAATGATGGCTGGGAATATCACCAAGAAAATACACATTCTGAGCACTCCAACTCATGGAGATTTGCTTCAGAAAAACAAGATGAGCAAGAGAACCATATGGGATATTTCCTTCCACCACAAAATGATGCAAGTCATGATTCTAATGGTGGCTGGGAAGGGAATTCTAATGTTCCATATGATATTCATCCAAAGATATCATCACTTGACCATGCTTCAACAGAAAGCCTCTTTCAAAACTCACCACCCACACAAACTTCCATGAACCAAAGCCTCTCAAAGCTTGAGACCATGTTTGAAAAATATGAGAGGGAGGCACAGATATCGTGGAACGAGCAAGAAAATTTATTCAAAAATATGGAAATAATGTTAGCTCAAGTGGTGAGTGCAACAAGGAAAGAGGAAGGGCAAGATGAGGAAGCCTCTGTGTCAAGTAAAATTTCAATGAAAAAAGAGGTGGTGGAAATATTTGAACCTGAAACTGCACTTGAGATGACAAGAGAACCTGAACACTCACAACCTCCTCAAACTCCCCTGGACCAAAGATGCTCAACACTGATCGAAAAATATGAAGAGGAGATGAAGAAAGCTTGGGAAGATCAACAAACCTCCTCCATGAAAGAGCTATTAAAGCAAATGTTGAGTGTAAAAGAGGAAGTGGAAGAACAAGCTAGTGAAGAGGATACTCAAGAGAAGTCAAACTCAAGTGAAGCAGAGAAGTACATACAAGAAAAACTCATGGAACCACCAATGCAAAAAGCCCTGGATGAATACAAAACTCCAATAATCACACAGCAAACAAGTCTTGAATTCAAAGAAGTGAAGGCAACTAACAAGAGCACCAATTCTGTCCCTAATCCAGCAAGCAAAATCAATCAAGCCATTTGCAAAAGGAAGCTTGCTGAGGAAAGGCCAAGGCAAGGGACAGTAGCTGAATCTTCTCCCCATTTGAGGTCATTCCTCTTAACAAACTGGAAGAAGAGGAAGAAAGTGAAGAACAACATGTCAAGCTAATGACACTAAAAGAGCACTTGTTGGGAGGTAACCCAACCGTAGGTATAATTTCTCTTCTCTGCTTTGTTTTCTTTCTTTACTTTGTTTAAATTCAATAAATTGGCATATGGTTACATTCTAAGTTTGGTGTTGCCATGCAACACATTTTCAATCTTTTTGGATGATTGCATCAAATCAAAAATGAAAGTGACGCACCAAGATTCTAAGTTTGGTGTGCCATTTATTTTTCTATGCAATTCATTCAAGCAACACCACTTGTTTACATAACCATAATGCCGCTGCAGTGTTATTTTTTTTTAGTTAGACAATTTTAGTTTTCTTGATTGTTTTAGTCATTTCCTTGTTTTTAATGCTTTTTTTTATTAACTGTGTTTGTTAATACATCACCCAAACATCCTTACTCATGATAGATTCTTCACTTGGTGATTGTATTCAACAAATAACAGTTTCTTTTGTTTAGTTTTAGTTCAAATAAATTGACATATGGTTGCATTCTAAGTTTGGTGTTGCTATGCAACAAAATTTGGTTCCAATGCTTACTAGATACTTGCATTAATTTCAAGTGAAAGTGTCACACTAAGTTTGGTGTGCCACTTATTTTTTTTATGCAATGTATCATGCACACCCTCTTATGTTTGCAATCAAAATGTCTTTGTCTCTTGTGCCTTGATTTTTATCTTAAATTTTGATTGCTCAAAACACATGTACTGCTAACATTTCATTGTGTAAGACATTCATGATCCATCTTAGCCCCATAGCCATTGTTCCAATTGTTGCTTGAGGATGAGCAACCATTCTGAGTTGGTATGGGAAGGAGAAGAATGGGAGAAAAAGGACAATAATAATGAAGATGAACTACAAGGTTGTAAAGTTCCTTTTCCTCTCCTTTGTTTCCAGCACTTTAAATTGCATGATTGTCTTTATATTCTCTGTATGCATGTGTGGTATGAATAAGCGCAGCTTGAATTTTGATTTATAATATGTTGCTGTGGCATTATAACTACCAACTTGAGCTTTATGAATTCAAAAGCAATAAAGCATCATGATCATAAACAAACAAGGCATTAAAGAAGATTTTAGCATGTGCATACAAGTATTGGAAAGCTAGTATGATTGATTGTTGCTCAATTGCATTGGATTTTATTTAATTGAAGTTTTTCATCTAGTACATTTTGTGAAATCTTTTGAAATCATGAAAACCTTGAAGAAGCAAATACAATTAAAGCAAGAAAAGAAAAAGGGAAAGAATGAGAAAGTTGAAGGCTCTGAGTACCAATGGCAATTTATTTGCTAAGTGCTTGTGGTGTTTATGTATCAAGCCAAATGCTTGAAAACAAAACACTTAGAAGTCAAGGCTAGGCTCAAGTGCAAAAGCACTCCCTCAAAGCTCAAGGCTCTGAGCATCAATGATTAGAGAGTCAAGAAAAGAAAAGAAAAAAATGAGCTTAATGAAGTCCTCTAATTAAATGCTTGTGGTGCTTATGTATCAAGTGGTAATACTTGAAAACAAAGCATTTAGAAGTCGTAGCTTTGTTATTAACTCATGGGGCAAAGCACCCAAAAGGAAAAAAAAATCAAAAGCTTGTTTCAAGGAAGAATTATAAGAAAATGATTTCACAAAATAAGCTAGATAGAAGCATCAATCATTTACATCTCTTTTGTAATTGTAGTATGCATAGAAAACTAGCTTACCATGAACATTGAGTTGCTATTCTTCTTACCTTGGATTGTCAATTTCTATTGCATGATTCTTTTCTTGCTTGGGGACAAGCAAGATTTAAGTTTGGTGTTGTGATGACATGTCATCATATACCCATTTTCTATGCTTTTTCATACAAGAAATTGATGATTTGTGCTTAAATATTGAATGCTTTTGTACTTCAATGATAGATTTCCTTGATCTTTTAATTTTATAAATCTTGTAGGAAATAAGAAGAAAAAGAAGCAAAGAAGCACAAAAAAAGGAGAAAAAAAAGAGCTTTGGGACACACTTTGAAGTTGGGGTACACTTTGGAGCTTTAGGCCACGCTTTTAAAAGCGTGGCCCATGACAAAATCAAGGAAGGAAGCAGCCAGCACGATTCTGCCCTGCCCTTGCCAAGGGCAGGATCGTGATGCACATTAAGGATTGGAAGCAAAATTTTCGCTAAGTTAAAATCTGGGCGCTCACAGCATGACCATGCCTACTTCAAAGGGCTATAACTTGAGCTACAGACGTCCGATTGATGTGCTTCCAGTTGCGTTGGAAAGCTGACATTCAGAGCTTTCCAACGATATATAGAAATCCATATTTGGCGCACAATTGGGGCAGGAACGAAAGGCATCTTTAAGGGCCAAAAACAAGCGAAAATAAACCAAAATGCTTCCACCAAGGCTCGAAGAGGGAGACACAAGGAAACAAAGTGGCGCTCAATTTTCTGCCCTGCCCTCTTGGAGAGCAGGGCAATGTCGTGTTTTCTTCAAGAAAATTCAAGGAAAAATTGCAACAACTTCCTCCACCAAGTTTCGAACACAAGACCTCTAGGAAGTAAAGGCTTGGGCTTGGCACACACAAGGGCACCATGGCACGTCCCTGGTAGCCTCAGCGTGCGCACTCCACAATTCTGGCGCATCAAACTCTTCCTGCCCTGCCCTTGGCGCGGGCAGGGCAGCATCCTCGCGCACCAAGGAAAATTCTGCCGCACCAAGCTCGCTCCTGGCCGCACCAAAAGCACGCACCACGCATCAATTTTCTGCCCTGCCCTCCACAAGGACAGGGCAGCCTCCTGGAAGCAATTTTCCTTCATGGGCTGAAATTGAATTAAAAACCCAATTTAATTCATTTCTTCACCAAATCAAAAGCCCATCCAAACCCCAAAATCCAAGAATAGAAAGTGTATAAATAGGAGCTAGTTTTATGTAATTGGGGGGCTAGAGACTTTATTTTTGAATTTTCCTTTCTACTTGCATTTTAATTTTGAACTTTGGAATTTCTTAGAGAATTAGGAAGGAGAATTGATCTCTCTTCCTCCTGGTTCCTTCTAAAGCTCTCTTAGTTTTCATTTCTGCTTTGGATCTTGGGTGAAGAATTGAAGAACTTCTGTTTCAATCTCACCTTGAGATCTCTTCTTTAATTTTCTGCATAATTGAATTCCACTTTCGGTTCATTTCTTCTTCTTCTGCTATTCTGCAATTTGCTTTCCTTTATTTCTCTTGCAATTGTTCTTGTTGGATCAAGGAAGGATTTGAGATCTAGACTTGTTATCTAGTCTCCTCCACTCCTGAGATCTTCAATCATTTTTAATTTGCTGCAACTTAAGCATTGCTTTTCTGTTCTAAATTCTTCAAGGCATTTTTACTTTTCTGTTTAGATCTGTTGCATGATTTTGCACCTTTTACTTCTCTGTTTGATTGCTATTTACACTTTCCTGTTGAATTTTAATTCCCAGCACCCAACCCCCTTTACTTTTCATGCAATTTACATTTCTTGCAATTTAAGTTTCAGTTATTTTACTTTCTTGTTCTTTAAGTTTCAATGCAATTTACTTTCTGCACTTTATAATTCTTGCCATTTACAATTCTGTTGGCTACGATTTCACTCAATTCCATTTCAATGTTAGCTTGACTAAACTAATCACCCACTAAAGTTGCTTGATCCATCAATCCCTGTGGGATCGACCTCACTCTTGTGAGTTATTATTACTTGATGCGACCCGGTATACTTGCCGGTTGGATTTGTGTGTTGGAAATTCATTTTTCCGCAAAAACACCATCACCTCTTCCAAGGTTCCGAGGAAATCCAAGTATGAGCAATTTCTCTTCCAAGACAATTACCCAATTGGATGAAGATCGAAAGCTCTCTAGTAAAATCAAGAGAAAAGAAAGAAGAAGACGAATAAGAACTACAATTGATCCATTGAATCACAATAGAGCTCTCTAACCCAATGGAAAGAGTTAGTTGGTCATTGCTCTACCAAAATAGAAAAGAAAGAAAGTGCAGAAAAATAAAGATGAAGAGTAAAACTGAAAATGAAACTTTCAAATTCATAAATAAAAAGAACAAAGAAAAATAAAGAGAAGGAAAAGTGTGTGAGGGGAGGGAGTCCGAAGACCCCTCTTCAATCCCCAATTTCCCAGCCTCAGTCCGTCTTAAAACCCCCCCCCCAAAAAGTAAAAATTAAGGCCTTTATATAGGCTCTCCTAAAATGAAATTAAAAGCAAATTACAATTAAATGAAAATTTCTATTCTAGATGCTTCTTGTGGCCTTGATTGGTTGACACTTGTGGGCTTGCTTCCTTGAGGTTGGGTGGTCCTTGAAAGAGAAGTGATCAAATTGAGGTCCAGGGTGACTTGGCTTAATGCTACCCAGTTGGTGTTTTTGGGGCTTAAACGATGCCTCTTGTTTGTGCTCTAATTTCATGCCCACTATAGACTATTATATTTCTTTGGAAAGCTCTGAATGTCAGCTTTCTAACACAACTGGAATCACCTCAATGGGATCTCTGTAACTCAAGTTATGCTCCTTTGAAGTGGACATGGTCGCTGGCATAGTCGCTAGCGTTAATGGAAAACATGAGTCACGATAACGCTAGCGACTAGCGTTAATGGAAAACGTGAGTCACGATAACGCTAGCGATCAAAGGCTCAAAATTAATGTCCACCCCATACTATTATATATTATTGGAAATCTCTGGATGTCTACTTTTCAACGCCTTTGGAAGCGCATCATTTGTAGCTCTACAGCTCGAGTTACACTTCTTGGAATGTGAAGAGGTCAGTTGGCCTTACTACAGGTTGATACCATGTTCATCTTTGCACTTTCGGGCAGGTTTTATCCCTCAAATTTAGTGTCAACCATGTAGTGCCATATATGCTTGGAAAGATCTGGAATCCTACTTTCCAATGCCACTGGAATCACCTCATTTGGAGCTTTGTGACTCAAGTTATGCATGTTTGAAGAAGGCATGGTCATGTTGCCAAATGGGACTTTTGCGCACGTTAACTACCACGTTAATGTAGTTAACGTGGCAGTTAACGTGGTTCTTTTTGCTTCAAAAATGTTAGTGGAGATCACTTTTTCCAATAACGTTGGCATCTCCCTTTCCTTCCACGTTAACTACCACGTTAATGTAGTTAACGTGGCTGTTAACGTGGGTCTTCTTGCTTCGAAAACGTTAGTGGCACTCACTTTTTCCACTAACGTTGGCTTATACCCCTTTTGTCCCTACGTTAGAGTTCACGTTAGTGTAGCTAACGTGACTCTTAACGTGGGTCTCTTTGCTTTACAAACGTTAGTGGCATTCACCTTTTCCACTAACGTTCCATACTCTCCTTCTTCAAAGTTAATGCCACTAACTTTTTTCACTAACGATGGGGCTTCTTTTCTTCAACGTTAATGACCACGTTAGTGGCACTAACGTAGCCACTAACGTGGCTCTTCTCTGCTTCTTGTTACTTGAAATCAATCAAACAAAGTGCATCAAAGTCTTGCTCTTAATCATGAGATCATGCATCATCCAATTTATCATTCAATTCATGCATAATTCTCATAAAATCATTCAAAATTCACAATGATTGCTTGAATCATGGTATGATTGCATTTTCAACCAAATACTTGCTTATTTCCTAAGAAAATGCATGAAACCAACCTAAAGCATGCAAAAAATGGCTAGTAAAACTAGCCAAGATGCCTTGGCATCACAACACCAAACATAAATCTTGCTTGTCCCCAAGCAAGAAAAGAACTATGCACAAAGAATTCTCTTAATTGGAATATATTAAAGAATTGCTTATGATGCCTTAGTGGGTGAAGTGAATAAGTGACAGTGGGGTGAACTCTAATTTGTATGCTTATGCAAGGATTCCAGTGCTCATTAGTCCTCACATTTTGGAAGTCTTAGATCTTAGGACTTTCATTCAAATGATATTATGAAAGTCTCTTTATAGATTGTCACCTTGAAGCAGCACTTATTTTCTAGCATTTTTCTTTTCTTTTTGTATCTTGGCCTCGACTCTAGGTGTCATGTATCAAAGCGGCTTTTTAAGATAATCTTTCAATCAATACTCCCAAACCAGTTGGTCTAAGGTATTAGGTGTTGAAGCACCCCTTAGGATTTACTTGCTCAAGGCTCTCTCTTTGATACAAATCCACCATAAGCATTTAACTAGGACAATAACTCTTTGAGTTCTTGTTTCTTTCTTTTTCTTCCTAGTAATTGATGCTTAGAGCCTTGGGCTTGTTCTTTGTTTTTTTCTTTTTCTTTTGTTTTCTTTTTTTACTGCTTCTTGGATCAATAGATGTTTGAGAAATTCCATAATACTTTTCTAAACTTCATTTCCTGTTTATGAGCTCCCATGCAAGTTTTCACAAACATGCAACCTCAATACACAATCATACAATCAGAACCTCCACTCCTCTTAATCTTTTGCTTGCCCCATGATTTATAAAATTCTTCAACATTTTCCTTTTAAAAGAATGATTTCTTTGTTGCATTCTTAAAGATATTGGGTACAAGTAAAACTCAAGATGATAATCATGATATCATAGCAACATGTCACAAATCAAATATCAAATTATGCTTATTCACCAGGAGTAATCACACATGCATACAAAGAAAATAGAAGACAATCATGCAATTTAAAGTGCTGGAAATAAGTAAGAGGAGAAAGGAACTTTACCACCTTGTAGTTTATCTTCATCGTTGTTGCCCTTTTCCTCCTATTCTTTCCCTTCCCACACCAAACTTAGAATGCTTGCTTATACTCAAGCAACAATTAAAACAGTGGTGATGGGGTCTATGATGGATCATGAATGTCTTAGAATGAAGTGTGAGTATGCATGTGTTTCAGCAAGCCAGATTAAGGATACAATAAAGGCACAAGAGATACAAACATAGACATTTTGATTGCATTAATAAGTGGTGTGCTTGGTACCTTGCATGAAAAATAAGTGGCAACACCAAACTTAGTGTGACACTCTCAATTTAGAATGTTGCAAGTACCCAATGAAGATTGAAAATGAAATTGTTGCATGGCAACACCAAACTTAGAATGCAATCATATGCCAAATTATTGAAAGTAAACTAAGCAAGGAAAGAAAATGTTACCTACGGTTGGGTTGCTTCCCAACAAGCGCTATTTTAATGTCATTAGCTTGACATGTTGTTCATGACTTTCTTCCTCTTCTTCCAGTTTATTAAGAGGAATGACCTCAAGAGGAAAGAGGAGCCAATTAATGCCCCTTGTTTAGAGTGCCTCTCCCCAGCAAGCTTTCTTTTGTTGTTAGCTTGAGTGAACTTGCTTGTTGGGGTAGGGGTGGGATGGCTTTTGGTTGACCTTTTCTTCTTCATGGATATTGTCCTTCTTTTCTTGGTCACCATCCTCTTGTTAGTGCTCATGTTGATTGCCTTTACCACCTTGATTTCAAGACTTGGGTGTTGTATGATGGTTGGAGCATCCTCTTCATGAAGTGCTTCTTGAATTGGTGGTTCAATGAACTCACCCTCTATGCAACTCTCTATTTAATTGGAGTGTGGGCTCCCTTGGTTGACTTCCTCCTTTTCTTCTACATGATGTTGCATTAAGTCTTTTGGGAGTGAGTTTGCATGTTCCTTTGTCACCACTAGTAACCTCTGTGGGTATAGAGCCTTAGGCTTATATATTCTCACAACCTCCTCCTTCTTCATAGAAATCTCACTTGGTATGGGTGCCTCTTTTTCTTTTTCTTCTAATTCCTCCCTTGGGTTTGCCATGGTGTCACTGAGGGAATTATGGGTATGGATTTTCTTTGATAGATATCCAACTTGTGCCTCAAGCTTCTTAATGGCAACCCACCGGTTCTGCACAATGGTTTTTACTTCCTCTTGGAAAGTCCTCGTGTCCTTAGATTTTTCCAAGAGCATTGCCAGTAGGTTCTCTATCCTTGATAGCTTATCCTCGAGGGGAGGGTGTGCAGCTAGGGTGAAATTTGGAGGTTGAGGGTGGCTACTTTGTGAATGGAATTGGTTGTTTTGTGGTTTTATGTTCTGAGAGTGGTATGACTTTTGTGGGTAATGATATGGGTCTTGTGGACTGTGAGAAGAATTTTGTGTGTAATGGAATGAATTGTATGAGTGATGAGATGAATTATATGGATATGGGAAGGAATTTTGTGTTGAGGCATATCCAAGTGGTGAAGGGTTTTGATGCAAAAAGCTAGGAGGCGAGGTTGAATAATTAAAGGATGATGGCTCTTGATGAATGTGCTGTGAATAAGTGAAATTTCTTTGGTTTTGATCTTCGCAGGCACAGCTTGAGTAGTGATCAAAGTCATCAGAATATGGACCATTTTGTGACCCTGGGAAGCACCCCATTTCATGTTCATGATATTCCCAACCACCATTATCATAATAACATGAATTATTTTGTGGTGGTGAGAAGTATCCCAAGTAACTTGATTGACCAAAAGATGATCTATACTCCATTTTTCTTCAAATTACTCTGTATCAAACAACAACTACCAAGATAAAAGAGATTTGGAATTCCCCTTGTCACAGATGAGGAAATTTCCAGTGAGGCAATATCACAAACAGTTAGTTAGTAAAAGAAAATTAAGAAACAAAAGAAAAGTGTCTAATCTAGTAAATCAATCAACCAGCAGTTTGTTAATCACAGTTAATCCCCGGCAACAGTGCCATAAACTTGATGCATGAAAACTTGTCTCTCAACAAATTTCCCTTCGGCAAGTATACCGAATTGTCGTCAAGTAATAACTCACAATAGAGTGAGGTCGAATCCCACAGAGATTAACGGATTAAGCAAACAATGATTAATTGATTTTCCTAGTTAGACAAATCATATTGGAGTGATAAGTAACAAGGAAATGTAAATGGCATAAAAGTAAAGAAAAGCTATAAAGTGCAGAAGAGTAAAATGGCAAGAAAAGAAAATGTAAGAACTAAAAGTAAAATGAACATTGGGATCAAGAGATATTGCAATCCTCCGGATCAAGTTCATTCTCATCTCTTCCTCAATCAATGCATTCATTGATCTCCTTGGCAATCTTAAGTGATTGGATTCCAATTCCTTGGCAATCCAATCTCTTTAAGCTTGAACAATTGCCCAATTCCTTGATTTAATTGCTCATGGGAAGAGATGAAGTTTGGTCACTGATTATACCACACAAATTCATAGATCAAAGTATTGGTAGGATTACATGTCATAATATCCATCCAACCCCCAACCTAATCCAATGTGAGAGAGCATTTCTAGCATGATTTCCTCATTCCTCTTCCAAGGTTCTGAGGAAATCCAAGTATGAGCGATTTCTCTTCCAAGACAATTACCCAATTGGATGAAGATAGAAAGCTCTCTAGTAAAATCAAGAGAAAATAAAGAAGAAGAAGAATAAGAACTACAATTGATCCATTGAATGACAATAGAGCTCTCAAACCCAATGGAAAGAGTTAGTTGGTCATTGCTCTACCAAAATTTAAAAAGAAAGAAAGTGCAGAAAAATAAAGATGAAGAGTAAAACTGAAAATGAAACTTCCAAATTCATAAATGAAAAGTACAAAGAAAAAGAAAGAGAAGAAAAAGTATGCGAGGGGAGGAAGTCCGAATACCCCTCTTCAATCCCCGATTTCCCAGCCTCAGTCCGTCTCAAAAACCCCTCTGAAAGTAAAAACTAAGGCCTTTATATCGGCTCTCCTAAAATGAAATTAAAAGCAAATTACAATTAAATAAAAATTCCTATTCTAGATGCTTCTTGTGGCCTTGATTGGTTGACACTTGTGGGCTTGCTTCCTTGAGGTTGGGTGGTCCTTGAAAGAGAAGTGATCAAATTGAGGTCCAGGGTGACTTGGCTTAATACTGCCCAGTTGGTGTTTTTGGGGCTTAAAATATGCCTCTTGTTTATGCTCCAATTTCATGCTCACTATAGACTATTATATTTCTTTGGAAAGCTCTGAATGTCATCTTTCTAACGTAACTGGAATCACCTCAATTGGATCTCTGTGACTCAAGTTATGCTCCTTTGATGTGGACATGGTCGCTGGCATAGTCGCTAGCGTTAATGGAAAACGTGAGTCACGATAACGCTAGCGACTAGCGTTAATGGAAAACATGAGTCACAATAACGCTAGCCATCAGGGGCTCAAACTTAATGTCCACCCCATACTATTACATATTGTTGGAAAGCTCAGGATGTCAACTTTCCAACGCCCTTGGAATCGCATCATTTGGAGCTCTATAGATC
Organism: Arachis hypogaea; assembly: GCF_003086295.3. NCBI lineage: Eukaryota > Viridiplantae > Streptophyta > Magnoliopsida > Fabales > Fabaceae > Arachis > Arachis hypogaea. The sequence goes on from NC_092040.1 coordinate 14,173,953, forward strand.
GAGTTACACTTCTTGGAAGATGAAGAGGTCAGTTGGACTTACTACAGGTTGATACCATGTTCATCTTTGCACTTTCGGGCAGGTTTTATCCCTCAAATTTAGTATCAACGATGTAGTGCCATATATGCTTGGAAATCTCTGGAATCCTACTTTCCAATGCCACTGGAATCACTTCATTTGGAGCTTTGTGACTCAAGTTATGCGTGTTTGAAGAAGGCATAGTCAGGCTGCCAGGTGGGACTTTTGCCCACGTTAACTACCACGTTAATGTAGTTAACGTGGCTGTTAACGTGGGTCTTTTTGCTTCGAAAATGTTAGTGGAGATCACTTTTTCCACTAACATTGGCATCTCCCTTTCCTTCCACGTTAACTACTACGTTAATGTAATTAACGTGGCTGTTAACGTGGGTCTTCTTGCTTTAAAAACGTTAGTGGCACTCACTTTTTCCACTAACGTTGGCTTATACCCCTTTTGTCCCTACGTTAGAGTTCACGTTAGTGTAGCTAACGTGACTCTTAACGTGGGTCTCTTTGCTTTACAAATGTTAGTGGCATTCACCTTTTCCACTAACGTTCCATGCTCTCCTTCTTCAAAGTTAATGCCACTAACTTTTTTCACTAACGATGGGGCTTCTTTTCGTCAATGTTAATGACCACATTAGTGGCACTAACGTAGCCACTAACGTGGCTCTTCTCTGCTTCTTGTTACCTGAAATCAATCAAACAAAGTGAATCAAAGTCTTGCTCTAAATCATGGGATCATGCATCATCAAATTTATCATTCAATTCATGCATAATTCTCATAAAATCATTCAAAATTCACAATGTTTGCTTGAATCATGGTATGATTGCATTTTCAACCAAATACTTGCTTATTTCCTAAGAAAATGCATGAAACCAACCTAAAGCATACAAAAAATGGCTAGTAAAACTTGCCAACATGCCCTGGCATCAGTAGGAATTGCTTTCACCCATTTAGAAACATAATCTACAGCTAACAGTATATAAAGATGGGCATTAGAATTTGGAAATGGGCCCATGAAGTCAATGCCCCAAACATCAAAAATTTCATAGAAAAGCATAATTTGTTGAGGCATTTCGTCCCTCTGGGATATATTACCAAACCTTTGGCATGGGGAACAAGATTTACAAAGATCAGCAGCATCTTTAAAAATAGTAGGCCACCAGAATCTATAGTCTAAAACTTTTCTAGCAGTTCATTGAGAGCCAAAATGTCCTCCACTCTCAGATGAGTGGCAGGCCTCTAAAATGGACTGGAATTCTGATTAAGGTACACACCGTCTAATTACCTGGTCAGCACCACACCTCCATCGATATGGGTCATCCCATACAGAGTATTTGGACTCGCTTTTCAGCTTGTCTCTCTAATGCTTAGTAAAATCGGGAGGAAAAGTATGGCTAACTAACTAGATATTTAGCTATAGGTGCATACCAAGGGGCTACATCAGATACTGCTTGTAAGCTATCAAATGGGAAATTATCATTGATAGGAATGGAGTTATCTTTAATGTGCTCAAGGCGACTCAAGTGGTCAGCCACTAAATTCTGGTTACCATTTCTATCTTTAATTTCTAGATCAAATTCTTGCAGCAGTAGCATCCAATGTATTAGCCTTGGTTTAGACTCCTTTTTAGCTAATAAATATTTTAGAGCTGCATGATCTGAGTACACTACTACCTTAGTACCAAGTAAATAGGCTCGGAATTTATCCAAAGCAAAAATAATAGCTAGAAGCTCTTTTTCAGTAGTAGCGTAATTAGATTGAGCAGCATCTAAAGTCTTAGATGCATAAGCAATTACAAAAGGGTCGTTACCTTCATGTTAAGCCAGTGCTGCTCCTACTGCATGATTGGAGGCGTCACATATGATTTCAAATGGTTGACTCCAGTCTGGTCCCCTCACAATCGGAGCTTGAGTCAAGGCGTTCTTTAGCTTATCAAACGCTTGTTTGCAATCCTCACTGAACTCGAACTCAATCTCTTTCTGCAGTAGTCTGGATAAGGGTAGTGCTACCTTACTGAAGTCCTTAATGAATCTCCTGTAAAAACCTGCATGGCCAAGGAACGAACAGACTTCCCTCACAGAAGAGGGGTAAGGTAAACTAGAAATAACATCCACCTTTGCTGGCTCTATAGAGATACCAGTATTAGAAACAACATGTCCTAGAATAGAATACCTTGTTTTACCATAAAATGACACTTTTCAAAATTTAAAACAAGGTTTGAACTAACACACCTGTCCAATACTTTAGATAAACTATCCAAGCAAAGGTTAAATGAATCACCATAAACGCTAAAGTCATCCATAAAAACTTCCATACAAGTCTCAATAAGATCAGAAAAAAGACTCATCATACACCTCTGGAAAGTAGCTAGTGCATTACACAAGCCAAAAGGCATTCTCTTATAAGCATAAGTCCCAAAAGGATATGTAAAGGTAGTCTTTTCCTGATCCTCAGGAGCTATATGGATTTGAAAATAACCTGTATAACCATCTAAAAAGCAGTAGTGAGATTTACCTGACAAGCGATCAAGCATCTGATCAATGAATGGCAAGGGATAATGATCCTTGCGAGTGGTTTGGTTGAGACGCCTGTAGTCAATGCAAACTCTCCATGCGTTCTGCACTCTGGTTGTCAGAAGTTCTCCTTGCTCATTCCTTATTGTTGTGACCCTAGACTTCTTGGGCACCACTTGTACCGGGCTGACCCATTCGCTATCTGAAATGGGGTAAATGATATCTGCTTCAAGTAATCTGGTAACTTCCTTCTTGACAACTTCTAAGATGGTGGGATTCAATCTTCTCTGAGGTTGACGGATAGGTTTTGCTCCTTCTTCTAAGAATATTCTATGTTCACAAACTTGAGAGCTGATGCCTACTATATCCACCAAGCTCCATCCAATTGCTTTCTTATGCGTCCTAAATACATTAAGCATTTGTTCTTCTTGTTGGGAAGTGAGCTCCCTTGCAATGATAACTGGGAACTTCTGCTTGTCCTCAAGGTATGCATACTTGAGGTGTGGAGGAAGGGGCTTTAATTCCATTTTCCGTTCATGGTTTGGTTCTGGATTCTCTGGGGCTGGTGAAAATGGTGATGAATCTTCAGCATGTTCAGAGGGTGTCCCCACACTTAGATCTTGCTCCATGTGAGTCTCTTCCATTTCTTCCTGGTGGATTACAGCTATAATCTCATCAATGATGTCACATTGGAATATGGAGTGATCTTCTGGGGGATGCTTCATAGCTTCATCTAGATTGAAGCTCACTATTCTGCCATCTAACTCAAAGGAATAGGTTCCCGAAAAGGCATCCAGCTTGAATTTTGAAGTCTTCAAAAATGGTCTACCAAGCAGGATTGATGAAGGTCTCCCTGAGTCATTTTGGGGCATCTCCAGGATATAAAAATCAATGGGAAATATGAGCCCCTTAATGCTCACTAATACATCTTCAGCAATTTCAACCACTGTGATAATGCTTTTATCTGCTAACACAAAACGAGCTGCCTACCTTTTTAAGGGAGGGAGCCTTAAAGCATTATATATAGCCATGCCTTGTACTTTATCTTCTTCTTCAACATCCTCTACCTTAACCGTGCTTGCAGCTAGGGCGTGTACTGGCGGGATTGACTCCTCTGGACTCCTCTCTTGCAGTGTGGTTCCAGATCTCAGGGTAATGGTATTGACGCCACCCTTTGGGTTGGGTAATGGTTGAGAGGGGAGTCCACTAGAGCTTGAGGACTGGTTGTTGGAGTTATTCAGTGATCCAATCTATGAGACAAGGGCTTGCAAGGTAGAATTCAGACCATTTAGAGTAGAAGTAAGGTTGTTTTCCATGGCCTACTGTATTTGATCAATAGATTATAGCAACTCATCATTAGGAGATGAAGAGGGGTAAGTGATCTAAGGGGTCTGCTAAGATGCTTGAGACTGCCTTAAATGAGGTGCTCTGTAGGCCTGATTTTGATTCTGCTGCCTGAAGTTGTTATTGTTATTCCACCTATGATTTCCAATGTTATCTCTGCCTCATCTGTTATGATTTTCCTGCCAACCTTGGTTTAAATTATCTATCCAACCTTGGTTAGGGTTATCCTGCCATCCATGGTTGTAGCCGCTACCTTGATTGTACCCATGATTGGGGCGGTCATAGAAGTTATGAGTGGCTGTCACAGTGTGGTCTTCCTGTTGGAGTTGCGGACACTCATCAGTATAATGACTGTAATCGGCACAGATCCCGCACACTCTTTGTGAAACCAACTGTTGGCTGTGCTGTGGTGGAGAAGGTTGAACTTGCTGAGCTTGTTGTTCACTTAGTTGCATCTGCTTTAGTAAATTGGTCATTCCATATAAGCTATGAGTTATAGCAGTAGTCTCTTTGTTAGAGGATACCTCTGCAATAGCTCTTGACCGATTTTATTTCTGCCTGTGATTCCTAGTAGATTCAGCTAAGTCACTGATCAATTGCCATGCCTCTTCCGTGGTCTTGTACTTCTTCATAGACCCATTGCTAGCGCCTTCCAATGTGGTCTTATCTTGAGATTTCATACCCTGTGTAAAGTAGCCGAGCAACATTATCTTGTCAATCATATTGTGGGGACATGCTTCCAGAAAATTATTGAAGCACTCCAAATATTCATAGAGAGTCTCAGATTCGTCCTGAACGATCATGGACATGTCTTTCCTCAGTTTACAGGCAACCTCAGCTGGAAAGAATTTCTCCAAAAATTATCTTCTAAGCATATTCTAGTTAGAAATAGTTGCTCCGAGTTGAGTGTAGTACCACTCTTTTGCCTTTTCCTCAAGAGAGAATGGGAAAGCCTTTAGCAGAATAGAAATTTCGTCAGTACCATCACGCTTAATAGTAGAACAAGCTGTCTGGAAATCCCTAAGGTGCTTGATAGGCTCTTGAGCAGGTAAGCCATGAAACTTGGGCATCAAGTTGAGTAGTGCAGCCTTTATTTCAAAATTCACAACCACTGCTGGGTGGCGTGCCTGGAATGGTTGTAGTGTAAAATCAGGGGCTGTTTGCTCCTGAATAGTGACTCTCCTAGGTGCTGCCATGTCACCTACACGTAAAGCAACTGGATCAGTAGAAAGGGAGCTGGTTTCTTCCTTAGATGACGTTTTAGATTTGTCCTCGGAGAGGACTAACCGACGCCGAGCTTGCCTTATACGTGAAATAGTTCTTTCAATCTCAGTGTCAAATACTAGCAAGCTTGGATCAGGAAGTGAACACGTCATTTAACGAAAGAAACGTGCAGCTCATAGTAACAAAAGTAAAAAGAAAAATGCAATTAAATAAATTCCAATCAATAAATTAGCACACTATTGCAACTCCCCAGCAACGGCGCCAAAAATTGACGTGAGCGGAAATTAGCTAATTAAGAATTAATTAGAAAAATGGCGTTGCGAGTACAGTTCTTAACCGGCAAAAATCCACTCGTCAATTTAGAAAAGGGTTGTCACAAATTTTAAAAATAAAATACTGGGAGTATGAGTCCCAGGTTGTCTCCCAACGAGTTGCAGGAAGATGTGCTATTTTATCAATCAGAGGTTTTCAAAAGGGGTTTTTAATTTGTTGAAAAGAAAATTAAATTAGAGAATTTATATGATTTAAATAAAATCTTGACCAGGAGAAGGTTAATTGGAAGTTCTATCCTTGTTATAATTTTATCAAGAGCAATTAATAATTAGTCATTGTTTTAATTTAGTTAACCCTCAACGAATGAAGGAAAGTCAAATTAAAAATCAACTTCTATTCACAGGTCCTAATCCTTTCCCTTGGGCAGGATTAGAGTTAGTGATTAACAAGTCAACCAACAATAAACCAATTACAATTGAACTCTTGAGTATTCTAACTCAAGGTTCTCCTTTTAATCATCTCCCAATCAAGTTGGGGAACTACTCACTCATCATAATTATAGACTTCACAAAATCAATGGGAAAAATAAGAGAAGACATAATAAATAATAATAAAAGAGATTAATTAAAAGTAGAAATAGTTCTGTATTAATAACTTGTGAAAATAATCCAATGTCAACTCTGGAGGAATTAAGAATGTGGAAGAATAATTGAAAAGTAAATAACAAACTGTAGTGACTAGTACCGGAGGTAGACTCTTCTCAAAAGCTAAAGCCAAAAATCTTCAAAATCCTAATTATGAATGTTCAAGTGAGAAACCTAGGGGAGGAGTAAAATTAGATATAAAAACTTGAAATTATGTAGAATGAAAATTTTCGTTCTGTCTCTGCATGTTCCCTGGCTCTAATCTGTGTTTCTGGGCCAAAAACTGGGTTGAAATGTGGCCCAGAATCTGTGCCAACGACTTCTGAAATTGTGCAGATCGCGCATATCACGCAGCGGCATCGTCCATGCATTCGCATCACTCAGCGTTTCTCATACCATGCGTGCGCATCGTCCACGCATTTGCGTCGTTCGTGCAGCTTCCAATCTGTGCGTTCGCGTCAGGCACACGAGTGCATCACTATGAATTCTTCCATTTTGTGCGGTCGCGTGAGCCATGTGACCGCGTGACTTCTCGCTGGTCATCTCCTCAATTCCTTGTGTTCCTTCCATTTTTGCACGCTTCCTCTTCATTCATTACGCCATTCCTGCCCTATGAAGCCTGAAACACTTAACACACAGATCACGGCATCGAATGGTACGAAGGAAGATAAAAATATACAACTAAAAGGTCTTTAGGAAGCAAGTTATCAATCATAGAACATTTTTAGGAAGAAATTGTAAATACATGCAAATCATATGAATAAGTGGGTGAAGACTTGATAAAACCACACAATTAAATACAATATGAATCATAAAATAGTGGTTTATCAAATACCACAGACAAGGTTTAGACTTTCCGGATCTCAAGAATGCTGCCAATGGATTCTAGCCTATACCACGAAGATTCTGATCTTGGACTCAGATGCCCCATTGTCAAAGCGGAGTCGATGTGAATTGTTAATTAGAAACCCAAGAGATATACATTCCAGCTTGTTTTCATGTAGAACGGAAGTGGTTGTCAATCACGCGTTCATAGGTGAGAATGGTGATGAGTGTCATATAATCATCACATTCATCATGTTCTTGTGTGTGAATGAATATCTTAGAATAAGAATAGGCATGAATTGAATAGAAAACAGTAGTAATTGCATTAATACTCGAGGAACAGCAGAGCTCCACACACTAATCTATGGTGTGTAAAAACTCCACCGTTGAAAATACATAAGTGATAATGGTCCAGGCATGGCCGAATGGCCAGCCCCCAAAACGAGATCAAGAGATCAAAAGATGTGAGTACAATTGTAAAAAGTTCTATTTATACAAAACTAGTTACTATGGTTACATAAATAAGTAAATGATGCAGAAATCCACCTCCGGGGCCCACTTAGTGTGTGCTTGGGCTGAGCATTGAAGCTTTCACGTGTAGAGGCCTTCCTTGGAGTTAAACGCCAGTTTGTAACTTGTTTCTGGCGTTTGACTCTAGCTTGCAACTTGTTTCTGGCGTTTAACGCCAGAATAGGGCAGAAAGCTGGTGTTGAACGCCTGTTTGCATCACCTAAACTCGGGCAAAGTATGGACTATTATATATTGCTGGAAAGCCCTAGATGTCTATTTTCCAACGCAATTAAGAGCGCGCCATTTGGACTCCCGTAGCTCCCAAAGTTCCATTTCAAGTGCAGGGTGGTCAAAATCCAACAGCATCTGCAGTCCTTTATCAGCCTCTCAATCAGATTTTTGCTCAAGTCCCTCAATTTCATCCAGAAAATACCTGAAATCACAGAAAAACACACAAACTCATAGTAAAGTCTAGAAATGTGAATTTTGCTTAAAAACTAATAAAAATATACTAAAAAGTAACTAAATCCTAATAAAAACTATGTAGAAATAATGCCAAAAAGTGTATAAATTATCCACTCATCAATCATACATAGAAAACACCTTTTTTCCCTGGGTAATTCAGAATGAGACCCAAGAAGCCTTTTTCATGGCTACTCTAGGTTTGGTTAACACGAACAGATAAAGGAAGAGAGATATAGAAGGTCGAACACCCAACTCTTAACATAGCAGTTGAAAAATCTTAATGAAAGCCCAGGAATTCGGATGAAGGTAGGAAGGGGCTACGTTGCAAGACCACAACAACTCGGTCTCAAAGGCAGAAAAAGGGATGGTAATACCCATTTGACTAAAAAAGTATTCGTAAGCATAGAAAAAGGGTCGTTCCCCCTGAATCAAAGAAGGAAAACTAACACTCTCCTCAGGGTCAGGTGACACCAATTCATACTTATTCTCCTCGTCCCTATCACTACAAATCCTATGGAACCTCCTAAGTCTCATACAATATTCGGGGTCAGCCAGGGTGACACACATTAAGACTATGGAGTCCAGCCAGTCAGACATGTCGTCAGGAATCTTAGTAGACATCTCAACAATGTTTTTTCGGGAAGACATAGACCAACTATCCCTACAGTAAGAAAATGAAAGAGTGAATTACTACCAAACAACTCGGGCAAATAAGAAAACAACTCGGACAATAAAAATTAATCAGTAAGTGTCAGATATGGCAGTAAAAAGAAAACCGCAGGACTCACGCTAATGTCCAGGGGCACCCTTTGGAGGCAATAACAAGGCAAGAATTCAGAAAAAGGAAGTCGACAATCTAAGAACTAAAACCAGCCCTAACACCTCTCAAAGTAAAAAATACAAAAAAATATCCATTCTTTTTCTGGTGGCATATCTATACAAACAGCAAAAGATCATCATCATCACAGACCATGCAAAGAATCATCAAGAAAGCTACAACTTTTTTCTGCCAACAGTTCAACAAAAGCTAAAACTTTGTGCAAGAAGATGTCATGCAAGGATGAAAGGAGATAGAAACAACGACAAGAAAAAAGTCATACGAAAAATAAAACTACCAGAAGGCGCACATTTTCCTCAAGCAGGAGTGGCAGGGAAAAAACACATAACGATGATCAAGACGCAAAGATGCAGTCTTTTTGCAGAAAGATTCAAACTTTTTCAAGGCAAACTCAAGCAAAAATCAAAACTTTACAACGAAGGCATACAGAAGAAACAAATATCGAAATTAAAAGGAAGAAAAACCAACCTACAGAAGAGAAGACGGTAGTTGCTCGAAGCAAAAGAATGACGAAATCCGCACCAAACAATCGCTTGGAGACAAAGAGAATAGAAGGCTTGGAAGTGTGAAAATAAGAGAATGAAGTGCTTCAGCAAAATAAAAAGCGAAGAGGAAAGAAAGAAGAAATGGAAGAATGATTCTTTGAAAGAGGGAAGATAGGAAACGGCAAAGGGAAAGTTATGAGTTTTTAACCCTCGCACATTCCCAAGAAAGCGTAACGTGCGGTGCAATTAAAAAGAAAAACGCTTCACATTCAAAGAGTCCCAGCAGGAGTTATACGGGAGATCGACTAAAGACAAAATGCTCGAGCTCGACATCCTCAAAGGGATCGAAATCTAAAGACACAACCTTACGGGAAAGACCGAGCCCAAGTAGGGGCACTGTTCATACCCTGGGTCGATCTATGTGACCCAGGTTGACTAAAGACACGAGCAACCGACCTCTTCAAGACGGTCACTACCGACCTCTTATTAAAAGAGTTCGGCCAAATCACCATATAGGTCCAAGCAGGCCCATCGGAAGGACAAAGCCTACTCTAAAGGCTGCTAGGCCCTTAAAAGATGAGGCGGTTCACCTAAAAGATAGTATAAGATAACTATCTTATCTCAAAGAAAGCCACTCGATACTACTCTAAATACACTGGAGCACCCAGGTATAACTCATACTCTGATTCTACACAAAATCCTGCCTAAAGCACGTGCTAACTTAAGCATCAGAGTCTCTTGCAGGTACCACCATCCTCCGGTGATCAAGGATCAGCAACACCACCAAGTTCAACAAGTCGGACACAACAGCTCCAGCCACAGTAGCAGATCTCATCCGAGATCGACCTTCAATTTCAGGTAACCCTCTGAACACTACCCTTACCCTATCCCCATTACAACCCTCCAAAAACCTCATGATATTTGTTTTCATGCATCAAATATTAGTTGATTGTTAGATGCCTTGCAAATCTTTTAAAAGCATGATTAAAGGAGAATTGAGTGATTAAGCCCTAAACACTGCGCGACTAGAGTGTATACACATTCGATGAGGGGTTCTATCGCTCAATTCTATGTTCTTGTTTCTTATATTGTATCTTCTTGCAAGTTGCTTGTTAGCTTTTGAAAATTTCAAATCAAATCTTTGGACATTGGTCACATTGCATTGATCTCTTACCTTGACCCTAATGATTTATTTTTTATTAATTGGAATTATATTGTTTGTTTTAGCCAAACTCCATAGGAATTATAGTATAGATATAGATAGAGAGCATTTAGTATATTTGCATGCATATAAGTAGTTGCATTGAAAAAATTGCTTGCCTTTTGATCCTTCTCCTTTGATTATGATTAGCATGAAGACATGCTATTGTTTAAGTGTGGGGGAATTGATGAGTCCATATTTGACGATATATTTTGGTTTGATTTGAGTGGATTTCATCATATAAACCCACATTTATTTATCCAAATAGCATACTTTTGTGTTCTCTCCCTAAATTGAGCTTAATTGTGAAAACATGCTATTTTGTGCCTAATTTAATCACTTTTATCCCATTCGATGCCTTGATGATTTTGATGAGTGATTTCAGGTGTAATAGGTTGGAATGGCTTGATAAGAGTGGAAGAAAAGCATGGAATTGGGAGAAAACATGAAGAAAACAAAGGAGAAAAGCAAATCAACACCTGTGCCCACGCAAGTCTATGCCCATGCACAGAATGGAAATCAGCACCTGTGCCCACGCACAGGAGGAAAATCAGCATGTGTGTGTACGCACAAGTCCCAACGCGTGACTCACTTAATGCAAATCATTGGGGGCGATTTCTGGGCCTCCAGAGCCCAATTTTGGGACTTTCTGAAGCTGATTCTTGCTATATCAAAGGGGCCCTCATTCCATGTGAAGTGGGGGAGCAATTAGGGTTAGTTTAGCATCATGTAGGTTATTTTCTAGAGAGAGAAGCTCCCCCTTCTCTCTATAATTCAGCTTTCTTCTACCTTTCTTTGTTCTATTACTTCAATTTTCTTAGTTTATCTTGTTAATTTCTCATTTTGGTTACTTTTCATGTTGATGAACACTTGTTATTTTAATTTACATTTAATGCAATTTATGTTTGATATTCCTTTATTATTTAATTGAGTTGTTATTATCATTTCCTTGCTTTTGGTTGTTGTAGATTTTATTATTTCTTGTTATTTTGCCATGCTTTCTTTTCATGCCCACCAAGTGTTTGATAAAATGCTTGGTTGGGTTTTTGCCTACTTTTTCACACTCTTGGTTGGGAAATTGGGTGATTTGGTGAAATTGAGTTGTGGATGTCCATTCCATGTTGTGTTAGGATTGTTAGTTGGTTTGGTTTCCACTAACTCTAAGCCTCCCATTAATAGTGTTGGCTAGGACTTGTGGATTGAGATCAATTATGTCCTTTTGACTAATCATCGATGTTAGGATTGACTAATTGGGATTAATTCTACACAATTACCATGTTTGTGGTCCATGACTATGATAGGAATCCTTAGTTCTCCAATTCTCTCCAAGAGACCTTTTTTGTCATTTGAATTTCCCTTTTTATTGCTTTAATTGCCTTTTTATTTAATTTCTTTGATATTTAGTTATTGTATGCTTGTTTGATTTCTTGCTATTTACATTTCTTGCTTCTCTTCTAATTAAGCCCCACTCTCACCCATAGCCAATAATAGAACATTTGATTGCAACTCATAGGAAAGACGTCCCAGGAATTCAAACTCCCAGTTATTGTGTTTGGATTGTGACTATCTTTTGATCTAAATTTGATTGTTGGCCAATTGTTGGGTTGGGAGCTATACTTGCAATGCCAAGTATTATTTTGAGAAAAATTCCTAACTCGCTTTGGGCCTTCATCAATCACCGTACCACACAGAGCTTTACGACTATGGTGTAAACCAGACGTGGCGAGGCGCTACGACCTCTAAAAAAAATACTAATGTAATATAATTGAAGAAAGTTGTAACTAGGAGCCTTGAAAGAGAAGTTAATAAAAAACAGAAAAGAAATCACATCCCTCACGAAAGTTACGCATAGATAGATAAGCAAGTTTGAAAGAAATGTTTAAAACATATACATATAAATCAGAATTCTAAAATACAGAATTCTAAACATATACATATACATATATATATATTGATTTGATTGTGATTACTTTATCCCTTATGTTCATATATGTATTCTTGGAATTTGATTTATTTTGACCAAGTAGTTGCATGCATTTAGATAGATTGCCTGTAGATAGATTGCATATAGATAGAGTGCCTATAGATAGTTTGCATTGAATAAATGTTGATACCCCTTTTCCCTTTCTAAGTTTAGCATGAGGACATGCTTGGTTTAAGTGTGGGGAGGTTCATAAAACCCAATTTTAGGGTTTATCTTATGTTAAATTTAGAAGATTTTATCAACTTTTCTCACATTTATTCAATAAAATAGCATGGTTTTGTGAATTTCTCCTAAATTGTGCTTAAGAGTGACAACATGCTTTTTATGCCTTAAAATTGCTAATTTAATTCACTTTAATTCCATTCGATGCCTTGATATGTTTGTTGTGTGATTCCAGGTTTATAAGGCAAAGATTGGATTGAAGAAGTGAAGAACAAGCATGCGAAATGGAGAATTCATGAAGAAATGAAGTTTTGGAAATCTGCCATGCAAGGTATACGCATGGCCCACGTGTACGTGTAACCTGGAAATCGCAATATGACACGTACATGTGACCCACGTGTATGCGTGACAAGCAGCACGTGACCAACTTAATGAAACACACTGGGGCTGCAGAAGCCCAATCCAACTCATTTCTGAAGGTATTTGATGCAAAATTCAAGAGGGAACAAAGGAAAGAGCAATTAGGATTAGAATAGAATTAAGGTAGAATTAGGTTAAATTACTCTTAGGTTTAGGTTTAATTCTTGCTTTGATTTACTTTTCTTTGCAATTTATTGTTCTTACATCTATGATCTTCTAGTTTTATTTGTCATTTCTTTTATTGGTTGCCTTTATGTTCATGCACTCTTGTTGATTTTAATTTCATTTAATGCAATTTATGTTTTATGTTTCTTCTTGTTTAATTTAGTTGTTATTATTGTTTTCTTGCAATTGGTGGTTGTTCGATTTTATTATTTCTTGCTAATTTACTATGCTTTCCTTTTATGCCTTCCAAGTATTTGATAAAATGCTTGGTTGGATTTTAGAGTAGATTTTTATGTTCTTGGCTTGGGTTGGTAACTTAGGTAACCTTGAGTTACTAAGGTCCAAGTGGTTGATAATTTGTTTCCATTGACTCTAGTTGTCACTAGATTAATTAGTGAGTGGCTAGGACTTATGGACTAGGCTCAATTAAGCTCACTTGACTTTTCTCTAATTTTGGGGATGACAAAGTGGGAATGATCCTTGTAATTATCATGTTGTGTTTAGTGACAAGGATAGATATCCCTAACCATTAACCCTTGCCAAGACCTTTTTACCATTTGAGTTTCCTTTACTTTCTTGCAATTTACTTTCTTGTTCATCATTTCAAAACCCTAAAAATATACCTTATAACCAATAATATGCGCACTTCCCTACAATTTCTTAAGAGACGACACGAGGTTTGAATACTTTGGTTTAGTTTTATTGGGTTTGTACCTGTGACAAACAAATTAAACTTTGATGTGAGGATTAATTGTTGGTTTGGACTATGCTTGCAACGAAATTCCTTTGAGAAATTCTAAACCGACAATAATCTTTCATCTGATCCCAGACTTTGTTCTTACACCCATCTTCTAATTGATAATCATGATTCCATCCGGGTGGTAAGCAAGCAGAATTCTCGTTCACATACCGAATCAACCTCTTAAACCCAATCAATTGCGAATTATACCAACCTATGCATTTAGACTTTGATGAGGCAACCACAATGAACCTAGAGTGGTGTTTTCAACCACTAACCATCTCCTTTTTGCTCTTAAAGCCACAAAAATCTCTAAGTTGACCATCCGTTTCAAGCAAACCATATTCAAGTGGGAAAGTAAAGCTTAGAGATAAGATATTTACCCACTTGAATGAAAGAATGGATGATGGTGACTTAGAAAGAGAGGTCTCCAACATCTTTGGCAATGTGAGCTTCACTCACTTTGATTCCTCTTCTTGAATTACCTCCACCTATTGACAAGCTTCCTCAATTTCAATTCCTTGTTCACCAACTTTTTCAAAACATTTTTCATTACTCAAGTCATGTGTTGAAGGTTGTGCATGATCCTTCTTATCATCAATTTCACACAACAATGAGGAAGATTCAACAATTTCAAATGGCACATTGGTTGGTGCGGAATCATCTTTAATGGTGGAGCTTGCTTCTTGCTCAACTTCATCTAATTTCTCCTGAACATCCCTTCCAAGCTTAGTGGAAAAAGATTTGACAACTTCCACAAAATCATCAACAACATTAATTGGTGTGGAAGTGTCCTCAAGCTTAGAATCCACCTCTTTCTCAACTTCGCCTAAGTCTTCAACCACTTCTTCCTCTTCAACAAATTCGGCTTCCTCCACTTGTTGCAACACATACTCCATCTCCTTGTCCTCATGTTGAGATTCTAAAATCTCCTTCATGGTCTGCTCATCGGTTGATTCTCTACATTCATCCGTGGAAATGCTTTGTTTGTGGCATGAATCCTAAAAGTCCAAGTAGCTTGAATCTTGGCAAGATTAGCCATGATAACTTCGTGCTTCTTTTGGGCTTCTTCTTGCTCTTTGAGAACCAGGATTGCTTTAAGCCGATCCATCGCTTCCATGAGATGATCCATTGGCTCTTGTTCCATTTGACTAACATAATTAGGATCATATTTCTCTTGGATCGATGGATATGGGTATTCTTCCATGGAAGGTTGTGGTGGAAAGGAGAATTCATCACGTGGTTGAAAGTTCTCATATATGAGACCTGGTTCATGTTGGTAAGGATATAGAAGTGGTGTATATGGAGGTGGTTCTTGGGAGCATTGATGCTAGAATTGTGGTGGCTCTAGGTATGGTTCATTGGGCTCATATGGTTGTTGGTATGGTGGATATGAGTTAGGATCATATGGAGGTGTTTGATGGTATGGGGCTTGTGATCGAGTAAGGTTGATGAGGGTTATTGTTCATACCCTAGGTCGAGCTATGCGGCCCGGGCTGACTGAAGACAAGAGCGACCGACCTCTTAAAGTTGGATCACCGCCGACCTCTCCTTAAAGAGTTCAGCCAAATTGTTATAGAGGCCCAAGCAGGCCCAAACAAAGGAATGCAGCCCACTCTAAAGGCAGCTAAGCCTTAAAAGATAAGGCAGTTCTCCTAAAAGATAAGATAAGATAACTAACTTATCTTAAAGGACACCCCGCACTACTATAAATACACTAGAGCACCCAAGTATAACTCATACTCTGATTCTACTAAAAATCCTTCCTAAAGCACGTGCTAACTTAAGCATCAGAGTCTCTTGTAGGTACCACCACCCTCTGGTGATCAAGGATCAACAGCATCTCCAACTCTTGTAGGTCAGACACGGCAGCACCGACCAACACTGAAGATCTCGTCCGAGATCGACCTTCAGTTTTAGGTAACCCTCGAAACATTGGCGCCGTTGCCGGGGAACCTGGAAGTCATTCCATCATCATGGTGGACAACCTCGACAACGATCACAACTCTGACTTAGAAAATAGAACGCCGCTTTAAAACACGGATACCACATCTAAGGATGCACCTCAACCCAAGGGAGACAAGCAGTCTCCAAACACAAAAATTTTAGATGCCCTCTGAGAGCAACAGCATCGCCTCAAGCAGCTCAGAAAGGAGGCCGAACATCAGCGGGAAGCCGGGAGAAACCTCCGGAGAGAAACAAGACGATGTCGAGAGCTAGAAGACAAATTCCTAAAGCTCGAGGCCGATCTTAAGACTAAAACTACTCGATCCAACCACAAGGATGACTCCCACAAGGAACAAGATCCATTCACCAAAGAAATCATGAAAGCTAAAGTCCTAAAGGACTTTAAAGCCCCTGACATGACCCTGTACGATGGTACATCTGATCCAAGCCATCATCTCAACAAGTTCAGAAGCAGGATGTATCTCACAGACACCTTAGACGCCATTCGATGCAAAGCTTTCCCAACTACTCTGACCAAGACGGCAATAAAATGGTTTGACAGTTTGCCGCCAAGGTCAATAGCAAGCTTCGATGATCTCGCCAAGAAGTTCCTAGCTAGATTCTCTATCCTGAAAAACAAAGCCAAGCATGCCCCTAGCCTGTTAGGGATAAAGCAAGGAGATCGGGAAAGCCTCCATAGCTACATGGAAAGATTCAACAAGGCATGTTTGGATATACAAAATCTGCCAATAGAAGCAGCCATCATAGGTCTCATCAATGGCCTGCGAGAAGGGCCTTTTAGCCACTCAATATCCAAAAAACACCCAACATCCCTAAACGAGGTTCAAGAAAGGGAAGAAAAAAACATCAACATGGGGGAGAACTCCCGATTGGGAGAAAGCTCAAAGGCCAGATTCTCCTACCCGCCTCGGGACAAGGATAAAAAATCTAGGAAGAAAGAAGACCAACCCATTGAGAAACCTAGAAAATAACACAACTACATGCCTTTTCGGGTGTCTCTTATGGATGTCTACTGAGAAATATGCAACACTGAGAAGATCCCACCACCTCGCCCGATAAAACACAAAAGAGGAGGAGGAAGTCGGATAGAGTATTATGAATACCACCAAATCTACAGACATTCTACCAACGAGTGCTTCGACCTAAAGAATGTCATAGAGAAGTTGGCACGAGAAGGGCAACTAGATCGGTTCTTAGCCAATAAAGCGGATGAACCGAGAAAGAGAAGAAGGGATGAAGAGGTCGAATGAGTTGAACGCCCACCTTCCATCTCTGAGATACATGTTCATATGATAAATGGGGGATTCGCAGGAGGAGGGATCTCTAAATCATCTCGCAAAAGACACCTTAAAGAGGTATATCATGTCGGAGAAGGGGACAGGTCACCCGACCTCCCCACTATTACCTTTACCCAAGAAGATGCAACAGGCATCATCCCGGTGCATGATGATCCCATGGTCATTAACACCCGCCAACGCTAATCTCCATCGAACATTGGTAGACCAAGGGAGCTCCGTAGTTATCTTGTTCAAATCTGCCTTCGACAAACTTGGCCTACAAGAAAAATAGTTCAGAGCATATACAAACAGCTTGTTCGGACTCGAAGACACCCGAATTCAACCACTAGGATACATCTCGCTACATATAACTTTTGGAAAAGGAACTCGGTCAAGGACACTAAGCATAGACTACATCGTAGTCAATGTGAGCTCAGCATATAACGCCCTAATAGATCGGACAACCTTGAACCAGCTCGCCGCAGTAGTTTTCACTCCACATCTATGCATGAAGTTCCCAACTCCAGAAGGGATCGCTAGAATAAAAGGAGACCAAAAGCTCACGCAACGCTGTTACAACGAAAGTCTAAACCTTAAGGGCAACCCCAGAGGAATGGAAATCAACACATCGAACTCGAGGGAGTTTGAGTTCGCGAAGAACTTCATCCACAACCTGAAGGTGAGACCGAAGAAGTCCATATCGGGGATGCCCAGAATAAAACAACAAAAATATGGGCAACTTTAAAGAGAGACTTAAAGGAACCACTAATACAGTTCCTAAAGGATAATCCTGATCTCTTTGCATGGAAGGCCGCAGACATGCCCGGCATAGATCCCAAGTTAATGTGCCATAAACTAGCGGTATATCCCGGATCTCGGCCAGTACAACAGAAGCGTAGGAAGCTTGGCCCAAAAAGGTCCCAAGCTGTGGAAGAGCAGGTACAAGCCTTACAAGAGACAGGGTTCATAAGGGAGGTCAAGTACCCATTATGGCTAGCCAACGTTATTTTTGGTGAAGAAGTCAAATGGCATATGGAGAATGTGTACCGACTATATCGACCTCAATACGGCCTGCCCAAAAGATCCCTACCCGCTCCCGAATATAGACACTCTAGTGGATGCTTCTTCTAGATACAAATACCTCTCCTTTATGGATGCCTATTCAGGATACAACCAAATCCCAATGTACCCATCCGACTAAGAGAAGACCTCATTTCTAACTCCAAAGGCAAACTTTTGCTATGTAGTTATGCCCTTCGGACTCAAGAACGCATGAGCTACCTACCAAAGAATGATGAACAAAGTGAGGAATCATTGTTATCCGACCTCGCTAAAGTGTTCAACACCATAAGAAAGCATGGTATGTGACTTGACCCTGCAAAGTGCACCTTCACGGTAGAAGCCGGCAAATTCTTGGGCTTCATGGTCACCAAAGGAGGAATCGAGACGAACCCAGATAAATGTTAGGCCATACTCCACATGAAAAGTCCGACCTGCGTCAAAGAGGTACAATAGCTTAACGGAAGACAAGCAGCCCTGTCCAGATTTCTAGACGGATCAGCCATAAGATCTCTCCCTTTTTACGCAACATTAAGGAAGGTAAAGAGGTTTAAATGGACAATAGAATGCGAACAAGCTTTCCAAGATTTAAAAAAATTCTTGGGGCAGCCACCCATTCTCACCTGACCACGGAAAAGTGAAGAACTCATATTATACCTCGCAGTGAGAAGTCGTGCGATAGCATCACCACTTGTCAGAGCAAACGAAAGTGGGCAACAACCCATCTACTTTATCAGCAAGGCTTTACAAGGGGCCGAACTAAACTATCAAAAGATAGAAAAGTTTGCCTACGCCTTCATACTCACTTCTCGGCGACTCCGCCTATACTTTCAAGCTCACACTATCAGAGTTTGGACCAACCAGCCCATAAAAGGCATCCTACAAAAAACAGACTTAGCTGGAACAATCCTACAATGGGCAGTTGAGTTATCCGAATTCGATCTTCAATATGAAGCTCGGACAGCCATCAAAATACAGTATCTAGCCGACTTTATTGATGAATACACTGACACCCCGAGAACTCCTACAAAATGGAATATCTAAGTGGACAGTTCTTCAAACAAAACTAGGAGTGGCACAGGAGTAATTATCGAAAGTTATCAGGGAACCCAAATCGAGCTATCACTAAAGTTCAAATTCCCTACCTCAAATAATCAGGCTGAATATGAGGCACTATTGGCTGGTTTGAGGCTGGCTAGAGAGGTAGGAGTTCAAAAGCTTACCACGTTCAGCGATTCACAAGTAGTTACCTCACAAAAAGAAGGGAACTACCAAGCTAAGGATCCCACCATGAAGAAATATCTTGGCAAGACGAAAGAACAGCTTGGACAATTCAGGGAATACAAGGTCCAACACACACCTCGCGAACAGAATGCCCGAGCTGATGCACTAGCCAACACCAAACCAGTGGTATGTGTGGCAACCATCTTGGGGCACGAGCTCTTTCCAAAAAGGTACTCCGAGCTGAATTTTTTTGGCCAACCTTGCAAAAGGAAGCAGCAGAGTTCGTCAAAATGTGCCCACCATGTCAGAAGCATGCTAACTTCCATATCGCCCCATTAGAGGAGCCCATCAGTGTTACGTCGCCCTGGCCATTCGCAAAGTGGGGGCTTGACCTCCTTGGACCTTTTCCCCAGGGACCAGGACAAGTTAAGTTCCTCATTGTAGGAATAGATTATTTAACAAAATGGATTGAGGCAGAACCCTTAGCTACTGCCACCGCCCAAAGAAGGCAAAAATTTCTATATAGAAACATTATCACAAGGTTTGGGGTTCCCTACTCCATTACCACAGATAATGGCACTCAATTCACTGATACAGGTTTTAGGAACTTGGTAGCTGACATGAAAATAAAGCACCAATTCACATCTGTAGAACACCCACAAGCCAATGGACAGGTGGATGCTGCCAATAAAGTCATATTGCCTAGGTTAAAACAGAGACTACATGACGCGAAGGGAGCTTGGGCTGAAGAGCTCCCACAAGTCCTATGGGCATATCGAAAAACTCCACATTCCACCACGGGAGACTCACCCTTCCAAATTGCTTAGGAATGGAGGAAATGATCCCAGTGGAGATAGAAGAAGGATCCCCCAGGATGATCCTCTACAATGAAGAGGCGAATTCCCAAATCCAAAGGGAGGAGCTCGACCTACTTCTAGAAGTCCGAGAAAGAGCTCGGATTAGAGAGGAAGCGTTAAAATGTTGAATGACTTCAAGGTATAATCTGAAGGTAGTCCAGCGAAATTTCGCCACCAATGACCTCATCTTAATCCGAAATGACATCAGAGTAGGTCGATCAGGAGAAGGGAAGCTAGCAGCTAATTGGAAAGGACATTACCGAGTTGTAGAAGTACAGGGGAAAGGTTACTACAAGGTGTCCGACCTTAAGGGGTGAGAGTTACTAAGGTCATGGCATGCCTGTAACCTTAGAAGGTACTATAGTTAGAAAATAATAAAAAGATCTTAGGTTAAGGCGCACTCTTTTTCCTGAAAAGGTTTTTTAATTAGGCCCCAGGCCAAGATCTACAAAATTGCCCGACCTAGAACGGAAAGCACTCATATGTATACACTCTTGTTTATACCTCCATTTTTTATTATCATTTGAATAAAGTTTTTAGATTCCCTAAAATGTTTTCTACCAAGACGCATTAATCTAAGCTCATAAAATGAAACAATTCATCGCCCGATTATAAAAAGGTCGGCAAGGTGAAAACTAAATTCATCGCCTGACTACAAAGAGGTCGGCAAGGTGAAAATCAAATTCATCGACCGATTATAAAGAAGCCGGCAAGGTGAAAGCGATAGAAGCAGATTGATGAGCGGATAATTTATATGCTTTTTGGCATTGTTTTTAGTATGCTTTTAGTATGTTTTAGTTAGTTTTTATTATATTTTTATTAATTTTTATTTAAAATTCATTTTTCTGGACTTTACTATGAGTTGTGTGTGTTTTTCTGTGATTTCAGGTATTTTCTGGCTGAAATTGAGGGACCTGAGCAAAAATCTGATTCAGAGGCTGAAAAGGGCTACAGATGCTGTTGGATTCTAACCTCCCTGCACTCGAAGTGGATTTTTTGGAGCTACAGAAGTCGGGCGCGCTCTCAATTGGAAAGTAGACATCCAGGGCTTTTTAGCAATATATAATAGTCCATACTTTGCCTGAGATTTGATGGCCCAAACAGGCGTTCCAAGTCAGCTTTAGAATTCCCGGCGTTAAACACGGGACTGGCACAAAAGCTGGCATTTAACTCCAAGAAAAGTCTCTACACATGGAAGCTTTAATGCTCAGCCCAAGCACATACCAAGTGGGCCCGGAAGTGGATTTTTACGTCATTTACTCATTTCTGTAAACCCTAGGCTACTAGTTCTCTATAAATAGGACCTATTGCTATTGTATTTGTAGGATCTTTCAATCTTTCAATCTTTGGATCATCTTTTGATCATGTTTTTATGATTGAACCCTCTTTGGGAGGCTGGCCATTCGGCCATGCCTAGACCTTGTTCTTATGTATTTTCAACGGTAGAGTTTCTACACACCATAGATTAAGGTGTGGAGTTCTGCTGTACCTCGAGTATTAATGCAATTACTATTGTTCTTCTATTCAATTCTGCTTGTTCTTGTTCTAAGATATCACTTGTTCTTCAACTTGATGAATGTGATGATCCGTGACACTCATCATCATTCTCACCTATGAACGTGTGACTGACAACCACCTCCGTTCTACCTTAGACTGGGTGAATATCTCTTGGATTCTTTAACCGGAATCTTCGTTGTATAGGCTAGAACTGATGGCGGCATTCAAGAGAATCCGGAAGGTCTAAACCTTGTCTGTGGTATTCTGAGTAGGATTCAGGGATTGAATGACTATGACGAGCTTCAAACTCGCGATTGTGGGGCGTTAGTGACAGACGCAAAAGAGTCACTGGATTCTACTCCGACATGATCGAGAACCGACAGATGAATAGTCGTGCTGTGATAGAGCGCGTTGAACATTTTCACTGAGAGGACGGGACTATAGCCATCGACAATGGAGATGCCCAACATACAGCTTGCCATGGAAAGGAGTAAGAAGGATTGGATGAAGACAGTAGGAAAGCAGAGAGACGGAAGGGACAAAGCATCTCTATACGCTTATCTGAAATTCTCACCAATGAATTACATAAGTATCTCTATCTTTATTTTATGTTTTACTTATCTTTTAATCATCAATCCTCCATAACCATTTGAATCCGCCTGACTGAGATTTACAAGATGACCATAGCTTGCTTCACACCAACAATCTCTGTGGGATTGACCCTTACTCGCGTAAGGTTTATTACTTGGACGACCCAGTGCACTTGCTTGTTAGTTGTGCGAAGTTGTGATAAAGAGTTGAGATTGCAATTGAGCGTACCATGTTGATGGCGCCATTGATGATCACAATTTTGTGCACCACAGATTAATGCCAAAAGTTATAAAAAGTATCCATAGAAGTTATAAAAAGTATCCATATAAAAAGTATCCTTTAAATTTCTTGTTAGCCAAGTCATTAATTTTAAAAATCAAATCTTTTTAAATTGTTTCTCAATCATATCTTTTCAATCATATCTTTTTAAAATCATAACTCTTCAATCATATCTTCTTAATCACATCTTTTTCCAAATAATTTTCAATCTTTTTGATTTCTAATTTCAAAATCTTTTTCAAAAATCACTTTATTTCTTTCCCAACTTTAATTTTCGAAAATCATTCTTCAATTTTTCAAAATTTCTTCAAAATCTTTTAATTTATTTTCGAAAATTCTTCCCCTCTTCTCACATCCTTCTATTTAAGGACTAACACTCCTCCACTATCAACAATTCGTACTCTATCTCTCTTGATAAGTTTGAATTCTTCTTCTTCTACCTCCTCCTTCTATTCTTCTTTTTCTCTGACATCTCAAGGAATCTCTATACTGTGACATAGAGGATTCCATATTTTCTTGTTCTCTTCTCTTTCATATGAGCAGGAGCAAAGACCAAAGCATTCTTGTTGAGGCTGTCCCTGAACCTGAAAGGACCTTGAAGTGAAAGCTAAGAGAAGCTAAAGCACTACTCTCTGTAGAGGACCTAACAGAAATCTTCAAACAAGAAGAAGACATAGCAGCCGAAAACAACAACAATGCCAACAATGCAAGGAAGGTGCTGGGTGACTTTATTGCACCTACTCCCGACTTCTATGGGAGAAGCATCTCTATCCCTGCCATTGGAGCAAACAACTTTGAGCTTAAGCCTCAATTAGTTTCTCTAATGCAACAAAATTGCAAGTTCCATGGACTTCCATTGGAAGATCCTCATCGGTTTTTAGCTGAATTTTGCAAATCTGTGACACTGTCAAGACCAATGGGGTTGACCCTGAGGTCTACAGACTTATGCTATTCCCTTTTGCTGTAAGAGACAAAGCTAGGATATGGTTGGACTCATAACCTAAAGAAAGCCTGAACTCTTGGGAAAAGCTAGTCAATGCCTTCTTGGCAAAGTTCTTTCCACCTCAAAATTGAGTAAGCTTAGAGTCTGATGCCAGGGCATCTTGGCCAGTTTCATTGACCTTTTCTTTACTGCTTTTAAGGTAGTTTCATGCATTTCCTTAAGAAATAAGCTAGTTTTAGGTAGATATTCACTTACACCTTGATTCAAGCATACATTGTGAATTTTACATGATTTCATGAGGATTTTGCATGAGTTTAATAACAAATTGTATATTGCATTACCCATGACTTGGACTAGAACTTTGATGCACTCTATTGCTTGATTTCAAGACCAAAGGAAGCAAGGAAGAACCACTTAGCAGTCACGTTAATCTAATTAATGTTACCACTAACGTGGAATGGGAGGTAACTTGCAAAGTTAATGAGAAAAGTGATTGCCAATAACGCTCTCGAAGCCATCATTGCCCACGTTAAGAGTCACGTTAACTAAGTTAACGTGAACTCTAACGTGAAGAAGGGACTTTGAGCCAATGTTAGTGACACTTAACATTATCACTAACGTTGGCCAATGATCATAAGTGGCCACGTTAGAGTCCACGTTAACGTAGTTAACGTGGCCTCTAACGTTAAAAGGGGGAAGGAAGCCAACGTTAGTGACACTCAACATTGTCACTAACGTTGGCCTAAGGTGCAATGTACCACGTTAACTCCCACGTTAACTTGGTTAACGTGGGAGCTAACGTAAGAGGCAAGGGTGGTCGACAACGTTAGTGACACCCAACATTGTCACTAACGTTGGAAGCAACCACAAAACCCCAAGGAGCCACGTTAACTTCCACGTTAACTTAGTTAACGTGGAAAGCTAATGTTGATGAGTGAAAGATGAGCCAACGTTAGTGACACTCAACATTGTCACTAACGTTGGGGATGGCTAAGAATGGCCACGTTAGAAGCCACGTTAACCTAGTTAACATGGACTCTAACGTGAGACATAGGGGCACATTGGAATGTTAGTGACAATGTTGAGTGTCACTACCGTTCTCGAAGGTTGGCAAGCCCACGTTAGAAGCCACGTTAACCTAGTTAACATGGGCTCTAACGTGAGGCAAAGGGGTACATTGGAACGTTAGTGACAATGTTGAGTGTCACTAACGTTCTCGAACTCATACTTTCACTAAACGTTAACACCCCTAACGTCCTGAGCTAAAGTCTCTGCCCACTTCACACTTTCTCTCTGCAAGCAAAACCAAGCCCAAATGAAGAAGAGAACTGCTTCAAACTCAAGATCCAAAGGCCCAAGACTTGAAAAGCCAACTAGAAGCTGAGAAGAGTAGTATATATAGGAGTAGCTTTGAATCATTTGGGAGTTCTGGAAGTTGGAAAAGAGCACTACTCTCTGTATTTTACTCTGCTCTTCTAGTTCCATGATGTATTCTCCATCTTTGTTTTCATTTTTTAGAGCTATGAACAACTAAACCCATTTCATTGGGTTAGGGAGCTCTGTTGTAAGTTGATGGATCAATACTAATTTTCATTATTCTTCTTCTATCTTTTCTCTTGATTTTACTTTAAAGCTTTCGATCTTCATCCCATTAGGTAGTTATCTTGGAAAAGGAGCTATTCAAACTTGGATCTCTTCTGAACCTTGAAAGAGGAATGAAGAGATCAAGCTAGAAATGCTTTCTCATGCTGGACCAAATTTGGTTTGGATGGATATGTGACTATAATCCTCTCAATACTTGATTTGGGAAATGCATGTGGTATAATCAGTGACTACACATCATCTCTTCTCATGAGCAATTGACCAAGGAATTGACTATTGATCAAGATTTGAGAGATTGAATTGCAAGAAATTGTAATTCAATCAATTAAGATTGCCAAGGAGATCAATGAGTGCATTGATTGAGGAAGAGATGAAAATGAACTTGATCCGGAGAATTGCAACATCTCCTGCGCCCAATGAACTTCCCAATTCTGATCTCACCCATTCTCTTTAATTTCTGCATTTACTTTCATGAGCAAACACCCCATTCCCATTTACAATTCTGCAATTTACTTTCAGTCATTTACTTTCAGCCCTTTAATTCTAGCATTTACTTTTTCTGTTATTTACATTCCCGCCATTTTAATTTCTGCAAATCTCAACCCCAAATTCTAAATTCGCTCAACTAGAACTTTCTTCTAATTAAAGTTGCTTGATCAATCAATCCCTGTGGGATTCGACCTCACTCTATTGTGAGTTTTTACTTGACGACAAATTCGGTACACTTGCCGAAGGAAATTTGTTGAGAGACAGTTTCCACCTACATCAGAGTGGAAGTCCAAACCTTCAGACAGAAGGAAGGTGAATCCCTCTATGAAGCTTGGGAAAGATATAAATAATTGATCAGAAAGTGTCCTTCTGACATGCTTTCTGAATGGAGCATCATAGGTATCTTCTATGATGGTCTGTCTGAACTGTCCAAGATGTCATTGGACAGCTCTGTTGGAGGATCTCTTCATATGAAGAAGACGCCTACAGAAGCTCAAGAACTCATTGAAATGGTTGCAAATAACCAATTCATGTACACTTCTGAAAGGAATCCTGTGAACAATGGGACGAATCAGAAGAAAGGAGTTCTTGAGATTAATACTCTGAATGCCATATTGGCTCAGAACAAAATATTGACTCAGCAAGTCAATATGATTTCTCAAAGTCTGTCTGGAATGCAAGCTGCACCAGGCAGTACTAAGGACGCTTCATCTGAAGAAGAAGCTTATGATCCTGAGAACCCATCAATGGAAGAGGTGAATTACATGGGAGAACCCTATGGAAACACCTATAATCCTTCATGGAGAAATCATCCAAATCTCTCATGGAAGGATCAACAGAAACCTCAACAAGGTTTCAAACAACAATAATGGTGGAAGAAATAGGTTTAGCAATGGCAAGCCTTTTCCATCATCTTCTCAGCAACAGACAGAGAATTCTAAGCAGAGCTACTCTGACTTAGCAAACATGGTCTTTGATCTAATCAAAACCACTCAAAGTTTCATGACTGAAACAAGGTCCTCCATTAGAAACTTGGAGGCACAAGTGGGTCAGCTGAGTAAGAAAGTTACTGAACTCCCTCCTAGTACTCTTCCAAGGAATACAGAAGAGAATCTAAAAGGAGAGTGTAAGGCCATCAACATGGCCGAATTTGGAGAGGAGAAAGAGGCAGTGATCGCCACTGAGGAAGACCTCAATGGGCATCCACTGGCCTCCAATGAGTTCCCTAATAAGGAACCATGGGAATCTGAGGCTCACACTGAGACCATAGAGATTCCATTGGATTTACTTCTGCCATTCATGAGCTCTGATGAGTATTCTTCCTCTGAGGAGGATGAAGATGTTACTGAAGAGCAAGTTGCTAAAGTACCTTGGAGCAATCATGAAGCTAAATGACAAGTTATTTGGTAATGAGACATGGGAGGACGAACCCCCTTTGCTCACCAAAGAACTGGATGACTTGACTAGGCAGAGATTACCTCAAAAGAGACAGAACCCTGGGAAGTTCTCAAATACCTTGTACATTAGGCACCATGACCTTTGAGAAGGCTCTGTATGACCTAGGGTCAAGCATAAACCTCATGCATCTCTCTGTAATGGAGAAGCTAGGGATCTTTGAGGTACAAGCTGCAAGAATCTCACTAGAGATGGCAAACAATTCAGGAAAACAAGCTTATGGACTTGTAGAGGATGTTCTGGTAAAGATTGAAGACCATTACATCCCTGCTGATTTCATAGTCCTAGAGACTGGGAAGTGCATGGATGAATCCATCATCCTTGGCAGACCCTTGATAGCCACAGCAAAGGCTGTGATTGATGTTGACGGAGGAGAATTGATCATTCAAGTGAATGAAGAATCCTTTGTGTTTAAGGCTCAAGGATATCCCACTGTAACCATGGAGAGGAAGCATTGATGTGT
This sequence comes from Arachis hypogaea, assembly GCF_003086295.3. Lineage (NCBI taxonomy): Eukaryota > Viridiplantae > Streptophyta > Magnoliopsida > Fabales > Fabaceae > Arachis > Arachis hypogaea. Next base: position 14,201,474 of record NC_092040.1, read on the forward strand.
GGAAAACAATCCAACACAAAACTCACCGGCAAGTGTACCGGGTCGCATCAAGTAATAAAACTCACGGGAGTGAGGTCGATCCCACAGGGATTGAAGGATTGAGCAATTTTAGTCTAGTGGTTGATTTAGTCAAGCGAATCAAGTATTGGTTGAGTGGTTTATCATTAACAGAAACTAAATTGCTTGGAATGTAAAGGGAGAGGGGAGAATTGCAGTAACTTAAAGTGCAAGAAATGTAAATTGCAGTAACTTAAATTGCAAGAAATGTAAATTTCTTGAATGGAAAGGGGAGTTGAGGATTGGGAATTCAGAATTTCAGCAAGGAAAATTTAATTTGCAACGATTAATACAGCAGAAGATGAATTGGAAGCAACTAGAATTCAAACAGGAAATGAAATTAAATTGCAGCAGGGGTTCACAGAAGAACCAAAAGGAAAATGAGATCTCAGGGCTTTAGAGACTAGATAGCAGAGTCTAGATCTCAATTCCCCTCCCAGATCCAAGTTCACAAAATAATTAACAAGAAATTAAAGAAGAAGCAGTAAAGGAAATGTAATTGAACTCAATTATGCAGAAGAGGAATTAAAGAGATTTTGAATGGAGATTGAGACAGAATTTCCTCAATTCTTCACACCCAAAACTCAAACAAGAAAAGTAAAATTGCTCCAGCAAGAACGAGGAAGAAGAGAGATCAATTCTCCTCCCCAATTCTCTTAAATCTCAGTGAAGTCTCCAAGAGAAAGTTCAAAAGTTCCAAAATAAAAGTAAAGATTCAAAGCTCAAAAGAAAGATCCAAGTTCAAAAGTAAAGGAAAAGGTCAAAAGCTCCTAATTACATCAAACTATTTCCTATTTATACACTTTCTATTCTTGGATCTTGTGATTTGGATGGGCTTTTGATTTGGTGAAGAAATGAATTAAATTGGATTTTTAATTCAATTTTTAGCCCAAAACAATTTGCTTCCAGGAGGCTGCCCTGCCCTTGTGGATGGTAGGGCAGAAAATGGTGTGTGCGGCCGTTGGTGCCTTGGTGCGTGCGTGTTGGTGCTGCAGGATGCTGCCATGCCCTTATGGAGGGCAGGGCAGAAATTTTTGGTGCGCCAGAATGATGCCCGTGCGTGCTGCTGTTGCTGCCGAGACTTCCCTTGGTGCGCCAATCTGGTGCGCTGGCCGTGCACCACAAGATGCTGCCCTGCCCTTGTGGAGGGCAGGGCAATGTTTCCAAAGTTGAAGCCCCGTGTTCGAAACTTGGGCAATGCACACGCTGCTTATTTTTCTTGGTTTTCTTGGCACCAAAATTAGGCCTAGTTCCTTGCTTCCTCATGGTGCCGTGTTCGATCCTTGTGGCAAGCATTGGTGAGCTTTTTCTTTGGATTTCTTCCCTTGATGAGCCCGATATTGCCCTTGAAGAGGGCAGGGCAATGTTTTTGCTCTCCTTGATCCATCGCACCAATTTGTGCTCTGCCCTTGTCGTGGGCAGGGCAGGGTTGCCTCTCAAGGCTTGTTTCCTTATGTTGCCCTCCTAGAGGGCAGTGTGCCCTTGTGGAGGGCAATGCTTGCTTCCTCCTTTTATGCGCCACACTTCTTCTCTCTTGGGCCACGCTTTCTTAAGCCACGCTTCCTCTTTTCTTCTTTTCTTCATCTACAATAAACCAAAACAACCACTCAAAGTATCACTAAATTCACAAGGCTTATAAATCAATTAAAATTCAATTAAATTTAGCTTAAACCTCATGAGTTAGCATCAATTTAATGGTAGTTGCTTGATTTAAAGAAGTTATGCATTTTCATTCCAAATCACTTACTTAGGATGCAAGAAAGTGCATAAAGACTAATAAAACAAGTGAAATTAGCTTGAAAAATGGGTATATGATGACTTGTCATCAAAGCATGAAGAGTTTCTCTCAAAACAGAGTCAAACGGAGCCCCCACAGTCAAACTCTAAGTTTGGTGTTGGGAGGCCACAACCGAATTCTAACTTTGGTGTTGAACCCCCACATTCAAACTCTAAGTTTGGTGTTGAGAGGTTCCAACATTACTCTAAACATCTGTGAGGCTCCATGAGGGCCCATTGTCAAGCTACTGACATTAAAGAAGCGCTTGTTGGGAGGCAACCCAATGTTATATTTATCTATTTCCATTGTTATTTTATGTTTTCTATAGGTTGATGATCATGTGAAGTCACAAAAACAATTGAAAAAGCAAAAACAGATTGAAAAATAGAAAGAAAAATAGCACACCCCGGAGGAAAAGCTTGTTGGCATTTAAACGCCAGTAAGGGCACCAAATGGGCGTTTAACGCCCAGTCTGGCACCATTCTGGGTGTTTAACGCCAGAAAGGGGCACCAGACTGGCGTTTAACGCCAGAAAGGGGCACCAAACTGGCGTTTAACGCCAAAAAAGGGCAGCAGTCCGGCGTTTAATTCCAGGATTGGCAGAAAGGGCGTTTTACACGCTACTTGGTGCAGGGATGAGCTATCCTTGACACCTCAGGATCTGTGGACCCCACAGGATCCCCACCTACCCCGCCACTCTCTCTCTTCTTCACCCATTCACCAATCACCTCAATACCTCTTCCCAAAAAAAAAACCTCATCTATCAAATCCCACCATTCTTTTCACCACTCACATCCATCCTTCATAAAACCCCACCTACCCCACCATCCAAATTCAAACCACTTTCCCTCCCAAACCCACCCATAATGGCCAAACCCTACCCCTCTCTCCACCCCTATATAAACCCTTCTTCACTCCTTCATTTTCACACAACCTAAACACTACTTCTCCCCCATGGCTGAACCACAAAGCCCCCTTCATCTCCTCCATTTTCTTCTTCTACTACTCCTTTCTTTCTTTTTTTGCTCGAGGACGAGCAAACCTTCTACGTTTGGTGTGGTAAAAGCGTTGCTTTTTGTTTTTCCATAACCATTTATGGCACCTAAGGCCGGAGAAACCTCTAGAAAGAGGAAAGGGAAGGCAAAAGCTTCCACCTCCGAGTCATGGGAGATGGAGAGATTCATCTCAAGGGTGTATCAAGACCACTTCTATGAAGTTGTGGCCATGAAGAAGGTGATCCCCGAGGTCCCTTTCAAACTCAAAAAGAGTGAATATCTGGAGATCCAACATGAGATCCAAAGAAGAGGTTGGAAAGTTCTTACCAACCCCATTCAACAAGTCGGAATCTTAATGGTTCAAGAGTTCTATGCCAATGCATGGATCACCAAGAACCATGATCAAAGTGTGAACCCGGACCCAAAGAATTGGCTTACAATTGTTCGGGGGAAATGCTTAGATTTTAGTCCAGAAAATGTAAGGTTGGCATTCAACTTGCCCATGATGCAAGGAGATGAACACCCCTACACTAGAAGGGTCAACTTTGATCAAAGGTTGGACCAAGTCCTCAGAGACATTTGTGAAGAGGGCGCTTAATGGAAGAGAGATTCAAGAGGGAAGCCGGTTCAACTGAGAAGGCATGACCTCAAGCCCGTGGCTAGGGGATGGTTGGAGTTTATCCAATGCTCAATCATTCCCACTAGCAACCGGTCCGAAGCTACTATAGACCGGGCTATCATGATTCATAGCATCATGATTGGAGAGGAAGTAGAAGTTCATGAGGTTATATCCCAAGAACTTTATAAGGTGGCGGACAAGTCCTCTACGTTGGCAAGGTTAGCCTTCCCTCATCTCATTTGTCACCTCTGTAATTCAGTTGGAATTAACATAGAGGGAGACATCCTCATTGATGAGGACAAGCCCATCACTAAGAAGAGGATGGAGCAAACAAGAGATTCCACTCATGGACATGAGGAAATTCCTCATCATGAAATCCCTGAGATGCCTCAAGGGATGCACTTTCCTCCACAAAACTATTGGGAGCAAATCAACACCTCCCTAGGAGAATTGAGTTCCAACATGGGACAACTAAGGGTGGAGCACTAAGAACATTCCATCCTCCTCCATGAAATTAGAGAAGATCAAAGAATCATGAGAGAGGAGCAACAAAGGAAAGGAAGAGACATTGAGGAGCTTAAGCACTCCATAAGATCTTCAAGAGGAAGAACAAGCCGCCATCACTAAGGTGGACCCGTTCTTTAATCCCCTCGTTCTTTATTTTTCTATTTTTCGAAAATTATGCTTTATGGATTATTTATGTTTGTGTCTTATGATCATTAGTGTCTTAGTGTCATCAGTGGATAGGAGGGCCTACAGGAATAACATCCTGGCCTAAGCGGCTAAACCAAGCTGTCCCTAACCATGTGCTTGTGGCGTGAAGGTGTCAAGTGAAAACTTGGGACTGAGCGGTTAAAGTCATGATCCAAAGCAAAAAGAGTGTGCTTAAGAACCCTGGACACCTCTAATTGGGGACTCTAGCAAAGCTGAGTCACAATCTGAAAAGGTTCACCCAGTTATGTGTCTGTGGCATGGATGTATCTGGTGGTAAGACTGGAAAACAGAGTGCTTTGGGCCACGGCCAAGACTCATAAAGTAGTTGTGTTCAAGAATCATCATACTTAACTAGGAGAATCAATAACACTATCCGGATTCTGAGTTCCTATAGAAGCCAATCATTCTGAACTTCAAAGGATAAAGTGAGATGCCAAAACTGTTCAGAGGCAAAAAGCTAAAAGTCCCGCTCATCTAATTAATACTAATCTTCATAGATGTTTTTGGATTTCATTGTATATTCTCTTCTTTTTATCCTATTTGATTTTCAGTTGCTTGGGGACAAGCAACAATTTAATTTTGGTGTTGTGATGAGCGGATAATTTATACGCTTTTTGGCATTTTTTTAGTATGCTTTTAGTATGTTTTATTTAGTTTCTATTATATTTTTATTAGTTTTTATTTAAAATTCACTTTTCTGGACTTTACTATGAGTTTGTGTGTTTTTCTGTGATTTCAGGTATTTTCTGGCTGAAATTGAGGGACCTGAGCAAAAATTTGATTCAAAGGCTGAAAAGGGCTGCAGATGCTGTTAGATTCTGACCTCCCTGCACTCGAAGTGGATTTTTAGAGCTACAGAAACCCAATTGGCGCGCTCTTAATTGCGTTAGAAATTAGACATCCAGGGCTTTTCAGCAATATATAATAGTCCATACTTTGCCCGAGATTTGATGGCCCACACAGGCATTCCAAGTCAGCTTCAGAATTCCCGGTGTTAAACGTCGGAACTAGCACAAAAGTGGGAGTTAAACGCCCAAACTGGCACAAAAGCTGGCGTTTAACTCCAAGAAAAGTCTCTACACATGGAAGCTTTAATGCTCAGCCCAAGCACACACCAAGTGGGCCCGGATGTGGATTTTTACGTCATTTACTCATTTCTGTAAACCCTAGGCTACTAGTTCTCTATAAATAGGACCTATTGCTATTGTATTTGTAGGATCTTTCAATCTTTCAATCTTCGGATCATCTTTTGATCATGTTTTTATGATTGAACCCTCTTTGGGAGGCTAGCCATTCGGCCATGCCTAGACCTTGTTCTTATGTATTTTCAACAGTAGAGTTTCTACACACCATAGATTAAGGTGTGGAGCTCTGCTGTACCTCGAGTATTAATGCAATTACTATTGTTCTTCTATTCAATTCAGCTTATTCTTGTTCTAAGATATCACTTATTCCTCAACTTGATGAATGTGATGATCCGTGACACTCATCATCATTCTCACCTATGAACGTGTGCCTGACAACCACCTCTGTTCTACCTTAGATTGAGTGGATATCTCTTGGATTCCTTAATCAGAATCTTCGTGGTATAAGCTAGAATCCATTAGCGGCCATTCTTGAGAATCCGGAAGGTCTAAACCTTGTCTGTGGTATTCTGAGTAGGATTCAGGGATTGAATGACTGTGACGAGCTTCAAACTCGCGATTGTGGGGCGTAGTGACAGACGTAAAAGAATCACTGGATTCTATTCCGACATGATCGAGAACCGATAGATGAATAGTCGTGTTGTGATAGAGCGCGTTGAACATTTTCACTGAGAGGACGGGACTGTAACCATTGATAACAGTGATGCCCAAAATACAGCTTGCCATGGAAAGGAGTAAGAAGGATTGGATGAAGACAGTAGGAAAGCAGAGAGACAAAAACCCAAAATACAAAGCATCTCCATACGCTTATCTGAAATTCTCACCAATGAATTACATAAGTATCTCTATCTTTATTTTATGTTTTATTTATCTTTTAATCATCAATCCTCCATTACCATTTGAATCCACCTGACTGGGATTTACAAGATGACCATAGCTTGCTTCATACCAACAATCTCCGTGGGATCGACCCTTACTCGCGTAAGGTTTATTACTTGGACGACCCAGTGCACTTGCTGGTTAGTTGTGCGAAGTTGTGATAAAGAGTTAAGATTGCAATTGAGCGTACCATGTTGATGGCGCCATTGATGATCACAGTTTTGTGCACCAGAGATTAATGCAAGAAGTTATAAAAAGTATCCATAGAAAGTGACCTGACGAGGTCTGACTAAAAATAGATTACTAAAAATAACTTACGAAGGCCCGACAGAGAAGTCAGACCAGTGAAAGGATCACTAAAAAGGACAAAGACATCTCGCAAAGGCCAAAGAATGGCTAGAAGTGCTTTGCTGAAAGGTACAATGTCTTGAAAAAAGACACTACTTAAAAAGCAAAAGCACAGGTCAAAACGGCGCTAAAAAGTCATCCAAACGAACTATAAAGAAATAGTTACCCTAGGAACACTACCTAAAAAGTCGTTGGAATATGACAAAAAAGCCCGGACGGTTAGGTCGGCATCAGCTAAAGGCGCGACGAAACAAACTCAAGAAGAGAACGAGTCAAAAGCCAAAAAGGTTGAAAACAAGTTAAGGCTCAAAGATGCTTAGCTAAAAAGGGAACAACTCCGCTAAAAAAAGGCGCGATCTCAAAAGTCGTTCGAAACTAAAAAGGTTCTATGTGAAAGAACACTAAAATATTATTAGACAAAAACCCAGCCACCAAGCCACAGGGACTGCCCGACTTGATACAAAACTAACCATCACTAAGTCAAAACAAGGCAAGACCCCTGAAGGCAATAGTGGAAAACTCAGCCAAAGTTGGTCAGATTGGGAAATACTTAAATTTAAAGGGTTGCAAAAAGTCAAGCCCTAAACATTTAGCAAAATCCAGCTATCATAATAAAACATTAAAGACTCAGAAGGCCACCTAAAAGGCAGCCTCAGAGTTTTAAGTGTTTTATTTTTGCAAAATAAAGTTGCTAGGAAGCAACCAAATATCGAGAAAGTCAACCATAGAAAAGTTACAAAAAACTAGTTTAAAAGTCCACAAGTCGGACTATAATATAAGCAGAAAAGTTATAAAGCATTCAAATTCTCCCCAGTAGAAGCATCCTGGGCTGAAGGAGGAGGAATGGTCGAGATCGGGACAGCATCAACAGTTCCATCCGGCCGGCTTAGAATCTGCACATCGGGCTCGGGCTTTGAATAGTCGACCTCTGAAGGGACGGAAGAAGCTGAAGCTACTGAGGCTTTCCCTGGTGGTACAAGAGGAGGACCCTCATCTTCATCATCTGGGACAGGCACAATCTAGCCATCCTCCACTACATTGTCCAGACTAAATAGAGTCAGGTCGAGCTCAGGAGCAAGAACTCGGACTTGAGCCTTCAAATTCTCATATGCGTCAGTCACACTATCTACCATGTGACCCTGGAGCTCGGCATAATGAGCCTGGACAGACTGAAGCCTTTCCCTAGTCTCCAGCAGCTTGGCATATGTACAGGTGTTGCTCTCCTTGTATTTTTTCACCATTTCCTCAGCCAAATTCGCAGCTGCCTCTGCACTGGTAGCCTGAGTTTTCTCTTTATCAACATCAATCTCCAACTTATTCACCTTGGCATCAAGCTCATCCTTCAAACCCTTAATTCTATTAAATTCGGACTTGGCATCCTCTATAAAGGCCTTAGTTGCATGGACTGGAGAATCCCATACCATGTAAGATAAGGCCGCACCCATGTTGGCCATCCGAATACTATTGCTAGTAGTGAAATCCAGATGATGAAGGATGGACACGTCATCCAATGAAATTTTGCCATAAGGAGCTATCACCTCGGTAGCAAAACCCACACCATCAAAATCCTTGTTATTCAGATCATAAACACCAGTAGTTTTTTTGTCATTTTGGGGGAGGACCGGTAGCAGTAAGAGAGGAGGCAGTACCAAAAATCGGCTAAATGGGATCAAAAGTAATCGTCCAAACTTGAGGATTCGGAATAATCTTCCTTGGCCCGAAAGCATCAGAGGTCGGTTTCCGTGGAGGCACTTGAGAAGTCCCTTCTCCCGAAGTCTTTGCGGCCAGGTTTTGTGCTGCGGTCGCCTTCTTTGTCTTACGAAAGGCCTTCATGGAGTCCGTAGATTTCACCATATCTGAAAACAGAAACCAAGAAAACAAGTTACGATTAAGGAAGGGATAAATCAGCAAATAAGCAAAAAGAAATCTATCAAGAAAAGAAGTCGGCCATTACTCAGTTCAGCACGGAGGAAGGAAGGATTTCCTAGAAACCTCCTCGTGTCCAGATGAGGAGGTTCCCCCCAGTTCTCCTCTAACACACTCACAAAGGCCTACTCGACCTCATCCAAACTTTCCCAAGAGTAATTAGTTACTACTGCATTTTCTTGCCAACATAAAGGGAAGGTGGGCTCATTGTTCTCATCTAAGAAAAAAGGGTGAACACCCTCAACAGCTGAAACCTTGAAATAGTAATTCTTAAAGTCCATAAAGCACTCATCAAACATAGAGAACACTTTCCTTCCTTGAGTAGCTCGGAATAAAATCCAAGAAGCTTTCTTCTTAGCTAACCCAGGCTTTGTCAACATAAAAAGATACAGAAAGAAAGTTACGGTAGGTCGGACACCTAACTCTTGACACAATAATTGAAAAATATTTATAAAACCCCATGAGTTCGGATGGAGCTGAGAAGGGATAACATTACAAGACCACAACAGGTCAGTCGCAAAGGCGAAAAAAGGGATGGTGATATTCATTTGACTTAAAAAGTAGTCATAAGCATAGAAAAAGGGATGTTCCCCTGAATTAAGGAAGGAAAACTAACCCTCTCCTTAGGGTCAGGCGACACCAATTCATAATTCTTCTCTTCATCCCTATAACTACAAATCCTATGGAACCTCCTAAGCCTTACATAGTACTCGAAATCAGCTACGGTTACACACATTAGAACTATCGAATCCAGCCAATCGGCCATACCAGCAGGAACTTTCGAAGACATCTCGACAATATTTTTTCGTGAAGACATAGACCAACTATCCCTACGGTAAGAAAAAGAAAAAACGGTCACTACTAAACAACCCGGACAATAAGAAAATACGAAAAGAAGCAATCAGCAAGTGTCAGATATAGCAACAAAAGGGAAACCCCAGGACTCACAGAAAGTGGAGGAACAACACTAAAGTCCAAGGGCACTCTTTGGAGGCAACAACAAGGAAAGAACCCAGAAAAAAGAAGTCAACACAAATATATGTGCCCTAAACAAACCCTATCCATCTCAAATAAAGAAAATACAAGGATTTCAACCATTCCGCCAAGCATTTCTCTATACAAACAACAAGACCATAATTATCATGGGAACCAGACCACGCAAAGAATCACCAAGAAAGTTTCAACCTTTTCTACCAAAAACAAGATCACAACTTTGATCCATTCAAGGATACGCAATCTTCCAGAAAAGCAAAGTAATCTTTTACTGAGAAAATGCAATAAAGATTGAAACTTTATGCGAAAAAACAAGCATGCAAGAGTGAAAGCAATAAGAACAGTAACAACAAGCAAAAGGGTATAAGCACCAACCTGCAAGGCAAGGGATAACGGCAAAGGCGTAGTGAAGAGGCATGAATGATCTGAACAAAGCTCCGAGGCTTCAAAAGAAGAAAAGCCCTGGGGAAAAACTGTGGCAAAAGGGTGATCTTTCCAAAGAAAAAGCAAAAGTCAAAGGAACAAGAACGAAGGAGGCTTCCTCTTTCTGGCAAAAGCAAAGGATGAATGAAGAAGCATATTTTCACGGAGCAAATGAAACGGATGAAAGAAAAATTGAAAAGCAAGAGCCCTTTCTTCAATTTTCAAAATAAAACACAAAGAGGGAAAAAGAAACGGCAAAAGGAAATTAAGCAAGCCTTTAAGGCCTTCACACATTCCCAAGAAAGCACAACGCGCGCTACAATTAAAAATGCTCTGCATTCAAGCAGAAGCAATCCCAACAGGAGTTATACAAGAGATCGATGAAAAGACAAATGCTCGAGCATGACTTCCTCAAAGGGGTTGAAGTCTAAAGACACGACCTCAAGGGAAAGATCGAACTTGAGTAGGGGCACTGTTCATGCCCTGGGTCGACCTCTTAAAGTTGGATCGCCACCTACCTCTCCTTAAAGAGTTCGGCCAAATTGTCATAGAGGCCTAAGCAGACCCAAACGAAGGAACGCAGCCCACTCTAAAGGCGGCTAAGCTTTAAAAGATAAGGCGGTTCCCCAAAAAGATAAGATAAGATAACTAACATATCTTAAAGGACACCCCACACTACTATAAATACACTGGAGCACCTAGGTATAACTCATACTCTGACTCTACTAAAAATCCTGCCTAAAGCACGTGCTAACTTAAGCATCGGAGTCTCTTACAGGTACCACCACCCTCCGGTGATCAAGGATCAGTAGCATCTCCAACTCTTGCAGGTCAGACACGGCAGCACTGACCAACACTGAAGATCTCGTCCGAGATCGACCTTCAGTTTTAGGTAACCCTCGGAACAGTTATGTTGGGGGAAGGGGTCTGATGGGTGAAAAATGTCGGTAAAGATTTTCACAAAAAATATTGCGTTGCAAAAGTATAGTTCGAAACCGACAATTAAACCTCAATCAATATTGAAATTGTTTATCATAGATACAAACCAAATAAAATTAACTGAGGTATTTAAACCTCGGGTTGTCTCTCAAGGAATCGCAGGGAAGTGTACTTATAATTGGTTATGGAAAAGTTTTTTTTTTGGGTTTTTGTGATAAGAGATAAGTAATGTAAATAACAAGGAAATAAAATAATAACTAAGAAAAAGTCATAGCAAGGAATGAAAATTGGAATTCCTCTCCTCATTATCATCATCAATTGTAATGGTAATTGCCTTTTGCTCTCACTTGGTTAACCTCTAACAATGAAGGAAAGTCAAGTGAGCAAAATCAACCCATGTTCACAAGTCCTAATCAAATACTAGATTTAGTGAAGCCTAAGCTAACTAGCAATTTTCAATCACCAATCAACAAATGAATTTTGATAACTCAAGAGTCTCTAATTAATCAATCCAAGTTAAGAACATAAAAATCTAATTTAAAATCCAACCAAGCATTTTATCAAACACTTGGAAGGCGTAAAGTAGAAACATAGAAAATTGTCAAGAAATAAGAATTTCTAAGACTAACAAAGCAAGGAAATAACAATAACAAAGCAATAGAACAATAAGAAACATGAATCATAAATTGCATTAATGAAAGTTGAGACTAACACATGAATTCAGAAACTAAATTAGCAAAATAAAGGAATCAACAAGAGGAGTAAATAACTAAAGTGCTAGAACAAATAAGAATAGAAGAAAACTAAATTAAAGCAAGGTAGAATTCTGAAATTGAGAATGAACAAGACTAAAAACCCTAAACCTAGAGAGAGGAGAGAGCCTCTCTCTCAAGAAAACCACATCTAAACCTAAAATTGTATGAATGAATGAAGTATGAGTGAATGGTAAGTGAATGATTGATTCCCCTCCAGCTCCACTCTGCAGACTCTAATGTGCATTTTCGAACTTGGAACTAGGCCAAAAGCAGCCCAGAAATCATCTCTAGCGTTTCCTGTTTAATGTAGCACGTGACGCTCTGTCATGCGTACGCGTTGGCCACGCGTACGCATCGTAGAACAAAATCCTGGTGACGCGTGCACGTCATCCATGCATACGCGTCACTTTCCTGCGCACTGGTCATGCGTACGCGTCGATGCTTCCTTTCCATCCTCTAAGCCATTCTTGCCCTATAAAACCTGAAAACACTTAACAAACATATCACGACATCGAATGGTAATAAGAGAGGATTAAAATTAGAAAATTTAAGGCCAAAGAAGCATGTTTTCAATCATAGAACAAAATTAGGAAGGAAAATGTAAAACATGCGAATCATATGAATAAGGGTGAGAATTACGGATAAAATCCACGAAATTAAGCACAAGATAAACAAAAAATGGGGTTTATCAATCTCCCCACACTTAAACATTAGCATCTCCTCATGCTAAGCTCAAGAGAAGCTATAAAGGAAGTGAAGAGGAATGGTAGAATGTATGAAATGCAACCTATCTATATGAATACAACTAAATGTGAAATGTTGTTACCTACTTGGTTAAAAGTAAATCGAATTCTCCAAGAACAAATATGAACTGGATTCCACTAATTCAAATCATAAAATGAAGTACAGGTAATCTTGCAAGAAAAAAATCTCGTGAAAGCCAGGAACAAAGAATCGAGCATCGAACCCTCACTGGAAGTGTATACACTCTAATCACTCTAGTGTTTGAGGGTTGAGTCTCTCGGTTCTCTACTAATATTTCTTTCTAAGGCTTGCTCTTCTTCTACTAATCAACAAAAATTTAATGCACAAATACACATATCAAGAGGTTTTGATGTGAGAACTATTGTCGATCTAAAATTTCACAAAATATAGGTTCGTTGCAAGTATAGCCTAGACCAACAAACAATTCTCAATCAAAGATTAAATCCAAATTAAAATAACTGAGAGTAATTAAACCTCGTATCGTTCTTCCCTAGGAGTTGCAATTGAAGTGTTCAATTATTGGCTATTAGAGAAAATGGGGGATTGGATGACAAGAGAAGCAGGCAATGTAAATAGCAAAGAATGGAACAAGCATGCAAGGAATTAAAAGCCAAAGCAATAAAAGTCAAATCAATTAAAGCAAGGAAAGGAAAATTCAAATGCAAGAAACCTCTTGGCAAGTAATTGAGAGCTAAGGTTACTTATCCTAGCCATTGACCATAAACACATGATGATTATAAAGAGTTAATCCTACTTAATCAACCCTACATCGAGGATAAGTCAAATAGGCATAGTTGATTCCAATCCATAAGTCCTAGTCAACACTATTAATGGGAGACTTAGAGTCAATAGAAACCAAATCAACTAACTACTCTAATATATCAAACAAGAATGGACATGAATAATTCAAGGGTCACCAATGTCATCTATTCCGAGCCAAGAGTGAAGAAAAAAACTAAGTGAAAACTAAGCCAAGCATTTTATCAAACACCTGGTGTGCATGAAAATAAAATGATATTAAATTGCATTAAAAATAAAATCTAACTACCAAAGGCAAGAAAATCATAATAACAACTAAAGAAAGCAAGGATTAACATGAAAACATAAATCGCGTTAATTGAAATTAAAATTAACAAAAGTATCTATAAACATAAAAATGACAAAATAAAGGAAATAATAAAAGAGATGAAGATGATAAAGACGAGAAAGCATGAAAACATAAAGGAAACTACATTAAAACAAGAATTAAAGACTGAAATTAAAGGAAATTAAACTAAACCTAACCTAATTCTAGAGAGAAGGGGGAGCTTCTCTCTCTAGAAAACTAAGAGAAAAGCATGTAAAAGCTAAACCTAATTGCCCCCCTTGCTTCCCCTTGAATTGGGGTTGAAATGGTTTCAGAAATGAGTTGGATTGCGTTTTGGAGCCCCAGAATTCGCCTCCGGCAATTTGGAATTAATGAGCTCACGTGATACAGGTCACCCATACGCGTCGATTATGCGTACGCGTCGGTCACGCCTACGCGTCGCCGGACGAAATTCACACCCATGCGTACTCATGGGTCACGCATACGCGTCGCTAAGCTCACGCTTGTGCACGCACACGCATCGCTTGTGCGCACGCACGGATCATTGAATTTCCAAACTCCATTTCTTCATAGCTTCTTCCCTTTTGCATGCTCTTTTTCTCACTTCTTCAACCCACACTTGCCTTGGAAACCTGAAATCACTTAGTAAACACATCAAGGCATCAAATGGGATTAAAGTGAATTAAATTTTGCAATTAAAAGGTCTAAAAAGCATGTTTTCACTTTCAAGCACAATTTAGGAAGAAATCATGAAACTATGCTATTTCATTGAATAAGCGTAGGAAAAGTTGATAAAATGCACCCAATTAGAGCAAATAAATACCATGAAATGTGGATTTATCACATCCCCGCACTTAAACAATAGCGTGCCCTCGTGCTAAACTCAAGAAGGAAACAAGGGGTATTGCATTTATTCAAAGCAAGTAAACTACCTATATGCAATCTATCTACATGAATGCAACTACTTAGTCAAAATAAATCAATTTCCAAGAAAATATATATGAACATAAGGGCTAAGGCAATCAAGTCAAAACCATAATTGATTAGAGTTATTGAAAAGCATTTACAAACTTGCAAGAAAGGAGATAATCAAAGGCGAAAACATGAAATTGAGCAATTGAACCCTCACCGGATGTGTATCCGCTCTAATCACTCAAGTATATAGGGTCAATTCACTCATTTCTCCTTTAATCATGCTTTCTAAAGTTTGTTCTTCATCTAACCAATCAACAAATACTTAATGTACATATGCAACTATCATGAAGTCTTTTCAAGGTTGTAATGGGGTTAAGGTTAATGGTAAGGATGTATATATGGCTAGGTGAGCTTGCATTTGAATCTTTGATTAGCCCAAATTATCACCTAACATACACACAACCTATAAACTTCTAATGTCAAACTTAAACATCCATAATCTCACTTTTACATACACACTCATGCATTTAATGTAATTTTCATTGGGGTAATCTTGTCCCCCTTTTCATTTTTTTTTAACAACACATCAATGCATATGGTTTCTATAATATTACATGAGCAGGTACCCAAATTTCCAACGTTTTTCAATAAGCATAAAACACATTTTCATCACCCAAAGTTCCCACATTTTCCCCACACTTAAACATCACACACTCTCACTATCTCAAGCAACTTAAAGATTCAAATAAAGGACATTTCATTGTTTTTTGCTTAAGGTTAATGATGTGGCAAATAAAGAACGAAAGGGGATTAAAAGGGTCAAAGTGGTAAACAAAGGTAAATGAAATGGTAGGCTATTTAGGTTAAGTAAGCTATAAAGAAATAATGGCTTCAATCGCATAATTGCATAATTATACTTTAAACAATGGATATATAGAATTAAACAAACCAAAGATTACAATCATAGAGGAGAGCAAAACACAAAAATGAAATAAGTGGTCAAATGATGTAACCACACAATAAGGCTAAAAAACTCACATGCTTATGTGTTCTTAGCTCAAACAACATGTTCCATAATATATTTGAAGCAGGTTTTACTCAAAAGTTCCAACTCAAATCAATTAGGATGTTAATGCCCTATAAAAATTATTTTTCTTGGAAAATTTCATTAAATTAGCTAAGTTTATTATATGTATGCAAATACATGCAATAAACAAAGAAACATGCAATTAATGCTCTAAAATATATACAAACTCAAAATAAAATGTGCAAGTATTTAGGATTAGAGTATGTCACCCAGATTGTTGATCGGTGATGACCTCCCCACACTTAGGGATTTGCACGGTCCTCTGTGCACGCACTCAATCCGGGGGTGAAGAGATGTGAGGCTCCACCTTCAACTGGTAGACACCGGGGCTCCGAGTTGCTGTAGAAAACCAATAAATAAGAATTGAGGAAAATTCATAGTAGTGTGGTATGATAGAGACAATGTGTGTATTCTAATAAGTGTGCATGGTTTAGAAAACACACATTGGTCAGTTAAAACGGCAACCACAAAAGCAAAAAAAATAGCATGTGTTCCTCAATTAAGTAAGCTAGGTTGCAAGTAAAGAGTAAGCAAAACTTAAGGCACAAGCAACCCTAAGTAACCACAAAAGTGAATTGAGTATTTGAGATATTGGATATTAAAATTGTGCAAATGGAAGCGCCAAATTAATAGAAAATGGCACAATTAACAATAACCCATTCAATGACAAAAAAGAATACTTATTCATCCTTAGAAATAATGAAATAATCACATGTATAAGGTGCTTGTTACAAAAAGTGACAAGTCATGATAGGAATATAGTCAAGTCGACTAAAAAAAATACAAAGCATTAACAAGGAACAAATACATTGTTATGTGATTACATTCACTTAAAAACCATGATGAATAAGTAGTTTAACTTAATTCACTAAATTCATTATGCACTTATAAAAATTTCACCTAATACGCAACAACATGTAAATGTGCGAATCCAATTAGGTGCTAACAATTTAAAGCAAAGTATAAATGCATTGATGAAATCTGTTCATGCCCTAGGTCGAGCTGACCGACCCGGGATGTTTTAGCGACAAAGCGACTGACCTCTTTAGGTCAGACTATTCGACCTCTTCTCAAAGAGCTCGACCAAATTGACAGGAAAGCCCAATAAAGGGCCCAAATAGAGGAACACGACCCAAATCCAGAGGCAATCCCAGCCTACAGAGATAAAGGCGGTTTCGTTGAAGATAAGCTGACCTCACCCAAAGATAAGATAAGATAAGATAACTAACTTATCTTATCTAGAAAGGTCACTTCTCACCATTATAAATACACTGGAGCACCCAAGTATAACTCATACTCTGATTCTACTCAATACCTATTTAATACCCTTGCTAACTTAAGTATCGGAGTCCCTTGCAGGTACCCCCCACCCTTCGGTGATAAAGGATCAGCAGCATTCTCAGTTCTACAAGTCGGACACACCAGATCCGGCCGCTATACACCTACCGGACACGTCGGCTCCGACCAATACAGAAGATCTCGTCCGAGATCGACCTCCAGTTTCAGGTAACCCCCGGAACATTGGCGCCGTTGCCGGGGAACCAGGAAGTCATCCCATCACCATGGCGAACGACCATGACAACGACCACGATTCAGGTCTGGAGGATCGGACACCGCACAAAAGCGCGGGTGTCACGCTACAAAGCACTCCGGAAACCAACAAAGATGAAGACTCACCAAATTCAGGAGCAATAGAAGCGCTCCTGGATCGCCTAAAACAACTGGAAAAAGAAACCCAACAACAACGGGAAATTGGAAGAGATCTCCAAAGAGAGGTGCGGCGACGTTGGGAGTTGGAAGAAAAACTACAGCAATTGGAAGCCGATCTCAAATCAAAAGGCCCCCGGGCTAATCTCGAGGAAAATTCACGCAAAGAACAAGACCCGTTCACTAGGGAAATCATGAAAACCAAAATTCCAAAAGACTTCAAACTCCCGGATATGACCCTGTATGATGGCACCACAGACCCCAATCACCACTTCAGCAACTTCAGAAGTAGAATGTACCTCACTGACGCCCCAGATGCTGTTCGCTGCAAGGTTTTTCCAACAACTCTCACAAAGACAGCGATCCGATGGTTTGACAACCTACCTCCGAAGTCCATCTCAAGCTTTGATGACTTAGCTAAAAAATTCCTAGCCAGATTCTCCATTCAGAAAGATAAAGCCAAGCACGCCCCCAGTTTACTAGGGATCAAACAAGGAGATCGGGAGAGCCTCCGCAGCTACATGGAGAGATTCAACAAAACATGCATGGACATACAAAGTTTACCAACAGAGGCCGCCATCATGGGACTCATCAATGGCCTACGAGAGGGACCTTTCAGCCAATCTATATAAAAAAAATACCCGACCTCCTTAGACGAAGTGTAGGAACGGGCAGAAAAGTATATCAACATGGAGGAGAATGCTTGGTTAGGAGAAACCTCAAAATCAGGGGCCTCCTACCGAGACAAAGACAAGGAATCCAAAAGAAAAGAAGATCGACAAGGGGAGAAAATAAAAAAATACCATAACTACACCCCTCTCAGGACATCCCTGGTCGAGATATACAAAGAAGTCTGCTATACGGAAAAAATTCCCCCAGCACAGCCACTCAAAGGCAAAAGCGGAGGAGGAAACCGAAAGGAATATTGTGAATACCATCGAGTCCGAGGACACTCCACAAACGAATGCTTCGACCTAAAAAACATCATAGAAAAATTGGTGAGAGAAGGAAAATTAGATCGATTCCTGGCCAGCCGAGATGATGATCAAAGAAAGAGACGAAGGGATGAAGATACCGAACGAACAAAACGATCACCTTGGACACCAGAAAGACATGTCCACATGATACACGGCGGATTCACAACAGGTGGAATCTCCGAATCCTCTCGCAAACGATATCTCAAAGAAGTATATCATATCGAAGGAGAGGAGAAAGCACTCAACATTCCGGCAATTACATTTACTAAAGAAGACGCATCCGGCGTCATCACAGGACACGATGATCCCATGGTTATCACCATCATATTGGCAAACGCCAACCTACACCGCACCTTAATAGACCAAGGGAGCTCTGCCGACATCTTATTCAAAATAGCCTTTGATAAGCTCGGCTTTGAAGAAAAAGAACTTAAAGCATATCCAAACAGCCTGTTTGGGCTAGGAGATACCCCGGTTCGACCACTCGGATACATACCACTACATACAACCTTTGGAAAAGGGGACCAATCCAGGACCCTCAAAATAAACTACATCGTAGTCGATGCAAGTTCAGCTTACAACGCTCTCATAGGACGGACAACACTCAACCAACTCGGCGCAATAGTCTCGACCCCACACCTATGTATGAAGTTCCCAACCCCAAAAGGGATAGCCACGATAAAAGCAGACAGACGGCACGTCGCTGTTATAATGAAAGCCTAAACCTCAGAGGCAAAGGAGAAGAGTTCCACACAATCGAGCTGGGCGGAGTTCATCGACGAGAAGAACTTCGTCCCCAGCCAGAAGGCGAGATAGAAAAGATTCAGATCGGGGACACCTCGGAAAAAACAACCAATATCGGCACAATCCTAAAAGGAGATTTAAAAGAATTACTAATACAATTCTTATGAGACAACGTCAATCTCTTCGCGTGGAAAGCCGCAGACATGCCAGGTATCGACCCTAAGCTAATGTGTCACAAGTTGGCGGTCTACCCAGGATCTCAACCGATGCAGCAGAGATGAAGAAAACTTGGGCCAGAGCGATCCAAAGCTGTGGACGAGCAAGTGCTGGCACTACTGGAAGCCAGATTCATAAGAGAAGTCAAATACACGCTTTGGCTAGCCAACGTTGTCTTAGTGAAAAAATCAAATGGGAAGTGGCGAATGTGCACCGATTACACCGATCTCAACAAGGCTTGTCCAAAAGATCCATACCCACTCCCAAGTATTGACGCTCTAGTAGATGCTTCCTCCGGATACAAATATCTCTTGTTTATAGACGCATACTCGGGGTACAATCAAATCCCCATGTATCCACCAGATCAAGAAAATACCTCGTTCCTAACACCGAAAGCAAACTACTGCTACATTGTGATGCCTTTCGGTTTCAAGAACGCAGGAGCTACTTATCAAAGGCTAATGAATAAAGTCTTCTCAGATCACATCGGTAAAATCATGGAAGTTTATGTGGACGACATGTTGATAAAGACACAAAGCAAAGATACATTATTATCCGACCTGACTCAAGTGTTTTACACTATAAGGAAGCACAACATGCGGCTCAATCCCACAAAATGCACCTTCGCAGTAGAAGCAGGCAAATTCATAGGCTTCATGCTCACACAAAGGGGAATTGAAGCAAACCCAGACAAATGTCAAGCCATACTCAACATGAAGAGCCCAAATTGTGTCAAAGAAGTACAACAACTCAACGGGAGGTTGGCCACCCTATCCCGATTCTTAGCAGGAGCTGCAATAAGATCTCTCCCCTTCTATGCTACTTTAAGAAAGGGAAAACAGTTCGAATGGACGACAGAATGTGAGCAAGCCTTCCAAGACTTCAAGGAGTTCTTAGGACAGCCACCTATCCTATCTCGACCACGAGAAGGAGAACTGGTCATATTATACCTCGCAGTAGGGAGCCGGGCAATAGCCTCAGCACTAGTCAGAGAAGACGAACATGGGCAACAACCCGTCTACTTCATTAGCAAAGCGCTACAGGGATCCGAGCTGAACTACCAGAAAATAGAAAAATTTGCCTATACCCTCATTCTAACATCTTGACGACTCTGCCCGTACTTCCAGGCTCACACCATTAAGGTTCGAACTAACCAGCCCATAAAAGGAATATTGCAGAAAACAGATCTGGCAGGCAGAATTCTACAATGGGCAGTCAAGTTGTCAGAGTTCGATCTCCAATATGAAGCTCAGACGGCCATTAAATCACAGTATCTGGCTGACTTTATTGCAGAATTCACAGATGCCCTAGAAACCCCCACAGAATGGAATCTTTACGTGGACGATTCTTCAAATAAAACTGGAAGCGGCGCGGGCGTAATAATAGAAAGCGACCAAGGAACCCAAGTTGAGCTCTCCCTCAAATTTGGGTTCCCCGCCTCAAACAATCAGGCAGAATATGAAGCATTATTAGCTGGTTTGAAACTGGCTAAAGAGGTCGGAGCTCAAAAACTCAACATTTACAGTGATTCACAAGTGGTCACATCACAAATAACAGGGAGCTACCAAGCCAAAGATCCTACCATGAAAAAATATTTGGATAAAACCAAGGAACAGCTCGGACAACTCGGGGAGTATAAAATCTGCCACATACCCCGTGAACAAAACGCCCGAGCTGATGCACTCTCAAAACTAGCCAGCACCAAACCAGGGGGCAACAATAGGAGCGTCATTCAGGAAATGTTACAAAACCCGTCAATCTCGGAAGAAGAAAAAGTCCTGACTATAACAAGTCAGGACCAAGGATGGATGACCCCCATAATCAACTACCTCAAAACAGGAACGCTCCCCACAGAAGAAAAGGAGGCAAAGAGGTTAAAAAGGGAGGCACAGTACTACACCATCATAAACAACATCCTGTACAAAAGAGGAATCTCAACACCTTTACTAAAATGCGTACCTACCTCCAACACAAGGGAAGTGCTAGAAGAAATACACGGCGGCATTTGTGGCAATCGTCTCGGAGCACGAGCTCTCACCAAAAAAGTACTCCGGGCGGGATTTTATTGGCCAACTCTACAGAAAGAAGCTACAGAATTTGTAAAGACATGTTCACCATGTCAAAAACATGCCAACTTTCACATCGCCCCGCCAGAAGAGCTCATTAGCGTGACCTCGCCTTGGCCGTTTGCAAAATTGGGACTCGATCTTCTTGGCCCCTTCCCACAGGGATCAGGACAAGTTAAATTCCTCATAGTAGGGGTAGATTACTTTACAAAGTGGATCGAGGCAGAGCCCCTAGCCAATGCCACTGCTCAGAGAAGCCGAAAATTCTTATATAGAAACATTGTCACAAGGTTCGGGGTTCGATATTCAATAACCACAGACAATGGCCCTCAATTCACAGATGCAGGCTTCAGAAAACTAGTAGCTGACTTGAATATAAAGCACCAGTACACCTCTGTCGAACATCCACAAGCCAATGGACATGCCGAAGCCGTCAACAAAGTCATATTGGCAGGGTTAAAACGAAGACTGCAAGATACAAAGGGAGCCTGGGCAGAGGAGCTTCCACAGGTTCTATGGGCATATCGAACGACGCCATATTCGACCACAAAGGAATCCTGATGACAAGTCATCATATACCCATTTTTCAAGCTAATTTCACTTGTTTTATTAGTCTCTATGCACTTTCTTGCATCCTAAGTAAGTGATTTGGAGTGAAAATGCGAAACTTCTTTAAATCAAACAACCACCATAAAATTAATGTTAACTCATGAGGTTTAAGCTAATTTTAATTGAATTTTAATTGATTTATAAGCCTTGTGAATTTAGTGATACTTGGAGTGGTTGTTTTGGTTTATTGTAGGTGAAGAAAAGAATAAAAGAGAAAAGCGTGGCCTAAGAAAGTGTGGCAAAAGGAGAAAAAGGCGTGGCTTATGAAGGAGGGAAGCAAGCATTGCCCTCCACAAGGGCACACTGCCCTCTAGGAGGGCAACATAAGGGAACAAAGCATGAAAGGCAACGCTGCCCTGCCCACTACAAGGGCAGAGCACAAATCTGTGCCTTGGAATCAAGAAGAACAAAATGTTGCCCTGCCCTCCTCAAGGGCAGTATCGGGCTCACCAAGGGAAGAAAATCAAAGGAAAATGCCTACAATGCTTGCCACAAGAGTTGAACACGGGACCATGAGGAAGCAAGGAATTAAGCCTCACTTTGGTACCAAGAAAGCCAAGGAAAATGGGTAGCGTGTGTAGCATCCAAGTTTCGAACGCGGGACTTCATGTTGGAAACACTGCCCTGCCCTCCGCGAAGGCAGGGCAGCATTTTGTTGTGGCACGGCCAGCACACAAATCTGGCGCACCAAAGCAACATTCGGCAGCACCAGCAGCGCACCAAGGCACCAATCTGGCGCACCAATTTTTTCCGCCCTGCCCTCCGCGAGGGCAGGGCAGCATCCTGCGCACCAAGCCGCACCACGCACGCACCACACATCAATTTTCTGCCCTGCCCTCCACAAGGGCAGGGCAGCCTCCTGGAAGCTATTATTTTTGGGCTAAAATTGGATTAAAAATCCAATAAAATTCATTTCTTCACCAAATCAAAAGCCCATCCAAATCCCAAGATCCAAGAATAGAAAGTGTATAAATAGGAGCTAGTTTGATGTAATTAGGACTTTTTGCTTGACTTTTGAATTTTGCACTTTCTTTGAGCTTTGAATTTTTGCAACTTTTCTTGAGAGACTAAACCGAGATTTCAGAGAATTGGGGAGGAGAATTGATCTCTCTTCTTCCTCGTTCTTGCTTGGGCACTTTTCATTTCCTTGTTTTGAGTTTTGGTTGTGAAGAATTGAGGAAATTCTGTCTCAATCTCCATTCAAAATCTCTTTAAACATTTTTCTGCATAATTGAGTTCAATTTACATTCCCTTTACTGCTTCTTCTTCAATTTCTTGTCAATTGCTTTGAGAACTTGGATCTAGGAAGGCAATTGAGATCTAGGCTCTGTTACCTAGTCTCTGGAGTCCTGAGATCCCAATTTCCTTTTGGTTCTTCTGTGAACCTTTGCTGCACTTAATTTCTTTACTGTTTGAGTTCTAATTGCTTCTAATTCATCTTCTACTTTATTAATTGTTGCAATCTACTTTCTCTTGCTGGAATTCTGAATTCCCAATCCTTAATTCCCCTTTTATATTCAAGCAATTTACATTTCTTGCACTTTAAGTTTCAGTCATTTACATTCTTGTTCTTTACGATTCAGCAAGTTTACTTTCCTGCTCTTTAATTTACTGCAATTTTCCCCTCTCCCTTTACATTCCAAGCAATTTAGCTTCTGTTAAATACAACCCACTCAACCAAAACTTGATTCGCTTGACTAAATCAACCACTAAACTAAAATTGCTCAATCCTTCAATCCCTGTGGGATCGACCTCACTCCCGTGAGTTTTTATTACTTGATGCGACCCGGTACACTTGCCGGTGAGTTTTGTTTTGGATCGTTTTCCACACATCAAGTTTTTGGCGTCGTTGCCGGGGATTGAAACAGATTGACAATGATTAAGTGAAGTAGAGATCTAGATCAAGCACTTTTTCTTTTCTGTTATTTTAATTTTGACTAACACACTAACTGTTTGAATTTTTGCTTAAACTAACTAAAACTTCATTCTAGCTATAGATTGAAGTTTCATTGGTTTTCTGGATCTGTGTGTTTATTGTTGTGTGTTTGTATGTCAGGTACAGGAAGATCTTCCCCTGTCCTCTTTGAAATTGACCAAAGAACACTTCGAAGAATAAGAAGAGCTGAAAGAGGGAAGAACGTTATTGGAGAGGAAGAATCTGAGGAGGAATTCCAAGAAATGGAAGGAGATCCATCAAATCTCAATCAACCAGGAGGAGGGGCCAACAATAACCAACAACAAAGAAGAGTCCTGGCTTCATATACATTTGCAAATGCTAGACACTGTGGAAGTAGCATTCTTACTCCTAATGTCAATGCAAACAATTTTGAACTAAAGCCACAACTCATCACTTTGGTTCAAAACAACTGTTCTTTTGGAGGAGGGCCTTTGGAGGACCCAAATCAACACTTATCTACCTTCTTGAGAATCTGTGACACTGTGAAAACCAATGGTATGCCTCCTGACAACTACAAGTTATTGCTCTTTCCATTTTCTCTCAGAGACAAAGCTACTCAATGGCTAGAGACCTTTCCAAAAGAAAGCATCAACACCTGGGATGACTTGGTAAGCAAGGTCCTTGCCAAATTTTATCCCCCTCAAAGAATCCTAAGATTGAAGACTGAGGTGCAGACATTCACTCAAATGGAAGCTGAAAATTTATATAAAGCATGGGAAAGATATAAGGCACTATTGAGGAAATGTCCACCAGAGATGTTCACTGAGTGGGACAAGTTGCAGAACTTCTATGAGGGGCTCACTCTTAAGGCTCAAGAAGCACTTGATCATTTAGCTGGAGGCTCTTTGTAACTCATGAAAACTACAGAGGAAGCTCAAAACCTCATTGATATGGTGGCCAATAACCAATATTTCTTTTCTCATCAAAGACAATGCCAACCATCACAAAGAAGAGGAGTAATGGAGTTGGAAGGAGTGGATTCAATTCTAGCTCAGAACAAGATAATGCAGTAGTAGATTCAACAACAGTTTGAGCAAATGGCCAAAAGGATTGATGGCTTGCAAGTTGCATCAGTGAGTGCCACAAGCCAACCACCAACTACTTGGGTGCAAAGTGAAGAAACTCAAGAGGAACAACAGCAAGAGCAAGTCCAGTACATGCACAACCAAAATCTTGGAACAAATGAAGTCTATGGTGATACTTACAATCCATCTTAGAAGAACCATCCCAACCTCAGATGGGGAGACAACCATAATCAAAACCAACAGCCATGGCAAAGAAACTCAAGTCAGAACATTTGGAAAAGCATAAACCACAACCCCCAGCCAAACACTAACCAAAATACATACAGAAAACCACAAAATAATTACCCCAACTCTAACCAGTATCCACCCAATAACCACCCAACAAATCAAAACACCTATCATCATCCATCAACACCCCAAAACCAACCAATCTCACAAGACTCTCAGAGGATCACTAATCTAGAGATGCTCATGGAGAAAATGATGAAGAACCAAGAATTGACAACAAAGAACCAAGAAGCTTCCATGAAGAACTTAGAAAGGCAAATTGGGCAAATCTCCAAACAGATTTCTGTTGAAAAACCATCAAGCTCACTACCAAGTGACACCATTCCCAACCCAAAGGAAGAATGCAAGGTCGTGCAACTAAGAAGTGGAAAAATGTTAGTGGATGGTAACCAAGGGCAACCAAGAATAAT
The DNA here is from genome assembly GCF_003086295.3 of Arachis hypogaea. Taxonomy (NCBI): domain Eukaryota; kingdom Viridiplantae; phylum Streptophyta; class Magnoliopsida; order Fabales; family Fabaceae; genus Arachis; species Arachis hypogaea. Next base: position 14,226,897 of record NC_092040.1, read on the forward strand.
GACAATGAGCCAACAAAGAATAATGAAGCCATCAACAAGGACATGATAAGCAAGAATGACCAAGAAAAACTCACAGAGGAAAACAACGAACCACATAATCTAAAGAAAGGAAAGCAGATCAGGGAAGAACCAAATCCAAAACAACATTAAGTGGAGAAGAGCTCAACACCACCACTGCCTTATCCACAGAGATTTCACAAAGAGACAAAGGATCAGCATTTCCACAAATTTCTTGAGACTTTCAAGAAGCTGGAAATCAACATACCTTTGGTTGAGGCATTGGAGCAAATGCCTCTGTATGCCAAGTTCTTGAAGGAGCTCATCAATAAGAAAAGAGATTGGAATGAGAAGGAGACGGTGATGCTCAGTGAGGAATGTAGCGCCGTGCTCCAAAAAGGAATTCCACCAAAGCTTAAAGATCCAGGGAGTTTTGTAGTGTCATGCACCATAGGCAAATTATCCATGGACAAAGCTCTCTGTGATCTTGGAGCTAGTATCAACTTAATGCCCTTGTCCATGATGAAGAAGCTTGCCATAGAAGAACTCAAACCCACCAGGATGTCGCTAGTCATAGCCGACAGATCAATCAAGACACCAAATGGAATTGTGGAAAATTTGTTAGTAAAGGTTGGAGAGTTTATCTTTCCTGCAGACTTTGTAATCCTAGACACCGACGAGGAAGGCAACAATTCAATCATCTTGGGCAGACCATTTCTAGCAACTGCAAGAGCCATTATAGATGTAGAAAAAGGAGAAATGATTTTCAGAGTACACAATGAGCAAATGATCATAAATGTTTTTAAGTCAATGCAACACCCTTCTGAGCAGGAAGATCATTTGAGGGTAGATATGATAGAGAGCCTGGTGGAAGAAATGTTAGACATTAATCAGCATGAGCAAGAAAAAGACAATCAAGAAACAATAGAGGAACACGTGGCTGAGGCTTCCATAGACAAAGAGGTGGAACCAAGCAAGAAAGAAGAGCTGCAAAAGCAAGAACTGAAGCCATTACCTTCTCATCTCAAATATGCATTTCTTGGCACTTCAGAGAGCTTCCCAGTGATCATTAATTCTTCCTTGACAAAGAAAGAAGAAGGAGATCTTCTTGATGTTCTCAGAGCTCACAAGGATGCCTTAGGATGGACCATTGATGACCTGAAAGGCATCAGCTCTACAGTATGTATGCATAAGATTCTTTTGGAGGACAATTCCAAAGCAGTATTTCAACCTCAGAGAAGACTAAACCCTGCAATGAAGGAAGTCGTCTAGAAGGAAGTAATGAAACTATGGAATGCAGGAATCATATATCCTATTTCCGATAGCTCATGGATAAGCCCAGTCCAAGTGGTACCAAAGAAGGGTGGGATGACAGTCATTATTAATGAGAGGAGTGAACTCATTCCCACAAGAACTATGACGGGGTGGAGGATGTGTATTGACTATAGAAGGCTGAATGATGCCACACGCAAAGATCACTTCCCACTTCCTTTCATTGATCAGATGCTTGAAAGGTTGGCTGGCCATGCTTATTATTGCTTCCTGGATGGCTATTCCGGGTATAATCAGATAGTGGTAGATCCAAAGGACCAAGAAAAGACTTCATTCACATGCCCAATTGGAGTTTTCGCTTATAGAAGAATGCCATTCGGATTATGCAATGCCCCAGCCACTTTTCAAAGGTGTATGCTCTCCATTTTCTCATATATGGTTGAAAAATTTTTAGAGGTTTTCATGGATGACTTTTCTGTTTTTGGTGATAATTTCAATACTTGCCTAAACCATCTAACTCTTGTCTTGAAACAGTGCCAAGAAACTAATTTGGTTTTGAACTGGGAGAAGTGCCATTTCATGGTGCCTGAGGGGATTGTTCTTGGTCATAAAGTTTCAAGAAAAGGGATAGAGGTTGACAAGGCAAAAGTGGAAATAATAGAAAAGCTCCCTCCACAAACTAATGTGAAATCTGTTAGAAGTTTCTTGGGGCATGCAGGATTTTATAGAAGGTTTATCAAAGATTTTTCTAAAATAGCCAAACCTTTGAGTAACCTGTTAATGATTGATAAACCTTTTGTTTTTGATGAAAATTGCCAATATACTTTTGAAACTTTAAAACATAAACTCACAACAGCACCAATTATCACACCCACAGATTGGAACTTACCGTTTGAACTCATGTGTGATGCAAGTGATATTGCAATTGGTGCTGTACTTGGACAGAAGAAGGGAAACTTGCATCATGTCATATATTATGCAAGTATTAAATGAGGCTCAAAAAAATTACACTACAACAGAGAAGGAATTGTTAGCTGTAGTCTATGCATTTGATAAGTTTAGATCGTACTTGATAGGATCTAAAATTGTGGTTTATACTGATCACGCCGCTCTCAAGTATTTGATGTCAAAGCAGGATGCTAAACCAAGACTTATCAGGTGGATTCTACTCCTACAAGAATTTGACATTGAGGTAAGGGACAGGAAAGGCACTGAAAACCTAGTTGCTGATCATGTCAAGGCTGCCACAAGAAACAATTCAAAATGCCTCACTACCTGTGAATGAAAGCTTCCCAGATGAACATCTTATGCTGATCCAACAAACACCATGGTTCGCTGATATAGCAAACTACAAAGTAGGGAGGAAGATACCTCAAGAATTCACCAAGCAACAAGTGAAGAAACTAATCAATGAAGCAAGGAAGTTCTTGTGGGATGAACCCTATCTGTTCAAAAGGTGCTCTGATGGAATAATCAGGAGATGTATTCCTGAGAGTGAAATAAGGGATATATTATGGCATTGCCATGGCTCAGCTTATGGTGGACACTTTGGTCCAGAAAGAACAGTAGCAAAGATATTACAAAGTGGTTTCTATTGGCCAACCATCTTCAAAGATGCCAGGGAGTTTGTCCACCAATGTAAAGAATGCCAGAGAGCAGGAGGATTAACAAGAAGGAATGAGATGCCACATAACTTCATTTTGGAAGTAGAATTGTTTGATCTATGGGGCATTGATTTCATGGGACCCTTTCCCCCTTCTTATTCGTTCAGATATATCTTGGTAGCAGTGGAGTATGTTTCAAAATGGGTGGAAGCCATAGCCACAACTACCTGTGATGCACAAATTGTCCTTCAATTCCTAAAAAATCACATCTTTACTAGATATGGAGTACCCAAGGGTCTCATCAGTGATGGTGGTGGTCATTTTTGTAACAAACAAATGGAGAAACTTCTCCACAAATATGGAGTTATTCATAAGGTACCCACACCATATCACCCTCAGACTAATAGGTAGGCGGAATTAGCAAACAGGGAACTGAAGAAAATCCTAGAAAAAACAGTAGGTAGCACAAGAAAGGATTGGGCTAGAAAGTTGGAAGATGCACTTTGGGCGTACAGAACAGCTTTCAAAACTCCTATTGGGAAGTCCCCATTTCAGCTGTTATATGGCAAATCTTGTCATCTCCCTGTAGAGCTTGAGCACAAAGCCTTTTGGGCTACTAAACTTCTAAACCTAGATTCTGAAGCAGCAGGGGAGAAAAGGTTGTTGCAGCTGAATGAGCTAGATGAGTTTAGGCTAGAAGCTTATGAAAAATACCAAGATATACAAGGAAAAAGCCAAGAGATGGCATGACAGGAAGATTTTGAAGAAAGAATTCAAACCTGGACAACAAGTACTCTTGTACAACTCACGACTCAAGATATTCCCTGGCAAGCTTAAGTCTAAGTGGACTGGTCCATACTTGGTAACTAAGGTCTTTCCTTATGGGAGTATTGAATTGCTAGATGAAGCAACAAAGAGTCGGTTTACAGCAAATGGTCATAGAGCAAAACTATACCTAGGGGGACAATAGAACAAAGAAAAAGAGGTTCAGAACCTAAATCCTCCTTGAAGTAAAAATGGAGGAATGTCAAGCTAGTGACAATAAAAGAGCGCTTGTTGGGAGGCAACCCAACCTGAGGTAGTTTTCTTTTCATAGCTTTTTCAATAAAAAAAAGTTGAATAATTGGTATGCCTTGCAAGGAGCTAAGTTTGGTGTTGCATACCAAAACAATTTAAGGGAGAATGAAAGATTCTAAGTTTGGTGTTCCACCAAAAATATCATTTAAAAACACATTCTCACCTCTTGCATGATGCTAGCTCCAAGCAATCAAACACATTATTCGACTGTTTAATTGCTTTCTAGCTTTAATTTCATTAACCTTTAGCAAGGATATAAGGTTTCACATATGGTTAAAATTGTTGCATAAGAGGCAGTGGCAAACAATTAAGTTTGGTGTTCCCACACCAAAATCAATCCAGGAACCACACTCAGTTTATGCATACTAACCATATAATTAAGGGCTTGAGAAGCAAGCAACTTTGAGAATTATGCAGGACATGAGTCAACAATTGAAGACATTATGCATCTTAACTCAAAGAGAACACAACAGAAGGAAGAATCAAAGGGCTGCAACTTCAAAGGTTGTATCTAAACTTAATCCTTGCTGCTGTGAAATGTTTTGAATCTAGAAACCATTGTATGTCTTGCTAAAGTGTTTATCTAGTTGCAAGTGAAATTGTTTGTTAAAATTGCTAAATCTGCATAATGCTTGTTATCCATCACTTAGCTTGAAATTTTGTTTTGTTTCCCACATGCTTAAATAAAAGAGATTTGTTTGAATTGAAAAGTGAAATATCCAATGTTGCATAAATAAGAATGGAAGTTAATGGTGGTATATGTGTTTGATTAAATGCATGACTCATGAAATAATTGTTGCATAATATCATTCTCATTTAAGTGTGAGTTAGCTTGTTGTTGTAAAGACTCTCATCAATAAAGAAAAAGCCCTTGAGAACAAAAACAGAAAGAAAAGGAAGAAGAAAAAGCCAAAATGGCAAGAAAAACAAAGAATAAAGGTTGGACACCAATAGCTTGGACCCTAGGACATATGCCTGTGATGTTCTTGTACTGATATATGCTTGGATGAGTAAATTCTAAGGGGTATTTTAAAACCCGGTCACTTAGATCAACTGATTTGGGATGGCCAATTGAAAGTCCACAATAAAGAGCAACTTAGATACAGAACATTTAGTTATCCAAAGAGATGCTGGGCATCAATGATCCTAGGAAGAATTAGTGAGCCATGTGTCTGTGGTGGAAAGATGTTGAGCAAAAGAAAAAAAATAAAGCCAAAGGCTACTACTGCAACATTTGACACCAAACCTCCAAAAGAATAATAAGCTTGGTAAGCATTATAAGAAAGAAAAGTTAGCAAGGGAGTAATCAAAAAGTAAGTCTTATAACAGCAAGTTTAGCAAGCCTTTGAGGAAAGATGTATATTATGTAACAACAACAATAACTGAGTTATCATTGTCTGCATAAAGATCCCATAAATCAAGTTCTGCTATATGCCTAATAAGGATATGTGTTCTTTTCTTAATTCATTTCAATTGCTCTCAATTTTGATGCTTGCTTGGGGACAAGCAAGATTTAAGTTTGGTGTTGTGATGACAAGTCATCATATACCCATTTTTCAAGCTAATTTCACTTGTTTTATTAGTCTCTATGCACTTTCTTGCATCCTAAGTAAGTGATTTGGAGTGAAAATGCATAACTTCTTTAAATCAAACAACCACCATGAAATTAATGTTAACTCATGAGGTTTAAGCTAATTTTAATTGAATTTTAATTGATTTATAAGCCTTGTGAATTTAGTGATACTTGGAGTGGTTGTTTTAGTTTATTGTAGGTGAAGAAAAGAATAAAAGAGAAAAGCGTGGCCTAAGAAAGTGTGGCAAAAGGAGAAAAAGGCGTGGCTTATGAAGGAGGGAAGCAAGCATTGCCCTCCACAAGGGCACACTGCCCTCTAGGAGGGCAACATAAGGGAACAAAGCATGAAAGGCAACTCTGCCCTGCCCACTACAAGGGCAGAGCACAAATCTGTGCCTTGGAATCAAGAAGAACAAAATGTTGCCCTGCCCTCCTCAAGGGCAGTATCGGGCTCACCAAGGGAAGAAAATCAAAGGAAAATGCCTACAATGCTTGCCACAAGAGTTGAACACGGGACCATGAGGAAGCAAGGAATTAAGCCTCACTTTGGTACCAAGAAAGCCAAGGAAAATGGGTAGCGTGTGTAGCATCCAAGTTTCGAATGCGGGACTTCATGTTGGAAACACTGCCCTGCCCTCCGCGAGGGCAGGGCAGCATTTTGTTGTGGCACGGCCAGCACACAAATCTGGCGCACCAAAGCAACATTCAGCAGCACCAGCAGCGCGCCAAGGCACCAATCTGGCGCACCAATTTTTTCCGCCCTGCCCTCCGCGAGGGCAGGGCAGCATCCTGCGCACCAAGCCGCACCACGCCCGCACCACGCACACACCACACATCAATTTTCTGCCCTGCCCTCCACAAGGGCAGGGCAGCCTCCTGGAAGCTATTATTTTTGGGCTAAAATTGGATTAAAAATCCAATAAAATTCATTTCTTCACCAAATCAAAAGCCCATCCAAATCCCAAGATCCAAGAATAGAAAGTGTATAAATAGGAGCTAGTTTGATGTAATTAGGACTTTTTGCTTGACATTTGAATTTTGCACTTTCTTTGAGCTTTGAATTTTTGCAACTTTTCTTGAGAGACTGAACCGAGATTTCAGAGAATTGGGGAGGAGAATTGATCTCTCTTCTTCCTCGTTCTTGCTTGGGCATTTTTCATTTCCTTGTTTTGAGTTTTGGGCGTGAAGAATTGAGGAAATTCTGTCTCAATCTCCATTCAAAATCTCTTTAAACATTTTTCTGCATAATTGAGTTCAATTTACATTCCCTTTACTGCTTCTTCTTCAATTTCTTGTCAATTGCTTTGAGAGCTTGGATCTAGGAAGGCAATTGAGATCTAGGCTCTGCTACCTAGTCTCTGAAGTCCTGAGATCCCAATTTCCTTTTGGTTCTTCTGTGAACCTTTGCTGCACTTAATTTCTTTACTGTTTGAGTTCTAATTGCTTCTAATTCATCTTCTACTTTATTAATTGTTGCAATCTACTTTCTCTTGCTGGAATTCTGAATTCCCAATCCTTAATTCCCCTTTTATATTCAAGCAATTTACATTTCTTGCACTTTAAGTTTCTGCAATTTACATTTCTTGCACTTTAAGTTTCAGTCATTTACATTTTTGTTCTTTACGATTCAGCAAGTTTACTTTCCTGCTCTTTAATTTACTGCAATTTTCCCCTCTCCCTTTACATTCCAAGCAATTTAGCTTCTGTTAAATACAACCCACTCAACCAAAACTTGATTCGCTTGACTAAATCAACCACTAAACTAAGATTGCTCAATCCTTCAATCCCTGTGGGATCGACCTCACTCCCGTGAGTTTTTATTACTTGATGCGACCCGGTACACTTGCCGGTGAGTTTTGTGTTGGATCGTTTTCCACACATCAAATCCCCTTTCCGATTAGCATACGAAATGGAGGCAATGATTCCGGTAGAAATTGAAGAAGGATCGCATAGAGTAGTCCATTATAATGAGAGAGTAAACTCCCAACTTCAGAGGGAAGAACTCGACCTACTACCTGAAATCCAAGAAAGAGCTCGGATTAGAGAAGAAGCTCTAAAACGTCAAATGGCTTCCAGATATAATCAAAGGGTAGTACCAAGAAGTTTCGCTGAGGACGATCTCATCTTAATCCGAAATGACATTGGAGCAACTCGGCCCGGAGAAGGGAAGCTGGCCGCAAACTTGAAAGGACCCTACCGAGTCATAGAAGTACTTGGGAAGGGCTACTACCGACTGTCCGAACTCGATGGACGAGAGCTTTCCAGATCATGGTACGCCTGCAACCTAAGAAGGTACTACAGCTAGAAAAGGCAACGGATCTCATTAGTGGATGTGCTCTTTTTCCTGAAAAGGTTTTTTAATGAGGCACCCTGATTGAGATCTAGGTCATGCCCGACTTAAAGGGATAAGAAAATTCCCACATGTATATATTTGCATTTTTTCTTTGAATAAAGTCTATTTAGATATTCTACAAAGAATCCAAGATGCATTAATCTGAAGTATTCATCGTCCGATTATAAAGCGACAGGTCGGCAGAAAGTGAAAGACAATTTCACTGCGCGGCCACGATAAAGATAAATCATCCGATAAAGGTGAAAACGCGATTCACCCAAAGGACGATCTAAAGATGCCAACCACTTTCTACAAATCGGCAAAGATGAACACAGAATAATGTAAGAAGTTATCGAAAGTGATCTAAAAAAGAACCTGACGAGGTCTTACGGATCGCTAAAATAATAACTTAAGGACTGGTCGAACGAACCAAGTCAACCCAAGTTATAAGTAAACCCTGGAAAGAAGTCTGGCCAACCCTATTAAAGAGGATTACTTTAACTTAGAAGGGCCTGACATAACAAAGTCAGCCCAAAATAAAAAGTTATACAAGTAGTCCCTGAAAGAGATCTGACAAAGATCCAAGAAAGAGGACTACATAAAATAACTTAAAGGAGACCGACATAACCAAGTCGGACTCCTACCGCTGAAAAGTTATACAAGTAGTCCCTGAAAGAGATCTGACAAAGATCCAAGAAAGAGGACTACAAAAAATAACTTAAAGGAGACCGACATAACCAAGTCGGACTCCTACCACTAAAAAGTTATACAAGTAGTCCCTGAAAGAGATCTGACAAAGATCCAAGAAAGAGGACTACAAAAAATAACTTAAAGGAGACCGACATAACCAAGTCGGACTCCTACCACTAAAAAGTTATACAAGTAGTCCCTGAAAGAGATCTGACAAAGATCCGAGAAAGAGGACTACAAAAAATAACTTAAAGGAGACCGACATAACCAAGTCGGACTCCTACCACTAAAAAGTTATCAAAGTAATCCCTGAAAGAGACCTGACAAAGGTCCTAGAAAGAGGATTACAAAAATAAATTGGTAAGAGGTCGACCTAACGAAATTGATCTCCCACAAATAAAAGTAATCCCCGAAAGAGATCTGACAAAGATCCAAGAAAGAGGATTACAGAAATAACTGAAAGGGGGACCAGCGCAAAAGAACCACCAAGAAACAAGTTGGACCCATAAGTCATAACCTCAAAAGGATCCAAGCTACAAAATAAAGCAATCCGAGGAGGTCGAGATGCAAGATTTCAAACATCATTAGAAAACTAAAAAGCTACCTCTATTACTCCACAAAAATTATAAGGCCCCGGATCAGCGGCCATCAACACCTGCTAAAGATAGCGAGCTACTTTTTGTTTTTCAAAATAAAGTTGCTAAAACAAAGCAACTAGAAACCGTCAACAAAACAAACAAAATTTAAAAAAAAAGCCCACAAGCCGGGCCAACTACATAAATATCTAGAAAGAGATCAGCAAGCATCAGGAGCCTTCTGGGCATCATCAGGACAAGGGGAAGGAGGACGAGTCTGAATAGGCACGGAGGAACAGAAGAGGTCGACACTTTGGCAGAGGACACAGGAGGAGGATCAGTGTCATCATCACCCTTGTCATCAGGAACAATCTTGCCATCTCAGACAACATTGTCTAAACTGAAAAGGGTGAGATCGGCCTCGGGAGCAATGACCCGAACTTGCTCCTTCAAGTTCTCGTAAGCAGCAGTCACACTGCCGACAAGATGACCTTGGAGTTCAAAATAATCCTCTCGAGCACTGTCCAACTCCCCCCTCAGACGCATCACCTCCCGATAAGTTGTAACATAACTATCCTTATGCATCAGCGCTGTGTCATCGGCCAACCTCAAAGAAGCCGCCAGTGAAAGGGAACTCGCCTTCTCATTCTCTAGATCCTTCTCCAACTTGGTCACCTTTGATTCAAGTTCCTCCTTCAGCCCCTTCATTCGGTCGAGCTCCTTCTTCGCCTCCTCCATAAAGGCTTTGGTGGCATGAAGAGGAAGATTATGAGCAGTCTGATGTATAGCAGTCGACATAAACGCCATTTGTACATGATTTCGGGCCATAAATCCAAATGGTGGAGGATAGACACATCGTCCATCGAAAGGGAACCATAGGGAGCAATTTGCTGATCCACAAATTCAATGGCATTAAAATCAGGAGCATTGAGGTCAAAAGGCTCAGCGGTCTTTCATTTTTTATTGGGAGGAGCACCAGAAGGAACAGTAGAGGTAAGATGAGGATCCACCAAGCGGACCCGAGGTGTTGGAATCACCTTCTTCACTCCGGGGGAACTCGGCACTGATGGCTTCTCGCGCACTTGAGAGGACCCCTCCCCAGCCGCCTTGGCCGCAATGTTCCTGGCAGCAGTAGCCTTCTGCGCCCTCTTAAAAGCTCTCATAGATTCGTTATTCTTCATTGCCTCTGCAAATAAAACAGAAAGTTAAGCTACAAATCAGACAAGTTGGAAAGGACAGCTACAAGCAACATAAACAGAATAAAAAGGGAAACACAAAATACCCAGCTCAGTTTGAAGAAGAGAGGGATTGGTTAGAAATTTCTTTGTGTCGAGATGGGGAAGTTGCCCCCAGTGTTCTTCCAAGACAGTCACAAAGGGAAAAGAAGGCTCGTCGTTTTCGTCCAGAAAAAAGGGGCGAGCTCCTTCAATAGCTCAGACCTTGAAAAAGTAGTTTTTAAAATCACGAAAGGATTCGTCAAACACGGAAAAAACCTTCTTTCCCTGGGTAGAGCGAAAGGAGACCCAAGCCGCCTTCTTTTTCACCACTCCGGGCTTAGTCAAGACAAACAATTAGAAAAAGAGAGATTGGGAAGCAGGAATACCAAAACCATTGCACAACAATTGGAAAATTTTTATGAAACCCCAGGAATTGGGGTGAAGTTGAGAAGGGGCAACATTACAAGACCATAACAGGTCGGTTTCAAATTGAGTAAAAGGAAGGGTAATACCCAGCTGACCAAAGAAAAAATCATAAGCATAAAAGAAAGGGTGACCATCAACAACCCGAGTCGAAAAGCAGACTCTCTCGTCAGAAGAGGGAGGGACAAGTTCATAATTCTTCTCATCACCAGACTCACTACAAACACTATGAAACTGCCTAAGCTAAGCACAAAACTCAGAATCAACTAGCGAGACACACATGAGAACCATGGAGTCCACCCAATCGGCCATACCCGCAGGAACCTGGGAAGGCATCTCTACAACGTTATTTCGGGAAGACATGAGATCAACTAAATCCTACAAAAAGAAGAGAAGAATGGATTACTTAAAAACATCCCGGACGAGGAGCAAAACATCTCGTCAAACAGAAAGGGAAGAAAAATCGAACCTGGAGAAACAGAAGAAACCCTCGAAAGAAAGCCGAAGAGAAAAAGCAAACGCCTCGAAGCGGAAAACTGCAGAGATAGAAGGAGAAAATCTGGAAATAACCCCTCTTCCACGAAGAGCAGTGACAGAACAGACGTTGCAGAAAGAAATCACGAAAGAAACAGAAAATGAGAGAGTAAAGGGAGAAGTTACGAAGAAGAGCGAAGAAGAGAAACTGTTTTTTGAAGAAAATCAAAATAAAAGCAAAAAGAAAAAAAAACGGGGCAATTAATACCAATTAATGAAGGTATTAAACCCCTCACGTTCCCAAGAACAAAGCGCTGGTATAAAAGCGCACACTTTTAGAGGAAAACATTCTACATTCAAAAATCTACAAAAGAATAAATCGACAAAATGCTTAAACTCGATTTCACTAAAAAGGACCGACGTCAAAAGACTCGACCTCAAACAAGAAAACTGAGCTCAAGCAGGGGCACTGTTCATACCCTGGATCGAGCTGACCGACCCAGGATGTTTTAGTGACAAAGCGACCGACCTCTTTAGGTCAGACTATTCGACTTCTTCTCAAAGAGCTCGACCAAATCGACAGGAAAGCCCAATAAAGGGCCCAAATAGAGGAACATGACCCAAATCCAGAGGCAATCCCAGCCTACAGAGATAAAGGCGGTTCTGTTGAAGATAAGCTGACCTCACCCAAAGATAAGATAAGATAAGATAACTAACTTATCTTATTTAGAAAGGTCACTTCTTACCATTATAAATACACTGGAGCACCCAAGTATAACTCATACTCTGATTCTACTCAATACCTGTTTAATACCCTTGCTAACTTAAGCATCGGAGTCCCTTGCAAGTACCCCCCACCCTTCGGTGATAAAGGATCAGCAGCATTCTCAGTTCTACAAGTCGGACACACCAGATCCGGCCGCTATACACCCGCCGGACACGTCGGCTCCGACCAATACAGAAGATCTCGTCCGAGATCGACCTTCAGTTTCAGGTAACCCTCGGAACAAAATCCAATCAAGAAGCAACCCAATCAACATTAAGCAAACACTTGCAATTTATTTAATTAACAAACAACTAAACTAAAACAAATATAATTACCAAAATAAAAATGAAATGCAAACAAAATGAGCAAGAACAAGTAGAAAATAGGGTGAAAGGGGAATAAGAGAGGAAGTAGAGAGAAGAGAAGAGGAGAAGTATAGTTGTGAGAAAATAGGGGCGTGCATATGCACAAAAGGCTGTGCGCACACACAAGAGACCACGCGTACGCGTGGGGGACACGTGAGCGTGGTGCGGCAAAAATGCAAGGTGACGCGTATGTGTGGGGTGACGCATACGCGTCAATGGGTGAAATGAGAATGGTTGTGCGTTCGCATTATGAGTGCAAATGCTGCGAACAGAGGCTTTGTTATGATGTGTGCCCATGCACAGACCTGTGCCCCACGCACAGAAAGACCGGAATTTTTTTTTTTGAAATTGAAGCGTCAAAATTGCCAGCTATCTCGACGTGCATGCACACACAACGCAAAAAGAGAGAGGATGTGGACGCACAAGGTGTGCGAACGCTCCAAGCAGAAGGGGCATAAGCTGGTGTGCGCACGCACAGAACTCAAAAATTTGGGATTGTGTGCGTACGCACAGGTGTGTGCGCACGCACATGCTTTGTTTTTTTTTTCAAAAATTTTAGTGCCTTAAGGCACCAAACTTGACATCCAAAATAGCTTTTTCAACCCCAAAATTTATTCTATGCTAAAACTACAAGGTCAACACAAAAATTCTACCAAACTAAGCTAACTAAAAGAAGCAAAAAGTCAACAAAGAAATGCTAAAAGAGAAGGAGTTAGAAAGATGTTACCAAGCACTTTTATTTATTGACTTTTAGTTAGACAATTAGGGGAGCCCTTGCTATGGTGGCTTGTGCTTGACTTTCCCACCAATGCTAGAATGTCCAATGTCCTCCAGGATCCCAATCCTAACCATTAACAAAAACAATAGACAATAAAAAATCATGCTATTTACATATTAACCTATACACAATAGCCAAAAACATAACACCATTGAAACTCCCCGGCAATGGTGCCAAAAACTTGATGTGAGAATTATTATCGATCTAGAATTTCACAAAATATAGGTTCGTTATAGGTATAGCCTAGATCAACAAACAATTCTCAATCAAAGTTTAAATTCAAATTAAAATAACCGAGAGTAATTAAACCTCAGGTCGTTCTTGCCTAGGAGTTGCAATTGAAGTGTTCAATTATTGGCTATTAGATAAAATGAGGGATTGGATGACAAGAGAAGCAAGCAATGTAAATAGCAAGGAATGGAACAAGCATGCAAGGAATTAAAAGCCAAAGCAATAAAAGTCAAATCAATTAAAGCAAGGAAAGGAAAATTCAAATGCAAGGAACCTCTTGGCAAGTAATTGAGAGCTAAGGTTACCTATCCTAGCCATTGACCACAAACACATGATGATTATGAAGAGTTAATCCTACTTAATCAACCCTACATGGAGGATAAGTCAAATAGGCATAGTTGATTACAATCCATAAGTCCTAGTCAACACTATTAATGGGAGACTTAGAGTCAATGGAAACCAAATCAACTAACTACTATAATATATCAAACAAGAATGGACATCAATAACTCAAAGGTCACCAAAGTCATCAATTCAGAGCCAATAGTGAAGAAAAAAACTAAGTAAAAACTAAGCCAAGCATTTTATCAAACACTTGGTGTGCATAAAAAAAATGATATTAAATTGCATTAAAAATAAAATCTAACTACCAAAGGCAAGAAAATCATAACAAAAACTAAAGAAAGCAAGGATTAACATGAAAACATAAATTGCATTAATTGAAATTAAAATTAACAAAAGTATCCATAAACATAAAAATGACAAAATAAAGGAAATAACAAAAGAGATGAAGAAGATAAAGACAAGAAAGCATGAAAACATAAAGGAAACCAGTGTTCTGAAAACCGGATAGGACCGTCCGGTTCAACCGGGTTAACCAGAAATCGGTCACCTAGCCGGTCTAGTCCATCTATAAAACCGTGATACAAAAAGCTGGCGGAAAAACCAGCTGAACCGGTGGTTAACTGGCAAACCGGGTGAACTGGCCCGGTTTCAGAAAGTACCGATTCTTCCCCCCAGCTAGCGAAATGGTGTCGTTTGGCTTTAAAAAAAAAGAAGAAGACGAAGGCTGAAGAGTAAAGAACGCATGGTGTAGGCTTACCCTAAATCCCTAATCAGCTAATCTATTCGAAGAAGTGAAGAACACCCCCACACCCAACGCTAAGCTCTTCCAGGCTCGAGCTTCTACCTACGAAGGACAACCGCTGCCGTGATTCGAAGCAGACGCCGGAGCAAGCGCCACTGTCGCGGGTCGTCGCCTCAGCGTCGCGGGTCGTTCTGTTCTCTACTTCGAGGCTCGAGCTTCTGGTCTTCTGTTCTCTACTTCTCTTGCGGTTAGTTCTGGGCTTCTAGCTCTTCTGTTCTTGTGTTTTCATTTTTTGTTTTGGCTCTTCTCGTCGCGGGTCGTTCTGTTCTCTTCTTCAATTCTTTCTGTTTCATTTTTTGTTTCGGGATTTTGTTCTCCTGTTCTTATGTTTTTTAATTTTTTTATATTGTTTATTATATGATTAATAAAATGTTGAATAAATTTGATGTATGTTGAATTTGAGAATTCTGCTAATGTATGTTGAATTTGAGAATTCTGCTCTGCTCTGTTCTTCAATTTTTTTATGAAATTCAATTCTGCTTTGTTCAATTTTTTATTTTTTCAATTCTACTCTGTTGAATGCCATATGAATTGTATGAAGTATGAACTATGAATTGATATATTGGTCTGGATTCTGGATTGCTTGCATTCCTAATTTAGATGGATAGCTAAATTTAATTATGTTGAACGCCATATGAATTGTATGAACTATGAATTGATATATTGGCCTGGGTTATGGAAACCCTATCAGTGCTGCAGCCACCTTCTAATTCTGAGCTGTTGATGGTTCTTTGCCCCAATCATTTTTTATTTTCCCCTTGTATTTTTTAGAAAACTTTTGATCAAATCACACATCGCATAAACTAGACCTTCTAATTCTTTAAGAGGTTTATCCAAAAGATTCGCGATATAACTAGGAAGACGTTTCAAATACCACACATGGGTTACTGGGCATGCGAGTTTTATATAGTCCATTTTGAAATCGTCTGCCCTGCACCCCCCCGAGATATGCTTCAACAGGAATCACACAGGGGTAGATTGATACAATAGAAACCCATAAGGGTCCATTTACAGGCCAGGGTCAGAAAGGTCTATATGAGATCCTAACAACTTCATGGCATGCTCAATTATCTATTAACTTAGCTATGTTAGGCGGTACGATTGAATCAAATAAGCCCTTTTGGAATAAATATTCAGCTACTTGTGAACCTTCGGGTATTGTCGTATTCAACGTTTGTTCAATTACTCTTTTACCCGCAAATGCAATGTAAGCATCGGGTTTTTTTCAGGCTTATTAGTTTTGTAATGAAAAGTATAGGGCTTTGTTACCACCCCAACTATCTCTCCATTAGGTAAGATTTTTTTTGCCCAAGCAATTATTTGTTGAGGAGAGACCGATCCAATTCGGAGTTGTTGATATGGACTCGCCTCTGGTCATGATTTTAATAGAAATCGATATATTTTGTCGGAAAATGTGGATTATGATAAGAAATCTAGCTTACTAATTGTAAAACGGTTAATTACTTTGGGAATGAATGTGTCAATATGCAATTGAGACATTATGGTTATGCAGACAAGTGGTGTTGCTGAATGATTTGCATAGAAAAATAGGTGGCACACCAAACTTAGAATCTTGGTGTGTCACTTTCATTTTTTTGATTTGATGCAATCATCCAAAAAGATTGAAAACAATGTGTTGCATGGCAACACCAAACTTAGAATGTAACCATATGCCAATTTATTGAATTTAAACAAAGCAAAGAAAGAAAACAAAGCAGAGAAGAAATGTTACCTACGGTTGGGTTACCTCCCAACAAGTGCTCTTTTAGTGTCATTAGCTTGACATGTTGTTCTTCACTTTCTTCCTCTTCTTCCAGTTTGTTAAGAGGAATGACCTCAAAGGAGGAAAAGATTCAGCTAGTGTCCCTTGTCTTGGCCTTTCCTCAGCAAGCTTCCTTTTACAAATGGCTTGATTGATCTTGCTTGCTGGATTAGGGACAGAATTGGTGTTCTTGCTAGTTGCCTTCACTTCTTTGGATTCAAGACTTGGTTGCTGTGTGATTATTGTAGTGATTTCTTCATTAAGAGCCTCTTGCATTTGTGGTTCCATGAGCTTTTCCTCTTTGCACTTCTCTGCTTCACTTGAGTGTGACTCCTCTTGAATGTCTTTCTCACTTTCTTGCTCTTCCACTTCCTCCCTTGCACTCAACATTTGACTTGATAGCTTTTTTATTGAGGAGGTTTGTTGATCTTCCCAACATTTCTTCATCTCCTCTTCATATTTCTCAATCACAGATTTAATTGTTGAGAGTTGTTGGGTCAGGAAAGTTTGTGAGAGTTGTGAGTCTTCATGTTCCCTTGTCATCTCAAGTGCAATTTCATTTTCAACCACCTCGTTCTTCATTGAAAATTCACTTGATACAGTAGCCTCCTCATCTTGCTCTTCCTCCATTGAAATTTCAATTGATATAGGAACCTCTTCTTCCTTTTCTTCACTCACAGATTGTTCCTCATCCTTAACACTTGGTGATCCTGAATGAATCTTCCTTTGCTCTACATGCCCTTCTGTTTTCTTGAGGAGGAATTCTTGTTCTGTCCAGCGTTGTTTTTGTTCTTCCATAATTTGTTCTTCCATAATTTGTTCTTGTCTTTCCAATAATTCTCTGGACTTTTGAAGGGGATCCTCAGCCACTAGCTCAAAGGATAAAGGTTGAGAGTAATTTTGTGGTTGGTGAGATGAGTTGTATGGATCTTGGAGGGAATTTTGTGTTGAGGCATAATCAAATGATGAACACTCTTCCAAGTATGCTCTGGCAGCACGATCAAGTGATAATGTTCTTAAATAATTAGAATGTGAATCATTGCATTTCCCTTCCCAGCCATCTTTTGTGTACGTGCCATAATAGTACGAGTCACTTTGTGGCTCTGGGAAATAGTTCATTTCACTTGATTGTTCATACTCCTTCATTCCTTGTTGATACTCCCATCCACCATGAGGATAATGATATGAATCATTTTGTGGTGGTGGTTGGTATTCCTCAAAATTTTCTTGCTCATCTTGGGGTTCTGAAGCAAATCTCCATGGATTGGAGTGCTCAGAATTTGTATCTTCTTGGTGATATTCCCAACCACCATTAGAGATTGGTGATGGTGGGTAATATCCCATAAAATTTGTTCGATCATAAGATGAGTTGAACTCCATTTAAATTTTGGAAAACACAACACCAAGAAAAATTGAAATTACTCATATCAGAGATGAGAATTTCTTAGTGAGGCAAAAACTCAAACACCTTGGTTTCACTTTAAAACAGAGAACAAAAACAAAAAAATGCTTGATCTAGACTTCTCACCCACTTAATCATTGTTGATCTAATCAATCCCCGGCAACGGCGCCAAAAACTTGATGGGTGTTTTTGCGGAAAACGAATTTCCAACACACAAATCCAACCGGCAAGTGTACCGGGTCGCATCAAGTAGTAATAACTCACAAGAGTGAGGTCGATCCCACAGGGATTGATGGATCAAGCAACTTTAGTGGGTGATTAGTTTAGTCAAGCTAACATTGGTGAGTGATAATTGATGCAGCAGAAAGTAAATGACAAGAAAAATTAAATGGCAAAATGTAAATTGGACAGAAACTTAAAGAACAAGAAAGTAAAATAGCTGAAACTTAAATTGCAAGAAAGGTAAATGACTTGAATTATAAAGGAAACTGGGAATTGGATTTGCAGAAATTAAACAAGGAAAAGTAAATTGCAACAAACAAAAAAATAGAAGATGACTTGGATTGAATCGGATCTTAGAACATAAATGTAAATGAGATTGAAAAGCATTAAACAGGGAATGTAAAATTGGAATTCAGATCTCAGGACCCAAGAGACTAGATAACCAAGTCTAGATCTCAACGCCTTCCTAGATCCAACAAGAGCAGTTGCAAAGGAAATGTAAATTGCAGAGAAAGTAGATGAAGAGGCAATTAGCCGAAACTGAAATTCAATTAAACAGTAAATAAACAGAGAGATCTCAGGATGAGATTGAAACAGAATTCCTTCAATTCTCCAACCCAAGATCCAAGCAAATGTAATTGAAATTGAAAGCAAGAAAACTAAGAGGAAGGGAATTTAATTCTCCTTCCCCGAGACTTAGAAACTCAAAATCACTCAACACCAAAAGCTCTCCGAAAACTCTCTATGTAAACTCCAAGGAAAGCTCTCTCTTCTGAAATGAGAGTGATGCCTTTATACAGGCTTTTCAAAGTGAAAAATGAAAATGAAATTAAAACAAATTACAAAAATGAAAATCCTAATTTAATTGATCCATGTGCCTTTGAGTGATGATGTGGGCTTTGCTTGCTTTGGATTTGAGGAGAAATGGGTTTGGTTGGCCTTGATTCAATTTGGTGAGGAATTGAATTAAAATGGAATTTTGGCCCATGTTGCTCCCAGGAGGCTGCCCTGCCCTTGTGGAGGGCAGGGCAGAAAATGTTCGTGCGCCCTTGGTGCGTGCTTGTTGGTGAGAGTTGGTGCTGCAGGATGCTGCCCTGCCCTCGCGGAGGGCAGGGCAGAAAAAAAATGGTGCGCCAGAAATTGTGCTGTGGTGCGCGCTGGTGCTGCCAGGATCGTGCTGTGGTGCGCGCTGGTGCTGCCAGGATCGTGCCTTGGTGCGCCAGACTCATGCCACACAAAATGCTGCCTTGCCCTCGCGGAGGGCAGGGAGTGTTTTCACTTTGATGTCCCAAGTTCGAATCATGGCCGAAACACACGCTACTTAATTTCCTTGGCTTTCTTGGCACCAAGGCCTAGTTTCTTGCTTCCTCATGGCCCTTAAAGATGCCTTTCGTTTCTGCCTCAATTTTACGCCAAATATGGATTGCTATATATCGTTGGAAAGCTCTGAATGTCAGCTTTCCAACGCAACTGGAAGCACATCAATTGGACGTCTGTAGCTCAAGTTATAGCCCTTTGAAGGAGGCATGGTCATGCTGTGAGCGCCCAGATTTTACCTTAGCGAAATTCTTGCTTCCAACCTCAATGTGCATCACGATTCTGCCCTGCCCTTGGCAAGAGCAGGGCAGTGTGCGTGCTGGCTGCTTCCTTCCTTGATTTGGTCATGGGCCACGCTTTTAAAAGCGTGGCCTAAGTCTCCAAAGTGTACCCCAACTTCAAAGTGTACCCCAAAGCTCTTTTTTCTCCTTTTTTTGTGCTTCTTTGCTTCTTTTTCTTCTTGTTTTCTACAAGATTTATAAAATTAAAATATCAAGAAAATATATCATTTAAGTACAAAAGCATTCAATATTTAAGCACAATTCATCAATTTCTTGTATGAAAAAGCATAGAAAAATAGGTATATGATGACATGTCATCAACGCGTACTCATCACTGAGCTCGCGCTTGTGCGCGTGCACACGTCGCTTGTGCGCACACACGGATCGCTGAATTTCCAAACTCCATTTCTTCGTAGTTTCTTCCTTTTGCATGCTCTTTTTCTCACTTCTTCAACCCACACTTGCCTTGGAAACCTGAAATCACACAGCAAACACATCAAGGCATCAAATGTGATTAAAGTGAATAAAATTTAGCAATTAAAAGGCTTGTAAAGCATGTTTTCATTTTCAAGGACAATTTAGGAAGAAATCATGAAACTATGCTATTTCATTGAATAAGTGTAGGAAAAGTTGATAAAATCCACCCAATTAGAGCAAATAAATACCATGAAATATGGATTTATCAGGTCTTTTAAAGGGTTTTAATGGGGTTAGGGTCAAGGTAGGATTATATTTGATCAAGTGGACTAAAATCTGAATCCTTGATTAACCTAAATTTCCCACCTAACTTAAGACAATCCATGTAATCATAATATTGAATCTAACTACCCATTAACTATGTTTTCCACATATTCATGCATGCAAAATTTGAGTACAGTACATATGTATTGCTATCACCATTTACTTTGGGACATTTTGTCCCCTTTTATTATTTGCTCTTTTTCTTTTCTTTTTCTCTTTTTTTTCTTTTTCTTTTTATTTTCTTTTATTTTTCTTAATGCATATGATTATGGTATTGAATGCAAGAATATGTGCTCAACTATCTTTTTCACAAATTCACCAAAAATATACAACACCCAATTCTCAAACCAAATGTTTCCAAACCTAATTTTCCCACACTTAATTCATGAGCACTCTCACTAGTCTAAGCTAACCAAGGATTCAAATTAAGGACATTATTGTTTTCCGCTTAAAGTTAGTGATGAGCTAAAGTAAAGAACAAAAGGGATAAAATAGGCTAAAAATTGGTTTGCAAGTGATAATGAAAGGGTAAGGCCATATGGGTATGTAAGCTATAGTGAAACAAAGGCCTCAATTATGTAAGTTCATGCATACATCAAACAATGGAAATATAGAATCAAGCAAGATAAATATCACAATTTTAGAGAAAACAACATACACCAAAACAGAATATTGGTTGATAAAATGCAGCCAATCAAATAGGCTCAAAATCTCACTGGTTTTGTGTGTTTGAGCTCTAAACCATGTTCCAAATTAAATATCTTCAAACAAGTTTAACAAAAGTTTTAATTCAAATTAGTGAAATGATCTAAAAAGTTTCTCGAAAAAGAAGATATCACTTCAACCAAGTAAGACATAAATGCAAGCAACTAATTACACATGCACTCTATTATGTAATGCAATAACTTACTAGCAAAGAAAACTAAACATTGGTGTTGAAAAGAGAGTAACTAACCCATGAAAGTCGGTAACAACCTCCCCACACTTACATACTACACCGTCCTTAGTGCATGCAATGATGTGCAAGTGGACTGGGGTTGTTACAACTGATGCGCTTTCTCCAAGGATTGTGCGGACAAACTTATTTGTCACCCCATTTGGAAGTTTTCCATTTTCCTTCTTGGAGGATCCTAAAAGAAGAGAAAAAAAGGAAGAAGAATAACCTACAAACAAAGATATGTAAACAAATAAGATATGGGTGCACTAATGCCAAATAAGAACGAGGTTCTCAGCTACGTGGTAGCTACAACATGTGAGTGAGAAAATAATAAAAGCAAAGCGCATGTCAACTAAATAGAAAACAAGTCAAGAAGCACCAAAATAATGCAAAAAAGATGCAACTGTTGAATAAGAACATTTAACACCAATGGAAAATAATAACTCAGAAAGGAAAATAAAAAACATGCACAAAGTTAAAATGGAATGAATAAAAGTATGCAAATGCAATATATAAAAGAGAATGAAAGAGAATAAGGATGAGAAAGGAGGAAGAAAGAAGAAGATAGGAAAGAAGAAAGAAAAACAAAGGAAAATAGGAAGCGACACATAAGCGTCGCCCATGCGTACGTGTGGGTTGCAGAATAAGGAAGTGACGCGTACGCGTCTGTCACGCGTACGCGTGGGTGTGAATTGTGCACCTCGCACAATACTCACACAGTGGCAGCGCAATTCTCTGTTCACTGGACTAGATATGGCATGAAGAAACGACGCATAAGCGTCGCCCATGCCCACGCATGGAATGCCAGAAACGCAAATGACGCGTGTGCATCGGCGACGCGCACGCGTGGGTTGGTGAAAATGGATGGATAACGCGTACGCGTAGGTCACGCGTACGTGTGGGGTTGGCTATGTGCCCAGCACCCCAGCAGCACAGTTCTAGCGTAACTCTCTGTTAATTTTACGAATAGCAAAATTGGCATCGACGGGTATGCGTCAATCACGCGCACGCGTGACAGCCTCTTTTTTTTTTAAATAAGAAACTAATAAGCTATCAAAATAAATCTAAACATTATTAAAGAGGCTAGATTACGCTTAAACTAAATAAACCTAATTAAAAATAAAAATTCAAGCAATTACCAATAGAAATAAAAGGAAAAATAGATAGAATTTACCATGGTGTGGTGTCTCCCACCTAGCACTTTTAGTTAAAGTCCTTAAGTTGGACATTTGGTGAGCTCCTTGTCATGGTGGCTTGTGCTTGAACTCATCTTGAAACTTCCACCAATGCTTGGACTTTCAATAAGCTCCAACATTTCCAAGTGAATTCACCAAGCCTTAATGAAGTTCTTTACGAGCTTTGAGCTCCCGAAAGTGATCCTCTTGTATGTCGGGATCCTAAATCTTGTTTCTACACCCGTCCAGAAGTTGATCATAATTGTTCCAACCAGGTGGCAAGTAATCCGAATTCTCACTAAGGCATCCCAACAGCTTCCTAGACCCAATCAATTGAGAACTATACCAACCATTGCACTTAGATCTTGAACATCCAACCATAACGAACCTAGGATTGTGTTGCCAACCACTAACCATCCCCTTTTTACTCTTAGAACCACAAAGAGCTCTAAGTTGACCATCCGTCTCAAGCAAACCGTATTCAAGTGGGAAGGTAAAGTTCAAGGATAAGAATTTTATTCACTTGAATGTTGTGTTGGATGGTAATGGCTTGGGGAGAGGTGTTTTTAGTGATCTTGCAAGCTTTACTCCCTTGTGCTCTTCCTTGACTACTTCCATCTCTTGGCAGGCTTCTTCAACTGCAACCTCTTCCTCTTGGTAGCTTTGTTCCAATTCAATCTCTTCTTTATTATTTACCATGGGTCTTGGAGGTTGTGCACCTTCTTCCTCAACCTCTTCAAAGTTTTCAACCATAATATGCTTTGGAGGTAGTACACCCTCCTCAACATCAAATTCAAACTTCTTGGAAGGAGGCTCTATGACTTGAGTTTCCCATGGAGGTTCCACATCTCCTAAGTCTTTAACCACTTCCTCTTCTTCAATAATTTCGGTGTTCTCCACTTGCTCTAGTACAAAATCCAACTCCTCCTTGCTGACTTGCACCTCTTAACAACTTTCTTCAATTTCCACTTTCTTGTTAACTTCTTCCAACTCATCCTCATTGATTAAGTCATGTGTTGGAGGGTATGTACATTCCTCCCCAGCATTAGTTACACATCCGATGGAAGAAGCTTTAATAAGATCCTTAATGTTGATTGGTATAGAGTTGTCTTCGATGATGGAGATTCCCTCTTGTTCAACCTCCCCTAAATCTTCAACTATTCCTTCATCTTTAAGGGTATCTACTTCCTCCACCTTTTGGGCCCCCTCTTGCTTCTCTTAAAGTATGGATGCGTGAATCCGATCCATTAAGTCCCTGAGATGTCCCTTATCTCTTGTTCTATGTCACTAGTATAATTAGGATCATGTCCCTTATCCATTGATGGATATGGATGTTCTTTCATGGAGGGTGCACACATGATATAAGAGCTTGGAGAGTAGAGGTGAGACCAGTGAGAGTAGAGGTAAGTGTGGTTTGAAGCTCTCTTTGCCCGTGGCAAATAACACTAAAGGTATCATCTATGGAGCTTGGGGTGGATAGGAGGGTTTATTTGTTGAGAGAAAGGGCTCATAATACAAAGGTGGTTCTTCTTTATAAGGATTTGGAGATGGCGTATACTGAGGTGGTGGTTCTTAGGGGTAATTGTGTTGGAATTAGGGTGGTTCTATGTAAGGTTCGTATGGTTCATATGATGGTTGGTATGGTGGATGAGGGTTAGGGTCATATGGAGGTAAATAGTGGAAAGGGCTTGTGAGTATGGTGGTTCAAAACTATGTTGAGGAGGGGCTTCATCGGTATATGGTGGGGTAGTGCACGAAATTGTGATTACACTTTTCTCAACTCCACACAACTAACCAGCAAGTGCACTGGGTCGTCCAAGTAATACCATATGTGAGTAAGGGTCGATCCCATGGAGATTGTCGGCTTGAAGCAAGCTATGGTCATCTTGTAAATCTCAGTCAGGCAGATTCAAATGGTTTTAAGGTTTTGATAATTAACAGATAAATAAAACATAAAATAAGATAAGGATACTTATGTAAGTCGTTGGTGGGAATTTCAGATAAGTGTTTGGAGATGCTTTGTTGCTTCTGAATCTCTGCTTTCCTGTTGTCTTCCTCCATTTATGCATCCTCCTGATGTGTGGAAAACGATCCAACACAAAACTCACCGGCAAGTGTACCGGGTCGCATCAAGTAATAATAACTCACATGAGTGAGGTCGATCCCTCAGGGATTGAAGGATTGAGCAATTTTAGTTTAGTGGTTGATTTAGTCAAGCGAATCAAGTTTTGGTTGAGTGATTTGTGTTTAACAGGAAGTAAATGACAGTAAATGTAAAAGGGGAAGGGAAAAGTGCAGTAAAGTAAAGAACAGGAAAGTAAATTTGCAGAATCTTAAAGAACAAGAAAATAAATGACTGAAACTTAAAATGCAAGAAATGTAAATTGCAGTAACTTAAATGGCAAGAAAGATAAATGGCTTGAAAATAAAAGGGGTTTGAGGACTAGGATTGCAGAATATAAACAAAGAGAAAGTAAATTGCAACAATTAAGAGAGCAGAAATTAGATCAGAAGCAATGAGAATTCAAACAGAAAGGAAATAAGGTGCAGCAGAGGTTCACAGAAGAACCTAAAGTAAATTGTGGTCTCAGGTCTCAAGAGACTAGGTAGCAGAGCCTAGATCTCTATTTGCCTTCCTAGATCCAAGTTCACAAAGCAATTGACAGAAAATTAAAGAAGAAGCAGTAGAAGAACAGAAATCAAATTCAATTATGCAGAAAAGGATCTAAAGAGATTTTAGATGGGAATTGAGACAGAATTTCCTCAATTTCACACACCCAAAACTCAGAAACAGAAGATTAGAAGTGCTCAGGAAAGAATGAGGAAGAAGAGAGATCAATTCTCCTCCCCAATTCTCAGAATTCTCGGTAAAGTCACCCAAGAACAATTGCCAAAACTCAAAAGAAAGGTGAAAGTAAAAGTAAAATTCCAAAGTAAAGGTCCAAAAGTGGTAAAAGGTCCTAATTACATCAAACTAGCTTCTATTTATACACTTTCTATTCTTGGATTTTGGGATTTGGATGGGCTTTTGATTTGGTGAAGAAATGAATTAAAATGGATTTTTAATTGAATTTTTCGGCCCAAAATTGTGACTCCCAGGAGGCTGCCCTGCCCTTGTGGAGGGCAGGGCAGAAAATTGGTGCATGGTGCGGACGATTGGTGCGGCGTGGTGCAGCCTTGTGCGAGTTTGGTGCGGCCTTGGTGCTTGAGATGCTGCCCTGCCCGCGCCAAGGGCAGGGCAGGAAAAGTTGGTGCGCCAGAAATTGCCTTGGTGCTGCCAGAATCATGAATTGGTGCGCCAGAATCAAAATTTGGTGCGCCAGAATTGAGCTTGGTGCATAGGATGCTGCCCTGCCCTTGCGGAGGGCAGGGCAGGAAATTGTGGTGCTGCCAGGATCGAACTTGGTGCGCCAGATGCTGCCAGGAACGTGCCATGGTGCGCCAGATTTGTGCACCAACCCAAATGCTGCCCTGCCCTCGCGGAGGGCAGGGCAGTGTTGCCACTTTGCCGTCCCGTGTTCGAAACACGGCTGGGACACACCTTCCATTAATTTCCTTGGTTTCTTGGCACGGCAATCAACCTTAAGTCCTAGCTTCCTCATGGTTCCTTGTTCGATCCTTGTGGCATGCATGGGTGACATTTTTCCTTTGATTTCTTTCCTTGGAGAGCCCGATACTGCCCTTGTGGAGGGCAGGGCAAGGTTCTCTTCCTCTTGGTCCCAAGGCACATTTTGTGCGCTGCCCTTGGAGTGGGCAGGGCAGGGTTGCCTTCTCTTCTTGGTTCCCTTATGTTGCCCTCCTAGAGGGCAGTCTGCCCTTGTGGAGGGCAATGTTGCCTCACCCTTTTGCATGCGGCACACTTCCTTGGGCTTTGACCACACTTTCCTTTCCTTGGGCTACACTTCTTAGGCCACGCTTTTCCTTTTCTTTTCTTTCTTCACCTACAATAAACCAAAACAACCACTCCAAGTATCACTAAATTCAAGAGGCTTATAAATCAATTAAAATTCAATTAAAATTAGCTCAAACCTCATGGATTAACATTAATTTCATGGTGGTTGCTTGATTTAAAGAAGTTATGCATTTTCACTCCAAATCACTTACTTAGGATACAAGAAAGTGCATAAATGCTAACAAAACAAGTGAAATTAGCTTGAAAAATGGGTATGTGATGACTTGTCATCACAACACCAAACTTAAATCTTGCTTGTCCCCAAGCAAGCATCAAAACTAAGAGAAATTGAAATGAATAAGAAAAGAATACCTATCCTTATTATGCAGATAGCAGAACTTGATCTATGGGGCATTTATGCAGACAATGACAACTCAGGTTATTATTCCTGTTACATAATATATATCTTTCCTCAAAAGCTTGCTAAACTTGCTGTTATAAGGCTCACTTTTTACTCACTCCCTTGCTAACTTTTCTTGGCTTACAATGCTTAACAAGCTTATTATTCTTTTAGAGGTTGGGTGTCAAATGCTGTAGCATAGCCTTTGGCTTTATTTTCTTTTCTTTTTGCTCAACATCTTTCCACCACAGACACATGGCTCACTAATTCTTCCTAGGATCATTGATGCCCAGCATCTCTTTGGATAACTAAATGTTCTGTATCTAAGTTGCTCTTTATTGTGGATTTTCAATTGGCCATCCCAAATCAGTTGATCTAAGTGACCGGGTTTTAAAATACCCCTTAGAATTTACTCATCCAAGCAGATCTTAGTACAAGAACACCACAGGCATATGTCCTAAGGTTCAAGCTATTGGTGTCCAACCTTTATTCTTTGTTTTTCTTGCCATTTTGGCTTTTTCTTTCCCTTTTCTTTCTGTTTTTGTTACCAAGGGCTTTTTCATTCTTGAGAAGAGTCTTTGTAACAGCAAGCTAACTCACAATTGAATGAGAATGATATTATGCAACAATTATTTCATGAGTTATGCATTTAATCAAACACATATACCACCACCAACTTCCATTCATACTTATGCAACATTGGATATTTCACTTTTCAATTCAAACCAAACTCTTTTATTTAAGCATATGGGAAACAAAACAATATTTAAAGCTAAGTGATGGATAACAAGCATTGTGCAGATTTAGCATTTTTATAGCTATTTATTAACTAATTAAAATGAAAGGCAAAGAACAGAAATTGCATATAGTAAAAGAAACAATTGATGGAGGCATATCATGTTTCAGACATGCATCTCCTTATTAGAGACATGAAAGAGGAAATATGAAAGAACTTTGCCACCTTCTAATGGTCATGGCTGCTGCTTGATTCTCCCTTCTTCTTCTTTCTCTTCCCTGTCTTGGAATAATCTCAGATCTCTTCACCAGGACATCTTCTACCCCAAACAGAATCTAAGAGTCCTGAGAGCCCAAAATCTTCCAATCTTTTAAAGGTTGACTCAGTGTATTGATGAGATTTTGCTTGTTGCTTGGCTAAGAATTCAGGGCATTGTTCAAATGGCTTGATCTCAGGATTGAGTGTTGGCAGATTGTGGGTTAAGTACTCCAACCTTGCTTGCATATTTTCATCATATTCCATTCTTTGTACGTGTCTAACTTCTCCCAGGGTATGATGAACATTCTTCCATTGATACAGGTTGTGACTATATTCCTCTGCTCTAGCTTGACTAAAATACAGCTTATCATATGATTCCTTGAATTCTTTGTATTGCTCTTTTTGTCCTTCAAGAATCTGTGCTTGAAATTCTTGCTGCTGAGTCATCATTTGTTGTTGCCATCTCTCTTGTTTCTCCTCCATTTGATGCTACCAAGCTTCTCGTTCCTCTTTTTCTTTCAAAAATTGCTCCATAAATTCAGGATGGGGCTCTAGATATTTCTCTTGGCCCTCCTGATTTTGGCCTTGTTGGGCCTGCATGAGTTGCTGAGATAGTTCTTCAATTGATCTTTGCAATTGGCTCATATCTATGGCATCATAAGCTTGATTTCGTCCTTCCTCTCTTTGTGATCTCCTTTGTCTAGGAGCTACTACCCCTTCTTGATCTTCTTCTTCATTCGTTCCCTCCATGCTCTTCTTAGTAATCCATTTCCCTTTCTTCACTTTTGTTGTGTCCTCATCTTCAAAGATTATGTTAGCTCTATCACATAGCCTTTGAATGGTGCTTGGATGTCCAAGACCTTTTGATTTGCTTGTGCTATCGGCCATTTCTTGAATACTGTCGGCTATGAGTTGTGCAAGATTGATCTCACCTCCATGCAAGATGCAGTAAGTCAAGAGTGCTCGTTTGATTGTGACCCAAGAGGCGTTTCCAGTAGGAAGGATAGATCTCCTCACTATTTCATACCATCCCTTAGCCACAGGAGTAAGATTTATCCTCCTTATGTGACTTGGAATTCCCTTTGAATCTCTTTCCCAATCTGTATTTTCCATGCATAACCCCTGCAGGATTTCATCAGGATTATTTTCCCTTTGCAATCTAGCCTCATAACTAGGCTCTGTATAGGTTATGGTCCTTAACTTGAGGGCTCTTGTGATGGCAGCTGGGCTAAAACTCACTTCAACTCCTCTGACATAACTTGTGTAGGGAGCATCATTTTTGTTTTCTTTTGCAGCATTTGCATAGAACTCCCTGATCATTACTGCACTGATGTCAGTCAGAGGAGCACACAAAAGTTCCCACCTTCTTTCTCTAGTAATTTGCCTCATGATGGGGTATTCTCCTTCCCTTAAATCAAGGCCTTTCTCATAGATGACATTCTTTGCCTCCATGAACCTATGATATCTCCCTTCATGGAATTGGGATCTAAACTTTCTTGCATCAAATGATGGAGGTTCGGTTACCATGGGTTCTTTTCCCGGCCTTCTTTTTGAGCTTGAGGAGGCCATTGAGATTGAAGTGAAAAGAAAGAAGAAGTGAGAGTAGAAGAAATATGTGTTGTGTTTGGGAAGATTTTTGGTTCGGTTTTGATGTGTGAGGTGAGGGAATTATGTTGATTTTGGAAGTGGAAGAGAGTGTGGTTTTCATATGAAGGTGGCTTGAATGAAAATGTGTATACCGTGTTGGTGCCAACGGCTACTTATAGGTGAATTCTTCAAGCCTTCCAACAAAACCATAATGAGAGAGAGAAGGGCTCGTTGGTGCTCATGAAGGGTTAAGATTGGTTTGCTCATTCAAGGAATGCATGAGATGGACGGCTTGCATGTGTTGTTGAGGCTTTGACGAGGATCCTTCTTCCATTGGCTGCATGTACCTTGGTGTTCAATGTTGCATGCATGCAAATTTTGTTCCCTATGAGCACGTTTTCCTAGGCACATGTGACCTTCCTCACATAGCTCCTCCTAGCCGTGACCCCTCCTTGCGTTTGTCTTAACCTTTTTCTCCTGCATAAATCAAAGCAATCAGCCTTAGATCATAAATATAATCGTTGGCAATTTATTTGCAAGAATAAAATAAATTGTTCTGGTTTGCTTAATAGTTGAAAAAAAATTTTTTTGTGATCAATTGTGTCCCTAAATAAAATGTTAAAAGTTGGTGAACACCAAACTTATCTTTTATTGAGGAGATGGCTTAACAATGCAAACCGTTCTCACAATTGATGCATTTTTAAAAAAAATTTGATGTATGATCCCTTGTCTGTATGGTTTTGAGTCCATGATTGAGAAATAATCTTTTGAATATTGTTGCACATGCAGACACCAAACTTAGTGTTTGGTCACATGCTTTATCAAAAGGATTATGCATATGTTCTAAGAATAATCCCCCTCTCTTTTTCTGAAAAATGAACTTGGGTGTGCCTTAAGGTACACCAAACTTAGAAGTTTGCCATGTGCTTCAAAACGATGTGTGCATTTACCAGGCATGAAAATTCAAAATCATATTTAGAGGAATCATGGCTTATTAAATAAGAGAGAAGACAGAAATCTTAAACCATGGGTTGCCTCCCATGAAGTGCTCTTTTATTGTCATTAGCTTGACATTGACCTCCCTTTAGGGTGGTTGATGTTGGTGATGTCTCAACTTGTCACCTCTCACTGTCAGCTTTCTCTGTGTGCCTTGATGCTCAATTTCCATATGTTCAAGAGAAAGTATTTGGTTGACAGTGTAATAATCTTCTGCTCCCTGTTGTTGATATACTAGTTGCACTTTATCACCTTTAGAAAATCCTTCAGTTGGGATTCTCTTGTTCTTCCACCCTTTGTGAGCCTTTTTCTTGCTCTTCACCTTTTTCTTGCTTGTTGATCTTTTTTTCTTGACAGTTACTTGAGTTGTGATACCTTCCTTCTTGCTTATCACCCCTGCTTCCTTGTGAATCCCTTTTTCTTCTTGCCTCTGTTTGTTTTTCTGTTCTACTTCCTTGTCAGTTGATTGCTTTGGAAGGAGATCATCACTCATTTTGCTTGTTTCTTCATCCCTTTGTAATTCTGGAAAGACTTTCAGGATGATGCTCTCCTCATGCATCCTGAGGGTTAACTCTCCTTGCTCTATATCTACAATGGCTCTAGCAGTGGCCAAAAATGGTCGACCAAGTATTATGGAGTCATTTCCATTTTCTGAATAATCCAAGATCACAAAATCTGCCAGATAGATGAACTTGTCAACCTTAACTAAAAGGTTCTCAATCAGTCCTTTAGGATATACTACTGATTGATCCACCAATTCCAAGGATATCTGCACTGGTTCACCTCTTCTATGCCAAGCTTTTTCACTAAAGAAGATGGGATTAAATTTATGCTTGCTCCTAAGTCACACATCCCTTTGTTGATGAATAGATTTCCAATAGTGCATGGTAAGAAGAATCCTCCAGGATCTTCAAGCTTGGGAGGGAGTCCCTTTTTGATGAGTGCACTGCATTCCTCACTGAGCATTACAGTCTCCTTCTCATTCCAACTTCTTTTCTTGTTGATGAGCTCCTTTAGGAACTTGGCATACAAAGGCATTTGTTCCAAAGCTTCAGCTAAAGGTATGTTGATCTCCAACTTCTTAAAAGTCTCAAGAAATTTGTGGAAATGCTGATCCTTTATTTCCTTGTGAAATCTCTGTGGATAAGGCAGTGGTGATGTTGAGTTCTTCTCCCCTTGATGTTGTTTTGGAATTGCCTCTTCCAAGATCTTCTTTCCTTTCTTCAAATTCTGTGGTTTGTTGTCTTCCTCTGTGAGTTTTTCTGGAGCATTCTTGCTTATCATGTCTTTGTTGATGGCTTCATCATTCTTTGTTGGCTCAGTGTCATTCTCCATAAGCTTCTTTGTTGCTCCTTGGTTACCATCCACTAACATCTTTCCACTTCTTAGTTGCACGACCTTGCATTCTTCCTTTGGGTTGGGAATGGTATCACTAGGTAGTGAACTTGATGGTTTTTCAACAGAAATCTTCTTAGAGATTTGTCCAATCTGCCTCTCTAGGTTCTTCATGGAGGCTTCTTGGTTCTTTGTTGTCAATTCTTGGTCCTTCATCAGTTTCTCCATGAGCAGCTCTAGATTGGTGATTCTCTGTGAGTCTTGTGAGATGGGTTGATTTTGGGGTGTTGATGGATGATGATAAGTGTTTTGGTTAGTTGGGTGGTTATTGGGTGGGTATTGGTTAGAATTTGGGTAGTTGTTTTGTGGTTTTCTGTATGAGTTTTGGTTAGTGTTTGGCTGGAGGTTGTGGTTTGTGTTTTTCCAATTGTTCTGACTTGTGTTTCTTTGCCATGGTTGTTGGTTTTGGTTCTGGTTGTCTCCCCATCTGAGGTTGGGATGATTTTTCCAAGATGGATTGTAAGTATCCCCATAGACTTCATTTGTTCCAGGATTTTGGTTGTGCATGTATTGGACTTGCTCTTGTTGTTGCTCTTCTTGAGTTTCTTCATTTTGCACCCAAGTGGTTGGTGGTTGGCTTGTGGTGTTCACTGCTGCCACTTGCAAGCCATCAATTCTTTTGGCCATTTGCTCAAACTGTTGTTGAATCTGCTGCTGCATCATCTTGTTTTGAGCTAAGATTGAATCCACTCCTTCCAATTCCATTACTCCTCTTCTCTGTGATGGTTGGCGTTGTCTTTGATGAGCAAAGAAATATTGGTTGTTGGCCACCATATCAATGAGGTTTTGAG
This sequence comes from Arachis hypogaea, assembly GCF_003086295.3. Classification (NCBI taxonomy): domain Eukaryota; kingdom Viridiplantae; phylum Streptophyta; class Magnoliopsida; order Fabales; family Fabaceae; genus Arachis; species Arachis hypogaea. The sequence goes on from NC_092040.1 coordinate 14,259,310, forward strand.
CTTCCTCTGTGGTTTTCATGAGTTGTAATGAGCCTCCAGCAGAGTGATCAAGAGCTTCTTGTGCTTTAAGAGTGAGTCCTTCATAGAAATTCTGCAACTTGTCCCACTCAGTGAACATCTCTGGTGGATATTTCCTCAATAGAGCCTTATATCTTTCCCATGCTTCATATAAGTTCTCAGCCTCCAATTGAGTGAACGTTTGAACCTCAGTCTTCAACCTTAGGATTCTTTGAGGTGGATAGAATTTGGCCAGAAACTTGCTCACCAAGTCATCCCAAGTGTTGATGCTTTCTTTTGGAAAGGTTTCTAGCCATTGAGTGGCTTTATCTCTAAGAGAGAATGGGAAGAGCAGCAACTTGTAGCTATCAGGAGGTACACCATTGGTTTTCACCGTGTCACAGATTCTCAAGAAGGTAGACAGATGTTGATTTGGATCCTCCAAAGGCCCTCCTCCAAAAGAACAATTGTTTTGAACCAGAGTGATGAGTTGTGGCTTGAGTTCAAAATTGTTTGCATTGACATTGGGAGGAAGAATGCTACTCCCACAATGCCTAGCATTTGCAAATGTGTATGAAGCCAAGACTCTTCTCTGTTGTTGATTATTGTTGGCTCCTTCTCCTGGTTGATTGGTATCTCCTTCCATCTCTTGGAATTCCTCCTCAGATTCTTCTTCTCCAATAATGTTCTTCCCTCTTTCAGCTCTTCTTATTCTCCGAAGAGTTCTTTGATCAATTTCAGAGATGATAGGGGAAGATCTTCCTGTACCTGACATACAAACACACAACAATAAACACACAGACCCAGAAAGCCAATGAAACTTCACTCTATAGCTAGAATGAAGGTTTAGTTAGTTTAAGCAAAAATTCAAACAGTTAGTGTGTTAGTAAGAATTAGAATAACAGAAAAGAAAAAGTGCTTAATCTAGACCTCCACTTCACTTAATCATTGTCAATCTATTTCAATCCCCGGCAACGGCGCCAAAAACTTGATGTGTGGAAAACGATCCAACACAAAACTCACCGGCAAGTGTACCGGGTCGCATCAAGTAATAATAACTCACATGAGTGAGGTCGATCCCACAGGGATTGAAGGATTGAGCAATTTTAGTTTAGTGGTTGATTTAGTCAAGCGAATCAAATTTTGGTTGAGTGATTTGTGTTTAACAGGAAGTAAATGACAGTAAATGTAAAAGGGGAAGGGAAAAGTGCAGTAAAGTAAAGAACAGGAAAGTAAATTTGCAGAATCTTAAAGAACAAGAAAGTAAATGACTGAAACTTAAAATGCAAGAAATATAAATTGCAGTAACTTAAATGGCAAGAAAGATAAATGGCTTGAAAATAAAAGGGGTTTGAGGACTAGGATTGCAGAATATAAACAAAGAGAAAGTAAATTGCAACAATTAAGAGAGCAGAAATTAGATCAGAAGCAATGAGAATTCAAACAGAAAGGAAATAAGGTGCAGCAGAGGTTCACAGAAGAACCTAAAGTAAATTGTGGTCTCAGGTCTCAAGAGACTAGGTAGCAGAGCCTAGATCTCTATTTGCCTTCCTAGATCCAAGTTCACAAAGCAATTGACAGAAAATTAAAGAAGAAGCAGTAGAAGAACAGAAATCAAATTCAATTATGCAGAAAAGGATCTAAAGAGATTTTAGATGGGAATTGAGACAGAATTTTCTCAATTTCACACACCCAAAACTCAGAAACAGAAGATTAGAAGTGCTCAGGCAAGAATGAGGAAGAAGAGAGATCAATTCTCCTCCCTAATTCTCAGAATTCTCGGTAAAGTCACCCAAGAACAATTGCCAAAACTCAAAAGAAAGGTGAAAGTAAAAGTAAAATTCCAAAGTAAAGGTCCAAAAGTGGTAAAAGGTCCTAATTTCATCAAACTAGCTTCTATTTATACACTTTCTATTCTTGGATTTTGGGATTTGGATGGGCTTTTGATTTGGTGAAGAAATGAATTAAAATGGATTTTTAATTGAATTTTTCAGCCCAAAATTGTGACTCCCAGGAGGCTGCCCTGCCCTTGTGGAGGGCAGGGCAGAAAATTGGTGCATGGTGCGGACGATTGGTGCGGCGTGGTGCAGCCTTGTGCGAGTTTGGTGCGGCCTTGGTGCTTGAGATGCTGCCCTGCCCGCGCCAAGGGCAGGGCAGGAAAAGTTGGTGCGCCAGAAATTGCCTTGGTGCTGCCAGAATCATGAATTGGTGCGCCAGAATTGAGCTTGGTGCATAGGATGCTGCCCTGCCCTCGCGGAGGGCAGGGCAGGAAATTGTGGTGCTGCCAGGATCGAGCTTGGTGCGCCAGATGCTGCCAGGAACGTGCCATGGTGCGCCAGATGCTGCCAGGAACGTGCCATGGTGCGCCAGATTTGTGCACCAACCCAAATGCTGTCCTGCCCTCGCGGAGGGCAGGGCAGTGTTACCACTTTGCTGTCCCGTGTTCGAAACACGGCTGGGACACACCTTCCATTAATTTCCTTGGTTTCTTGGCACGACAATCAACCTTAAGTCCTAGCTTCCTCATGGTTCCTTGTTCGATCCTTGTGGCATGCATGGGTGACATTTTTCCTTTGATTTCTTTCCTTGGAGAGCCCGATACTGCCCTTGTGGAGGGCAGGGCAAGGTTCTCTTCCTCTTGGTCCCAATGCACATTTTGTGCTCTGCCCTTGGAGTGGGCAGGGCAGGGTTGCCTTCTCTTCTTGGTTCACTTATGTTGCCCTCCTAGAGGGCAGTCTGCCCTTGTGGAGGGCAATGTTGCCTCCCCCTTTTGCATGCGGCACACTTCCTTGGGCTTTGACCACACTTTCCTTTCCTTGGGCTACACTTCTTAGGCCACGCTTTTCCTTTTCTTTTCTTTTCTTCACCTACAATAAACCAAAACAACCACTCCAAGTATCACTAAATTCAAGAGGCTTATAAATCAATTAAAATTCAATTAAAATTAGCTCAAACCTCATGGATTAACATTAATTTCATGGTGGTTACTTGATTTAAAGAAGTTATGCATTTTCACTCCAAATCACTTACTTAGGATACAAAAAAGTGCATAAATGCTAACAAAACAAGTGAAATTAGCTTGAAAAATGGGTATATGATGACTTGTCATCACCTCCCTTCCATGGCAAGCTGTAAGTTGGTGGATCACCGTTGTCAATAGCTACCATCCATCCTCTCAGTGAAAATGGTCCGGCTACGGTTCTCACTGCAGCGCTAATCATCTGTCTGTTCTCACTTGTGTCGGAATAAAATCCATTGATCCTTTTGCGCACTGTCACTGCGCCCAACAATCGCGAGTTTGAAACTCGTCACAGTCATCCCCTCCTAGATGCTACTCGGAATACCACAGACAAGGTTTAGACTTTTCGGATCTCAGGAATGCTGCGAAATATTTCTAGCCTATACCACGAAGGTTTTGATGTCACTGATTTGATTGCCCTGTTATCAGGAAATACTAGTCTAATGCATGGATCAGAGACCCAAGAGAATATACTCCAGCTGGCGTCCAACGACTACGTTGAACATCATGTAGACCACTTGTGGTTGTCAGGCACGCGGATCTTGGCTAAGCGAGTACTGAAGATAGTGGGTGATTATAACGGATCACCCCTTCAATCTGACTTAAATAAATTAAGTATGAGACTATATCTTGGAGATGAAGTAGGCATGAATTGAAAGAAAAAACAAGAGTACTTGCATTAATTCATGAGGAACAGCAGAGCTCCTCACCTTAATCTATGAGGTGTAGAAACTCCACCATTGAAAATACATAAGAACAAAAGGTCTAGGCATGACCGAATGGCCAGCCTTCCAAATGGCATAAGAATTTGAAAACAAGGGAAGAAGACCCCCATACAATAGTAAAAAGTGCTATTTATACTAAACTAGTAAACTAGGTTTAAAGAAAATGAGTAGTTAGTGCAGAAATCCACTTCCGTGGCCCACTTGGTGTGTGCTTGGGCTGAGATTTGAAGCTTTCACGTGCATAGGGCATCCTTGGAGTTAAACGCCAGCTTGGGTGCCAGTTTTGGCATTTTACTCCAGCTTTGGTGCCAGTTCTGGCGTTTTATGCCAGAAAAGGGTCTCTGGTGGGCGTTTGGATGCCAGTTTGGGCCATCAAATCTCGGAGAAAGTATGGACTATTACACATTGCTGGAAAGCCCAAGTTGTATATCTTCCAACACAACTGAGAACATGCCCATTCGGCTTCTGTAGCTCCAGAAAATCAACTTTGAGTGCAGGGAGGTCAGAATCCAACAGCATCTGTAGTCCTTTCTCAGCCTCTGAATCAGATTTTTGCTCAGGTCCCTCAATTTCAGCCAGAAAATACCTGAAATCACAAAAAAACACACAAACTCATAATAAAGTCCAGAAATGTGATTTTTCATAAAAAATAACAAAAATATACTAAAAATTAACTAAAACACACTAGAAACTACCTAAAAACAATGCCAAAAAGCGTATAAATTATCCGCTCATCACAACACCAAACTTAAATTGTTTTTTGTCCCCAAGCAACTGAAAACAAAATAGGATAAAAAGAAGAGAATATACAATAAATTCCAAAATATCATTGAAGCTTAGTTCCAATTAGATGAGCAGGACTAGTAGCTTTTTGCTTCTAAACAGTTTTGTCATTTCACTTTATCCTCTGAGATTTAGAATGATTGGCATCTATAGGAACTCAGAATTAAGATAGTGTTATTGATTCTCTTAGTTTAGTATGTTGATTCTTGAACACAGCTACTTATGAGTCTTGGCCGTGACCCTAAGCATCTTGTTTTCCAGTATTACCACTGGATACATAAATACCACAGACACATAATTGGGTGAACTTTTTCAGATTGTGACTCAGCTTTGCTAGAGTCCCCAGTTAGAGGTGTCCAGAGTTCTTAAGCACACTCTTTTGCTTTGGATCAGGACTTTAACCACTCAGTCCCAAGCTTTTCACTTGGACCTTCACGACACAAGCACATGGTTAGGGACAGCTTGATTTAGTCGCTTAGGCCAGGATTTTATTCCTTTGGGCCCTCCTATCCATTAATGCTCAAAGTCTTGGATCCTTTTTATCCTTGCCTTTTAGTTTAAAGGGTTACTGGTTTTTTGCTCTTGCCTTTTGGTTTAAAGAGCTATTGGCTTTTTCTACTTGCTTTTTCTTTTTCTTTCTTTTTTCTTTATTTTTCGCCTTTTTTTTCGCAAGCTTTGTGTTTTTCACTGCTTTTTCTTGCATCAAGAATCAATTTTATAATTTTTTAGAATATCAATAACATTTCTCTTTTTTCATCATTCTTTCAAGAGCCAACAATTTTAACATTCATAAACATCACTATAAAAAATATGCACTATTCAAGCATTCATTTAGAAAACAAAAAGTATTGCCACCACATCAAAATAATTAAACTAATTTCAAGATAGAATTCGAAATTCATGTACTTCTTGTTCTTTTGCTAATAGAAACATTTTCATTTAAGAAAGGTGAAGGATTTATGGAACACTCATAGCTTTAAGACATAGACACTAGACATTAATGATCATATAATAAAGACATAAATATAGACAAAACGTAGAGCATATAAACCAAAAAACAGAAAAATAAGAGCAAGAAAATTAAAGAACGGGTCCACCTTAGTGATGGTGACTAGTTCTTCCTCTTGAAGATCCTATGGAGTGCTTGAGCTCCTCAATATCTCTTCCTTGCCTTTGTTGCTCTTTCCTCATAGCTCTTAGGTCCTCTCTAATTTTATGGAGGATAATGGAGTGCTCTTGGTGCTCCATCCTTAGTTGTTCCATATTAGTCTTGGCCATAACTTCATAGAAGTGGTCTTCATGGACCTTTGAGATGAATCTCTCCTTCTTTCTAGAGGTTTCTCCGGTCTTAGGTGCCATTAATGGTTATGGAAAAAACAGAAAGCAATGTTTTTTCCACACCAAACTTAAAAAGTTTGCTCGTCCTCAAGCAAAAGAAGAAAGAAAGGAGGATAAGAAGAAGATATGGAGGAGATAGAGGGGGATGAATGGTTCGGCCAAAGGGGGTGTATGAAGTGTTTGTGATGTGTGAAAATGAAGGAGTAAGTAGGGGTATGTATAGGGTAAGAGAGAGAGGGGATCCGTGTGAGAATGGTTGGGTTTGGGAGGAAAGTCTTTTGAATTTGAATGGTGAGGTAGCTGGGGTTTTATGATGAGAAATAGTGGATGGATGTGAGTGGTGAAGAGATTATAGGGAAGAGGGTAGGATTTGGTAGGTGAATGGTGTGTGGGGAAGAGTGTTATAGAAGGGTGTGAATAAGGAGAGAGAATTAGTTGAGGTAGGTGGGGATCCTGTGGGGTCCACAGATCCTAAGGTGTCAAGAAATTCTCATCCCTGCACCATTCTGGCGTTTAAACATCCTATGTGTGGCATTTCTGACGTTAAACACCAGGCTGATGCCCATTTCTGGCGTTAAACACCAGTTTGGCTGCCTGTTCTGGCGTTTAACGCCCAGAATACTGCCAGACTGGGTGCTAAATGCCCATTCTGCTACCCTTACTAGTGTTTTACGCCAGTCAGACACCAGACACCCTTTTCTGGCGTTAAACGCCAGTCTGTGTGCCATTTTTGGCGTTTAACGCCCAGAATGGTGCCAGACTGGGTGTTAAACGCCCATTTTGCTAGCCTTACTGGCGTTTCAACGCCAGTAAGTTCGTCCTCCAGGGTGTGCTATTTTTTATGCTATTTTTGATTCCTGCTTTAATTCTACAATAGTTTTTGTGACTTCACATGATCATCAACCTAAAGAAGACATAGACTAACACTAGAAAATAAAATGAAAAAGTAATTAATATAGATAAATAAAATTGGGTTGCCTCCCAATAAGCGCTCCTATAATGTCAATAGCTTGACAGGAAGCTCCTACAGAGCTTCACAGATGCTCAGAGCATGGTTGTGGCCTCCCAACACCAAACTTAGAAGTTGAGTGTGGGAGCTCTATCTGACTCTGTATTGAGAGAAGCTTTTCATGCTTCTTCTCCATGTTTACAGAAGAAGATCCTTGAGTCTTAAACACAAGGTAGTCCTCATTCAATTGAAGGACTAACTTTCCTCTGTCCACATCAATCACAGCCCTTGCTGTGGCTAGGAAGGGTCTTCCAAGAATGATGGATTCATCCTCATCTTTCTCTAGCAAGTGCACTGGGTCGTCCAAGTAATACCTTACGTGAGTAAGGGTCGATCCCACGGAGATTGTCGGCTTGAAGCAGGCTATGGTCATCTTGTAAATCTCAATCAGGCGGATTCAAATGGCTATGAGGTGTTCATAATTAACAGATAAATAAAACATAAAATAAGATAAGGATACTTATGTAATTCATTAGTGGGAATTTCAGATAAGTGTTTGGAGATTCTTTGTTGCTTCTGAATCTCTGCTTTCCTGTTGTCTTCCTCCAATTATGCATCCTCCCTTCCAAGGAAAGCTGTAACTTAGTGGATCACCGTTGTCAATGGCTACCATCCGTCCTCTCAGTGAAAATGGTCTGGCTACGATTCTCACCGCAGGGCTAATCATCTGTCGGTTCTCACTTGTGTCAGAATAAGATCCATTGATCATTTTGCGCACTGTCACTGCGCCCAACAGTCGCGAGTTTGAAGCTCATCACAGTTATCCCCTCCCAGGTCCTACTCGAAATACCACAGACAAGGTTTAGACTTTTCGGATCTCAAGAATGCTACCAATTGTTTCTAGCCTATTCCACGAAGGTTCTGATCTCACTGATTTGAATGCTATGTTGTCAGGAGATGCTAGTCAAATGCATGAATCAGAGACCCAAGTGAATATACTCCAGCTGGCATCCAATGACTACGTTGAACATCATGTAGACCGCTTGTGGTTGTCAGGCACGCGGATCTTGGCTAAGCGAGTACTGAAGATAGTGGGTGATTGTCATGGATCACCCCTTCAGTTTGACTTAACTGAATTAAGTATGAGAGTATATCTTGGAGAAGAAGTAGGCGTGAAATGAAAGAAAAACAATAGTACTTGCATTAATTCATGAGGAGCAGCAGAGCTCCTCACCTTAATCTATGAGGTGTAGAAACTCCACCGTTAAAAATACATAAGAATAAAAGGTCTAGGCATGGTCGAATGGCCAGCCTCCCAAATGGCATAAGAATTCAAAAACAAGGGAGGAAGACCCCCATACAATAGTAAAAAGTGCTATTTATACTAAACTAGTAAATTAGGTTTACAGAAAATGAGTAGATAGTGCAGAAATCTACTTTCGGGGCCCACTTGGTGTGTGCTTGGGCTGAGCTTTGAAGCTTTCTCGTGCATAGTCCATCCTTGGAGTTAAACGCTAGCTTGGGTGCCAGTTTGGGGGTTTTACTCCAGCTTTGGTGCCAGTTCTGGCATTTTATGCCAGAAAATGGTCTCTAGTGGGCGTTGGATGCCAGTTTGGGCCATCAAATCTCGGGCAAAGTATGGACTATTATAAATTTCTGGAAAGCCCAAGATGTCTACTTTCCAACTCAATTGAGAGCGTTCCAATTGGGCTTTTGTAGCTCCAGAAAATCAACTTCGAGTGCAGGAAGGTCAGAATCCAATAGCATCTGCAGTCTTTTCTCAGCCTCTGAATCAGATTTTTGCTCAGGTCGCTCAATTTCAGCCAGAAAATACCTAAAATCATAGAAAAACACACAAACTCATAGTAAAGTCCAGAAATATAATTTTTACATAAAAACTAATAAAAATATACTAAAAATTAACTAAAACACACTAGAAACTACCTAAAAACAATGCTAAAAAGCGTATAAATTATCCGCTCATCATGGGGCTTGTTGGTAACTACAAAGGGGTCCACATATCCATTGTCTTCATATGCATCATGGAATGGCTCTTGCTCCAAGTACGTTGGTGGAGGTTGTTTCCAAAATGGTTGATCATAAGCTTGAGGTTCCTCCCACCTTTGATTGTCCCATCCTTAATGTATGTTCTTATTATAGCTTTCATTCCCTACAACATGATTTGAACCAAACTCATAGCCAAAGGGGTGAGAATTCATAGTAACAAGAGAAAATAAAAACAAAAAAGTAACAAGAAATAATAAAAATAAACTCCTAAAATTAGCAAAATTTAACAAAGAAACAAAAAGGTAAACATATTCACAATATTCAAAATAATCAATAATAAGGTACACATTTGCAAATCCCCGGCAATGGCGCCAAAAATTGATGGGTAAAAAATTTCGGTAAAGATTTTCACAAAAAAAATTGCGTTGCAAGTATAGTTCTAAACCTACAATTAAACCTCAATCAATATTTAAATTGTTTGTCACAGATACAAACCCAATAAAATTAACCGAAGTATTTAAACATCGGGTCGTCTCTCAAGGAATTGCAGGGAAGTGTACTTATAATTGGTTATGGAAATTTTTTTTTTGGGGTTTTGTGATAAGAGATAAGTAATGTAAACAACAAGGAAATAAAATAACAACTAAGAAAAATTCCTAGCAAGGATTGAAAATTGTAATTCCTATCCTCATTATCATCATCAATTGTGATGGTAATTGCCTTTTGCTCTCACTTAGTTAACCTCTAACAATAAAGAAACGTCAAGTGAGTAAAATCAACTCAAGTTCACAAGTCCTAATCAAAGACTAGATTTAGTGAACCCTAAGCCAACTAGCAATTTTCAATCACCAATCAACAAAAGAATTTTGATAACTCAAGAGTCTCTAATTGATCAATCCAAGTTAAGAACATAAAAATCTAATTTAAAATCCAACCAAGCGTTTTATCAAACACTTGGAAGGCGTAAAGTAGAAACATAGAAAACTGACAAGACATAAGAAATTCTAAGACTACCAAAGCAAGGAAACAACAATAACAAAGCAATAGAATAATAAGAAACATGAACCATAAATTGCATTAATGAAAGTTAAGAGTAGCACATGAATTCATAAACTAAATTAGCAAGATAAAGGAATCAACAAGAGGAGTAGATAACTAAAGTGCTAGAACAAATAAGAGTAGAAGAAAACTAAATTAAAGCAAGGTAGAATTCTGAAATTGAGAATGAACAAGACTAAAAACCCTAAAACCTAGAGAGAGGAGAGAGCCTCTCTCTTAAGAAAACTACATCTAAACCTAAAATTGTATGAATGAATGAAGTGTGAATGAATGGTAAGTGAATGATTGATTCCCCCTCTAGCTCCATTTTGCATATTCTAATGTGCATTTTTGGGCTTGGAACTGGGCCAAAAGCAGCACAGAAATTGCCCCCAGCATTTTCTGTTTAATGCAGCACGTGACGCTCTATCACGCATATGCGTCGGCCATGCATACGCGTCGCAGAACAAAATTCTAGTGATGCGTGCGCGTCATCCACGCACACGCGTTGCTTGCCTGCTGCACTGGTCATGCGTACGCGTCGCCCATACGTGTGTGTCACTACCAGATACTGAAATACTTGATTTCTTGTGTTCCTTTAACTTTTGCATGCTTCCTTTCCATCCTCTAAGCCATTCTTGCCCTATATAACTTGAAAACACTTAACAAACATATCACGTCATCGAATGGTAATAAGAGAGGATTAAAATTAGCAAATTTAAGGCCAAAGAAGCATGTTTTCAATCATAGTACAAAATTAGGGAGGAAAATGTAAAACATGCAAATTATATGAATAAGTTTGAGAATAACGGATAAAATCCACCAAATTAAGCACAAGATAAACCCTAAGAATTCGGTTTATTAGGGTCATGTGCACATGGTGGTTGTGGTTGAAAACCACAAGGAGGTACACCACATCTATTAGATTGGTATGTGTTAGGAGTTGGATTGTACCCATAAGAAACTGGAGGAGTTTGTTGCCAAGAAGGTTGTCCATAGGATTGAGTCTCCTCCCATCTTTGATTTCCAAATCCTTGATGCAAACCCTCATTGAAGCTTTCATTCTACTTCCTACAACATAATTTTAACAAAACTCATAGCCAAATGGATGAGAATTCATAGTAAAAAGGGAAAACAAAAACAAAAACTATTAAGAAACAAATGGAACAAAATCCTAACTACTAACTCAAATAGGCAACAAACAAAGAGCAACTATTTACACTATTAACATATATACAATAACCAATAACAAGCACACATTGTAATTTCCTGACAATGGTGCCAAAAACTTGATGTGAGGGTTATCGTCGGTCTATAATTTTCTTCTTAATAAAATAATCACTTTGTTGCAAGTATAGATCCAAACCAACAAACAACCCTCAATCAAAGTTTAATTTTTGGATGTCACAAGTTCAATCGAACAAAAATAACCGAGATTATTGCTTCCGGGTCGTTCTCCCTAGGAATTGGTACGCATGAATCCCCACACTTCATACACTGAACCAGCAAATGCACTGAGTCATCCAAGTAATACTTGAGTAAGTCAGGGTCAATCCCATGAGGATTGTTATTTGAAGCAAGCTATTGTTATCTTGCAGATCTTAGTTAGGAGGATAGAAGAGTTGTTGGATTTGTTTAAACTTATCAAAGGAATAAAGATGGAATTACTAGGTATGATTATAATCAGTGATAAGAAGATGGTTAAGGCTTGAAGATGCTTTATTCTTCTGGATTAATTCAGGTCTTACTTTCTTCTTCAACTGTGAATGATTTCTTCTATGGCAGGCTGTATGTGATCAACGCCAGTTGAGAAGTTGCCAATGCTCCTCCAGATCTGAACCCCAGGGTTAGTGTCAATCCATTCTGATTGAGGATGAAGCTCCTACAGTCCATTCTCCTTAACGATCCTACTCAAAACGCCACAGACAAGGTCGAATCTTCCAGATCAAAGAATGTTGTGCCTTTAGGTTCTAGCCTCTACCACAAAGACTCTAATCTCCCCAAACCTCGGCTGAACTGATGTTTCGAGAAGTTCCCATGGAAGTCGTGGATTAGCCGTCTAAGAGATGTATAATAAAGCTGGTGGTTTAATGCTTTCCAGTCACATAGTCAAACGAACCCAAGAAGAACACGGGTGGTTGTCAGGCACGCGGTCATAGAATGAAGAACGAAGATACATCTTAGAATAGAGAATCAAACACGAATTGAAATAGAACATTAATACTTTTTTTAATCCATAAAACACAGCAGGGTTCCTCCCTCAACCTAAGAGGTTTAGAAACTCATACTGATAGAAAATACAATGATAAACATGTAAAGTGTGCATCCTCCCCTTGATGAGAGGTGTAAAAATCTTTAAATACTAAACTAATGACTAAGGATTACATAAAAAAGGTAAAATAGTCCTTTAGTGCTAAAATCCACTTCCGGGGCCCACTTGCTGAGTGTTTAGGCTGAGCTTTGATGAGATCCACGTGCTAGGAGGCCTCTAGGGTGTTGAACGCTGGCTAGGGGGTCCTTTATAGGCGTTAGACGCTGGACTCTTGTCCTTTGGGAGTTGGACGCCAGAATAGCGTAGGAGGCTGGCGTTGGATGCCAGTTTTGGGCCTTCAATTATGAAGCAAAGTGATGTGTGGAAAACGATCCAACACAAAACTCACCGACAAGTGTACCGGGTTGCATCAAGTAATAAAACTCACGAGAGTGAGGTCGATCCCACAGGGATTGAAGGATTGAGCAATTTTAGTTCAGTGGTTGATTTAGTCAAGCGAATCAACTATTGGTTGAGTGATTTTGTATCCAACAGTAAGTAAATAGCGGAAAATGTAAAGGGTGAGGGATAAATTGCAGAAATTAAAGAGAACTGAAAGTAAAGGTGCTAAATCTTAAAGAACAAGAAATTAAATGACTGAAACTTAAAATGCAAGAAATGTAAATTGCAGTAACTTAAAGTGCAAGAAATATAAATTGCTTGAATAGAAAAAGGGATTTGAGGACTGGGAATTCAGAATTTAAGCAAGGAAAATTAAATTGCAACAATTAACTAAACAAGAGATGAATTGAAAATGACTAGATCTCAAACAGCAAATGGAAATTCAAATTGCAGCAGTGGTTCATCAGAAGAACCAAAAGGAAAAGTGGATCTCAGGACTCCAGAGACTAGATAGCAAAGTCTAGACCTTAATTGCCTTCACAGATCCAAGTTCACAAAGCAATTAACAAGAAATTAAAGATTGCAGTAGTGAGGAAATGAAATTTAGCTCAATTATAAAGTAAGAAAAATCCAAGAGATCTTAAATGGAGATTGAGATAGAAATTCCTCAATTCTTCACACCCAAGACTCAAACAAGAAAAGTAAAAATGCTCAAGCAAGAACAAGGAAGAAGAGAGATCAATTCTCCTTCCCAATTCTCTCAGATCTCAGTTCAAAGCTCTCAAAGAAAATGAAGTCTCCAAATGTAAGAATTCAAAAATCAAAAGAAAGGTCCTAATTACATCAAACTATCTCCTATTTATACACTTTCTATTCTTGGATTTTGGAATTTGAATGGGCTTTTGATTTGGTGAAAAAATGAATTAAATTGGATTTTTAATCCAATTTTCAGCCCAGGAAGAATTTGGCTCCAGGAGGCTGCTCTGCTCTTGTGGAGAGCAGAGCAGGGAAATGGTGCATGCAGCCTCATTGCGTGCTCGTGCTGCGTGTGATGGGCGTTCAAGATGCTTCCCTGCCCTTGTGGAGAGCAGGGCAGTATGCATGCATGCTTGCCTTCCGTGCGTGCTTGCTGCGCGCTAAGTGCTCATGCCCGTGCCAATTTGTGCGCTGGCCATGCACCAAGAATCGCTGCCCGTGCCAAAAATTGCTGCTCTGCTCTCCTTATGGGCAGCGCAGAAAGGCAACCAAAGGTGAGGTCCCCGGTTCAAACCCTAGTGGAAGCACACGCTGCCCCCTTTTTCCTTGGTTTTCTTGGCACCAAAGTAACACCTAGTTCCTTGCTTTCCCAAGGTCTTGTGTTCGATTCTTGGAGATTGAAAACAAGCCAAATTTTGCTTGTTTCCCTTGTACTTGAGCGCTACTCCTTTCCTCCTTGTTCTTGGGTTCGAAACCCATGGGTAACACTAGGAGAGTAATTTCCTTTGAATTTTTCTTGGATGAAGCCGGATATTGCTCTCGAGGAGGGCACGGCAGAATTTTTGCTTCCTTTGGTCTTTGGCATAGAATTGTGCTCCGCTCTTATTATGGGCAGGGCAGTGATATTTTGGAGGCTTGGTATATTATGCTGCTCTCTTGGAGAGGAGTGTGCTCTTGTGGAGAGCAGTGTTTGCTTCCTCCTTCTATGTTGCACCACACTTCTCCTTCCATAGCCACACTTCTTAAGTCACGTTTTTCTTCTTTTCTTCCTTTCTTCACCTACAAGAAACCAAAGCAACCAATCAAAGTATCTTCAAACTCATAAGGTTTATAATTCATTAAAAATCAATTAATTTTAGTTCAAACCTCATGATTTAGCATCAATTTAATGGTGGTTGTTTGATTTAAAGAAGTCGTGCATTTTCATTCCAAATTACTTACTTAGGATGCAAGAAAGTGCATAAAGACTAGTGAAACAAGTGAAACTAGCTTGAAAAATGCGTATATGATGACTTGTCATCACAACACCAAACTTAAATCTTGCTTGTCCCCAAGCAAGCATCAACATTAAGAGGAAATGAAATGAAAAAAGAAAAGCATACATATCCTTATTAGGCATATAGCAGAACTTGATTCATGGAGTTTTTATGCAGACAATGATAACTCAGTTATTGGTTACTGTTACATAATATACACTTTTCCTCAAAGGCTTACTAAACTTGCTGTTATAAGGTTTACTCTTTATTTTCTTTTCTCATTTTGCTTAACAAGCTTATTCTTCTATGAAGGCTTGGTGTCCAATGTTGCAGTAGCCTTTGGCTTTATATTTTTTTTTACTCAACAACTTTCCACCACAGATACATGGCTCACTATTTCCTCCTAGGATCATTGATGCCCAGCATCTCTTTGGATAACTAAATGTTCTGTATCTAAGTTTCTCTTTATTGTGGATTTTCAATTGGCCATCCCAAATCAGTTGATCTAAGTGACCGGGTTTTGAGATACCCCTCAGAATTTACTTGTCCAAGCATATCCTAGTACAAGAACACCACAGGCATGTCTCCTAGGGTCCAAGCTATTGGTGTCCAGCCTTTATTCTTTGTTTTTCTTGCCACATTGGCTTTTTCTTCTTCCTTTTCTTTCTGTTTTATTTTGTTCTCAAGGGATATTATTTTCTTTACTGATAGGAACCTTTATAACAGCAAGCTAGCTCACACTTCAATTAAAATGATATTATGCAGCAATTATTCCATGAGTTATGCATTTAATCAAACACATACACCACCATTAACTTCCATTCTAACTTATGCAACATTGGATATTTACTTTCTAATTCAAAGATTTCTCTCTTTTTTTTTCAAGCAGATAGGAAACAAAACAGAAGTCAAGCTAAGTGATGAATGACAAGCATCATGCAGATCATTTCCCTTGCTACTTATTGAAAAATAAAAAGTGCATGAAAATGGAATAAAAGGAAATAGACGGTGGAGGCATATCATGTTTCAGACATGCATCTCCTTATTAGAAATATGAAAGAACTTTGCCACCTTCTAATGATTGTGGCTGCTGCTTGATTCTTCCTTTTTCTTCTTTCTCTTCCCTAGCTTGGAATAGTCTCGGGCTTCTTCACCAGGACATCTTCTATCCCAGACAGAATCTAGGAGTCCTGAGAGCCCAACTTCTTCCAATCTGTTAAGTGTTACCTCCGTATAGTGATGAGACCTTGCTTGCTGCTTGGCTTCGAATTCAGGGCATTGCTCAAATGGCTTGATCTGTGTACTGAGTGTTGGCAAATTGTGGGTCAAGTACTCCAACCTTGCTTGTATGTTTTCATCACTCCCCATTCTTTGCACATATCTAACTTCTCCCATGGTATGATGAATATT
This sequence comes from Arachis hypogaea, assembly GCF_003086295.3. Classification (NCBI taxonomy): domain Eukaryota; kingdom Viridiplantae; phylum Streptophyta; class Magnoliopsida; order Fabales; family Fabaceae; genus Arachis; species Arachis hypogaea. The sequence goes on from NC_092040.1 coordinate 14,275,181, forward strand.
CTTCCATTGGTATAGGTTGTAACTATATTCCCCTGCTTTTGCTTGACTAAAGTACGGCTTATCATATGATTCTTTGAATTCTTTGTATTGCTCCCTTTGTTCTTCAAGAATCTTTATTTGAAATTCTTGCTGTTGAGTCATCATCTGTTGTTGCCAGCTCTCTTGCCTCTCCTCCATTTGACGCTGCCAAGCTTCTCGCTCCTCTTTATCCCTCAAATATTGCTCCCGAAGCTCTGGATGGGGCTCTAAATATTGCTCTTGGTGCCCTTGATTTTGTTCTTGTTGAGCTTGCATGAGTTGCTGAGATAGCTCTTCAATTGCTCTTTGTAGCTGGCTCATGTCTATGGCACCATGAGCTTGCTCTTGTTCTTCCTCTCTTTGAGATCTTCTTTGTCTGGGAGCTACCACTCCCTCTTGATCATCTTCTTCATTCAACCCTTCCATGCTTCTCTTGGTGATTCCTTTCCCTTTCTTCATTTTTTCTATATCCTCATCCTCAAAGATGACTCCCGCTTTGTTGCATAGCCTGAGGATGGTTCTTGGATGACCAAGCCTACTTGATTTGCTTGTGCTGTCGGCTATTTCTTGAATACTATCAGCTATGAGTTGTGCAAGATTGATTTCACCTCCATGTATGATGCAGTATGTCAAAAGTGCTCGCTTGATTGTGAACCATGATGAGTTTCCAGTGGGAAGGATGGACCTCCTTACTATCTTGTACCACCCCTTGGCCACAGGGGTGAGATTCATCCTTTTTAAATGGCTTGGGACTCCTTTTGAATCTCGTTCCCAGTCTGTGCCTTCTATGCATAGCCCTTGTAAGATCTCATCAGGATTATTTTCCATCTTCAGTCTGGTCTCATAACTGGGCTCTGCATATTTTATTGTCCTCAACTTCAGAGCTTTTGTGATGGCTGCTGGACTGAAATCTACTTTAACTCCTCTGACATAACTCTTGTAGGAGGTGCTGTCTTTGTTCTCTTTTACAGCGTTTGCATAAAAGTCCCTGATCATGATTGCCCTCATGTTGGCGAGAGGATCACATAGAAGTTCCCACCTTCTCTCTTTAGTGATTTGCCTCATGATGGGGTATTCCCCTTCATTCAGCTCAAGCCATTCTCGTAAATGATATGCCTTGTCTTTATGAGTCTGTGATATCTTCCTTCATGGAATTGGGACCTAAACTTTCTTGCATCATAAGATGGGGGTTCGGTCACCATTGGTTCCTTTCCTGGCCTTCTTTTTGAGCTCAAAGAGGCCTTTAGAAATGGTGTGAGAAGAAGAGGGAAGTGGGTTGTGTTTGGGGTGATGTTCAGTTTTGTTGTGTAAGAGAAGGGAATTGTCGGCTTTAGTGTTGGGAGTACAGGAGACTATGGTTTACAAGTGAAGGTAGTTTGTATGAATGTGTAAGCCATTTAGTGCTAACGGCTACTAATAGGTAGGTCCTTCAAACTTCTTAACAAAACCACAATGAGTGAGGGAGGATTCATGGGTGATCATGAAGGGTTGAGATTAAGTTGAATAGATAGAGGGCTCATGGATTGAACAGCTTGCATGCATTGTTAAGGCTTGACGAGGATTCTCTTCTCATTGGTTGCATGTATTTAGGTGTTCGATGGTGCATGCATGCAGATTCTGCTTCCCAAGGAGCACGCTTTTCTAGGCACATGTGACCACTCCTCACTTAGCTTGTCCTAGTCGTGGCCCCTCATTGTATTTGTCTCAATCTCTTTCTCCTAAATAAACCAAAACAGCTAGCCTTAGCACATAAATATATACGGTGGTTTGATCATAAGATGGAAAATTATTTCAAAATGTAACGATGCATGATCCATGTATGATTTTGATTCCATGAAGAGGGAATGATCTTCTGAACATTGTTACACATGCAGACACCAAACTTAGTGTTTGGTCATATGCTTCATCAAAATGACTATGCATATGTTCTAAGAATAACCCCCTCCCCCTTTTTTTTGAAAACAAATTTGGGTGTGCCTTAAGGCACACCAAACATAGAAGTCTGACATATGCTTTAAAACAATGTATGCATGCATCAGGTATGAAAGTTCAAAATCATGCTTAGGTAATCATAGCTTATTGAATAAAAGAAAAGACAGGAATCTTAAATCATGGGTTGCCTCCCATGAAGCGCTCTTTTATTGTCACTAGCTTGACATTGCACTCCCTTTAGGGTGGTTGATGCCGGTGATGTCTCAACTTGTCCCCTCTCACTGTAATCTTTCTCTGTGTGCCTTGATGCTCAATTTCAATGTGCTCAAGAGAAAGAACTTGGTTGACAGTGTAATGATCTTCTGTTCCCAGTTGTTGATATACTAATTGCACCTTGTCACCTTTGGAAAATCCTTCAGTTGGGATTTTTTTATTCTTCCACCCTTTGTAAGCCTTCTTCTTATTTTTCTTATTTTTCTTTTTTGTTGACCTTTCTCCCTTGACAATGACTTGAGTTGTGATACCTCCCTTTTTGTTTATCATCCCGGCTTCTTTTTGAATTCCTTCCCCTTCTTGCACCTGCTCATTCTTCTGTTCCACTGTGTTGTTGGTTGCTTGCCTTGGAAAATAGTCACTATTTGTCTTGCTTGTTTCATCATTACTTTGTGATTCTGGAAACACTTTCAAGGTGATGCTTTCCTCATGCATCCTGAGGGTTAGCTCTCCCTGCTCTATATCTACAATAGCTCTAGCAGTGGCCAAAAATGGTCGACCAAGTATTATGGAGTCATTCTCATTCTCTGCTGAATCTAGGATCCCAAAGTCTGCAGGAAAGATGAACTTGTCAACCTTAACTAAAAGGTTTTCAATCAATCCTTTAGGATATACCACTGATTGGTCCACCAATTCCAAGGACATCTGTATTGGTTTCACCTCTCCTATGCAAGCTTTTTCACTAAAGAAGATGGAATTAGATTTAGACTTGCTCCTAAGTCACACATCCCCTTGTTGATGAATAGACTTCCAATAGTGCAAGGTAGGAAGAAACCTCCAGGATCTTCGAGCTTGGGAGGGAGCCCTTTTCTGATTAGTGCACTGCATTCTTCACTGAGCATTACAGTCTCCTTCTCCTTCCAACTCCTTTTCTTATTGATGAGCTCCTTTAAGAACTTGGCATATAGAGGCATTTGCTCCAATGCCTCAGCCAAGGGTATGTTGATCTCTAGCTTCTTGAAAGTCTCAAGGAATTTGTGGAAATGTTGATCCTTTGCTTCTTTTTAGAAACTCTGTGGATAAGGTAGTGGAGGTGTAAGACTCTTCTCTACTTGCTGCTGTGTTAGATTTGGTTCTTCCATGATCTGCTTTCCCTTCTTCAAATTCTATGATTGGTTGTTCTCTTTTGTGAGCTTTTCTGGGACATTCTTGCTTGTTATGTCCTTGTTGTTAGCTCCATCTTTCTCTGTTTGCTCTTTGTCATTCGCCATAAGTTTCTTGGTTGCCCCTTAGTTGCCGTCCACCAATGTCTTTCCACTCCTTAGTTGCACAGCTTTGCACTCTTCTTTTAGATTAGGAACGGAGTCACTTGGTAGTGAGTTTGAAGGTCTCTCAATAGAAATCTGCTTGGAGATTTGTCCAATCTGCCTTTCTAGGCTCTTCATGGAAGCTTTTTGGTTCTTTGTTGTTAATTCTTGGTTCTTCATCATCTTCTCTATGAGCATCTCCAGATTAGTAATCCTCTGAGAGTCTTGTGAGATTGGTTGGTTTTGGGGTGTTGATGGATGATGGTAAGTGTTGTGGTTAGTTGGTTGGTTATTTGATGGATAATGGTTGGAGTTGGGGTAATTATTTTGGGGTTTTCTGTAAAAATTTTGGTTAGTTGGCTGCTGGTTGTGATTTTGGTTGTTTCTTGGAGTGTTTTGAGCTGAGTTCCTTTGCCATGGTTGTTGGTATTGGTTGTGGTTATCTCCCCACCTAAGGTTTGGGTGGTTCTTCCAAGATGGATTGTAGGTGTCACCATACACCTCATTTGATCTAGAATTTTGGTTGTGCATATAGTGCACTTGCTCTTGTTGCTGTTCTTCTTGGTTCTCTTCATTCTGTCCCCAAGGAGTTGATGGTTGGCTTGTGGCACTCACTGATGCAACATGAAGGCTATCAATTCTCTTGGCCATTTGCTCAAATTGTTGCTGAATCTGCTGCTGCATCACTTTGTGTTGAGCCAAAATTGTATCCACTCCTTCCAATTCTAACACTCCCTTCCTCTGTGATGGTTGACGTTGCCTTTGGTGAGCAAAGAAGTATTGGTTGTTGGCCACCATATCAATGAGGTTTTGAGCTTCCTCTACAGTTTTCATCAATTGCAATAATCCTCCAGCTAAGTGATCAAGTGCCTCTTGAGCCTTCAGAGTAAGTCCTTCATAGAAGTTCTGCAGCTTGTCCCACTCAGTGAACATCTCTGGTGGACATTTCCTTAGCAAAGCCTTATATCTTTCCCATGCTTCATATAGATTTTCAGCATCCAATTGAGTGAATGTCTGCACCTTAGTCTTCAATCTTATGATCCTTTGAGGGGGATAAAATTTGGCAAGAAACTTGCTCACCAAATCATCCCAAGTGTTAATGCTCTCCTTTGGAAATGTTTCTAGCCATTGAGTGGCTTTGTCCCTGAGAGAGAATGGGAACAACAGCAGCTTGTATATGTCAGGGTGCACTCTATTGCTTTTAACTGTGTCACAGATCCTCAAGAAAGTGGATAGATGTTGGTTCGGGTCCTCCAATGGTCCTCCTCCAAAAGAGCAGTTGTTTTGGACCAATGTGATGAGTTGTGGCTTCAGTTCGAAGTTATTTGCATTGACATTAGGGGTAAGAATGCTACTCCCACAATGTCTAATGTTTGCAAATGTATAGGAGGCCAGTACTCTCCTCTGTTGTGGGTTATTGTTGGCCCCTCCTTCTGGCTGATTGAGATTTGATGGATTTCCTTCCATCTCTTGGAATTCCTCCTCAGATTCTTCCTCTCCAACAATGTTCTTCCCTCTTTCAGCTCTTCTTAATCTTCGAAGAGTTCTTTGGTCAATTTCAGAGAGAATAGGAGAAGTTCTTTCTGTACCTGACATACAAACACACAACGAGAAACACACAGAACCAGAAAACCAATGAAACTTCAATCTATTACTAGAATGAAATTTTAGTTAGTTTAAGCAAAAATTCAAACAGTTAATGGGTTAATTAAAAAAATTAAAGAAACAGAAAAGAAAAAGTGCTTGATCTAGATCACCACTACACTTAATCATTGTCAATCTATTTCAATCCCCAGCAACGGCGCCAAAAACTTGATGTGTGGAAAATGATCCAACACAAAACTCACCGGCAAGTGTACCGGGTCACATCAAGTAATAAAACTCACGGGAGTGAGGTCGATCCCACAGGGATTGAAGGATTGAGCAATTTTAGTTCAGTGGTTGATTTAGTCAAGCGAATCAAGTATTGGTTGAGTGATTTTGTATCCAACGGTAAGTAAATAGCAGAAAATGTAAAGGGAGAGGGAAAAATTGCAGAAATTAAAGAGAACTGAAAGTAAAGGTGTTGAATCTTAAAGAACAAGAAATTAAATGATTAAAACTTAAAATGCAAGAAATGTAAATTGCAGTAACTTAAAGTGCAAGAAATATAAATTGCTTGAATAGAAAAAAAGGATTTGAGGACTGGGAATTCAGAATTTAAGCAAGGGAAATTAAATTGCAACAATTAACTAAACAAGAGATGAATTGAAATTGACTAGATCTCAAACAGCAAATGGAAATTCAAATTGCAGTAGTGGTTCATCAGAAGAACCAAAAGGAAAAGTGGATCTCAGGACTCCAGAGACTAGATAGCAAAGTCTAGACCTCAATTGCCTTCCCAGATCTAAGTTCACAAAGCAATTAACAAGAAATTAAAGATTGCAATAGTGAGGAAATGAAATTTAGCTCAATTATAAAGTAGGAAAAATCCAAGAGATCTTAAATGGAGATTGAGACAGAAATTCCTCAATTCTTCACACCCAAGACTCAAACAAGAAAAGTAAAAATGCTCAAGCAAGAACAAGGAAGAAAAGAGATCAATTCTCCTTCCCAATTCTCTCAGATCTCAGTTCAAAGCTCTCAAAGAAAATGAAGTCTCCAAATGTAAGAATTCAAAAATCAAAAGAAAGGTCCTCATTACATCAAACTATCTCCTATTTATACACTTTCTATTCTTGGATTTTGGAATTTGAATGGGCTTTTGATTTGGTGAAGAAATTAATTAAATTGGATTTTTAATCAAATTTTCAGCCCATGAAGAATTTGGCTCCAGGAGGCTGCTCTGCTCTTGTGGAGAGCAGAGCAGGGAAATGGTGCATGCGGCCTCATTGCGTGCTCGTGCTGCGTGTGATGGGCGTTCAAGATGCTGCGCTGCCCTTGCGGAGAGCAGGGCAGTGTGCATGCATGCTTGCCTTCCGTGCGTGCTTGCTGCGCGCTAAGTGCTCATGCCCGTGCCAATTTGTGCGCTGGCCATGCACCAAGAATCGCTGCCCGTGCCAAGAATTGCTGCTCTGCTCTCCTTGTGGGCAGCGCAGCAAGGCAACCAATGGTGAGGTCCCAGGTTCAAAACCTGGTGGAAGCACACGCTGCCCCCTTTTTCCTTGGTTTTCTTGGCACCAAAGTAATGCCTAGTTCCTTGCTTTCCCAAGGTCTTGTGTTCGATTCTTGGAGATTGAAAACAAGCCAAATTTTGCTTGTTTCCCTTGTACTTGAGCGCTACTCCTTTCCTCCTTGTTCTTGGGTTCGAAACCCATGGGTAACACTAGGAGAGCAATTTCCTTTGAATTTTTCTTGGATGAAGCCCGATATTGCTCTTGAGAAGAGCAGGGCAGAATTTTTGCTTCCTTTGGTCTTTGAAATAGAATTGTGCTCCGCTCTTATTGTGGGTAGGGCAGTGATATTTTGGAGGCTTGGTTTATTATGCTGCTCTCTTGGAGAGGAGTGTGCTCTTGTGGAGAGCAGTGTTTGCTTCCTCCTTCTATGTTGCACCACACTTCTCCTTCCATGGCCACACTTCTTAAGCCACGTTTTTCTTCTTTTCTTCCTTTCTTCACCTACAAGAAACCAAAGCAACCAATCAAAGTATCTCCAAACTCATAAGGTTTATAATTCATTAAAAATCAATTAATTTTAGTTCAAACCTCCTGATTTAGCATCAATTTAATGGTGGTTGTTTGATTTAAAGAAGTCATGCATTTTCATTCCAGAAAAGCTCTTTTGAGTGCAAGGAGGTCAGATTCGGACAACATCTGCAATGCTTTCTCTATCTCTGAATCAGACTTTTGCTCCAGGTCCTCAATTTCAGCCAGAAAATACCTAAAATTGCATAAAAACACATAAACACAAAGTAGAATCCAAAAATGTGAATTTTACACTAAAAGCTATGAAAACTTAATAAAACTTAAACAAAACATACTAAAAACTATATGAAAATGATGCCAAAAAGCATATAAAATATCCGCTCATTACAACACCAAACTAAAACTGTTGCTTGTCCCCAAGCAACTAAAAACACAGTAGGATAAAAAGAAGAGTAAGATACAATAAATCTCAGAGTTTCCAATGAAGCTCAGTTTCAATTAGATAAGCGGGACTTAGTAGCTTTTTGCTTCTGAATAGTTTTGGCAGCTCACTATCCATTGAAACTCAGAAGCGTTGGTCTCTATAGGAACTTAGAATCCAGATGATATTATTGACTCTTCTAGTTTAGTTCTTTTTTATTCTTGAACACAGCTTTTAGAGTCTTGGCCGTGACCCTAAGGACTTTGTTTTCCAGTATTTCCACCGGATACATAAATGCCACAGACACTTTAACTGGGTGAACCCTTTCGGACTGTGATTTAGCTTTGCTAGAATCCCCAGATAGAGGTGTCTAGAGTTCTTAAGCACACTCTTAGGATCTTTGGATCTTTTTACCCTTGTCTTTTGGTTTAAAGGGCTATTGGCTTTTTGCTCTTGCTTTTTGGTTTAAAGAGCAATTGGCTTTTTCTACTTTTTATTTCTTTTTTTTCTCTTTTACAACATGCTTTTTTGCTGATTTTTCTTGCTTCAAGAATCAATTTTTGAATTTTTCAGATTATCAATAATACTTTTCCTTTTTCATCATTCTTTCAAGGAGCCAACATTCTAAAATTCCAACTTCAAATATGCACTATTTATTCGTACATTTCGAAAACAAAAGCAATGCCACCACATCAAAATAATTGACTATTCTTATTATAAACTCGAAATTCAAGTATCTCTCAATTCTTTTCAAATAAAATTTTCTTTTATGTAATGGTAAAAGATATATGGAACATTTTATCACTTTAAGACATAGATAGAAATGATCATGCAATAAGAACAAGAGAACAGACAAATAACAGAGAAATAACAAAAGAAAAAGGGGATTAAGAGAATGAATCCACCTTTAATGGTGGCGGCTAGTACTCCTCCTTGAGGATCCAATGTAGTGCTTGATCTCTTCAATGTCACTCCTTTGTCTTTGTTGTTCTTTCCTCATAGCCCTTTGATCTTCTGTAATTTCATTGAGGATGGTGGAATGCTATTGATGCTCCATCCTCAACTAATTCATGTTAGAGCTTAATTCTCCCACAGAAGTATGCCATTGATCCAATAGCTTTGAGGAGGCGGTTGCACAGGATCATGTGCATGCTCTCTAGTTTGCTCCATCCTCTTTTTAGTGATGGGCTTATCCTCCTCAATGAGGATGTCTCCTTCTATGACAATTCCAGCTGAATTGTATAGGTGACATATGAGGTGAGTGAATGCCAACCATGCTTTGGTGGAGGGCTTCTCAGCTATCTTGTACAGTTCTTGAGGAATCACCTCATGTACTTCCACCTCACTCCCAATTATGATGTAATGAATCATGATGGCTTTGTCAATGGTCACTTCTGACCAATTTATAGTAGGGATGATAGAACGTTAGATGAATTCCAACTATCCTCTAGCTACAGGCTTGAGGTCAAGCTTTCTTAGTTGAGTAGGCTAGCCTTGGGAAACCTTTTTCCATTGTGCGCCTTCCATACAAATGTCTAAGGCACTTGATCCAGTTTCTTATCAAAGTTGACTCTCCTAGTATAAGGATGTGGGTCTCTTTGCATCAGAGGCAAGTTCAACACCAGCCTCACACTTTTTAGGCTAAAATCTAAGATTCTCCCTCGGGCCATGGTGCTCCAATTGTTAGGATTTTGGTTCACACTAATGTCATGGTTTTTCGTGACCCATGCACTAGCATAGAACTCTTGCACAATTAAGATCCCAACCTCTTGGATGGGATTGGTTAGGACTTCCCAACCTCTTCTCCGGATTTCTCTTCTAATTTTCGGATACTCATTCTTCCTGAGCCTGAAAGGGACTTCAGGGATCACTTTCTTCTCTGCCACTACTTCATAGTAGTGGTCTTGATGGGTGATGAGTGGTTATTTTATATGCTTTTTGGCATCATTTTCTTATAGTTTTTAGCATGTTTTATTATGTTTTTTTAGTGTAAAATTCACTTTTTGGATTCTACTTTGAGTTTGTGTGTTTTTATGCAATTTCAGGTAATTTCTAGCTGAAATTGAGGAGATGGAGCAAAAGTCTGATTCAGAGACAGAGAAAGCACTGCAGATGTTGTACGTATCTGACCTTCTTGCACTCGAAAGAGCTTTTCTGGAACTACAGAAGTTCCAATGGAGCATTCTCCATGGGAATGGAAAGCTGACTTTCAGAGCTTTTCAGCAATGTTAAATAGTCTATACTTTGCTTCAGAATAGAAGGCCCAAAATGGGCGTCCAACGTCAGCCTCATGCCCTAGTCCAGTGTTCAACGCCCAAGGAGAATAGACCAGCGTCCCAACACCCAAAGAGAAACCCCTAGCCAGTGTTCAATGCCTTAGAAGCCTCCTAGCACGTGGATCTCATCAAAGATTAGCCTAAACACTCACTAAGTGGGCTCCGAAAGTGGATTTTAGCACGAAAAATACTATTTTACCCTTACTAGTCATTAATTTAGTATTAAAGGAAGAAGATCACACTTGTTTAGGATCTCTTCCAGCATATTTCATTTTTGACATTGTATTTTCTATTAGTATGAGTTTTTAAACGTCTTAGGTTGAGGGAAGGAGCCCTGCTGAGTTTTATGGATTAATAAAAGTACTTATATTCTTTCTCAATTCGTGTTTGCTTCTCTATTCTAAGATGAGTCTTCGTTCTTCATCAATATGTATGCGTTGAACTGGCATAAGGTTATCACATTCTACATAGGTTCAGAGTGAGTCTTTCATCAGACAATGATGAACCACTGATGAATCCATATTTTACGATATTTTTTGGTTAGAATTGAGTGAATTTCATCATATAAACCTACACTTATTCCATCAAATAGCATGCTTTTAAGCTTTCCTCTTAAATTGTGCTTGATTATGAAAACATGCTCTTTTATGCCTAATTTAGTCAATTTTATCCCAATTGCCCTCTATTTGATGCCTTGATGTTGTTTGTGAATGATTTTAGATGTATAAGGTAGAAATGGCTTGGTAAGGATGGAAGAGGAGCACGCAAGGAGGAGGAAGAATGAAGAAACAAAGGAGAAGAGCTTCAGAATGTTTGCGTGCGCACAGCCACGTGTGCGTGCACACAGGTAGCAAATCAAGGCCAAGTGTCCGAGCGCACAGCATCTGGTATGACTCACAAGAATCCAAAGTATTGAAAAGTATGCATGCGCACAGCCTCTTGTGCGTACGCACAACCTGAGATTTCGGCTGACGGTGCGCAGGCACACGTCTGTGCGTACGCACAGGTGCCCGCACATGCCTTCATTAAAAAATGCACGTGACTCGCGTTTTGAGGGGCTTGGAGGTCCAATTCTGATGCTGAAAGCTCATATTAGAGGGGGCAAACATGAGGAGAGCATAGCGTATCATTAGGGTTGTTTTTAGAATAGTAGTAGGAGGCTTTAGTTTAGTTTTTCTCTAAGTTTTCTCTCAACATCATTAGGGTTTATATTAGGATTTTACATTTCAAGTGCCATTTCCATTTTTTATCTTGGTTTGTATTGGCCTCCATTGTAAGTATCTCTTAATTACTACTCTTTATAGTTACAATTTTGATACTCTTTCTTGTAATTAAAGTTTTAGTGTTAATATATATATATATATATATTGCAATTTTGATCTCTTGTTGATGATTTTGATGATTGATGATTGTTATATGCTTGTTTCAGTTGGTATTATTGATTTTGATCATTTGTTGCCCATACTTTCAAGCAATTTCTCAATTTTACCATGTTTAGTGTTTATGCTCACTAAGTGTTTGTGGAAATGTCATTTTGATTATGGGCTAAATTTCCATCTCTTGGCTTGGGGAAAATGAGAAATTGGGCTCCTAGAGTTGGAATGTTAATGCATAAAAATCTGTATCACTACAAATTTCCCTCGGCAAGTATACCAAATTGTCGTCAAGTAAAAACTCACAATAGAGTGAGGTCAATTCCCACAGGGATTGATTTGTTGAGAAACTTTAATTAGAGGAGTCTTCTAGTTGAACTAAGCAAAATTTGGATTGAGAATTTGCAGAAATTAAATTTGGCGGGAAAAGTAAATACCAGGAATGTAAATAACAGAATGTAAATGGCAGAAATTAAATTGTAGAAAGTAAATTGCAAGAAAGTAAATGTGAATGGGGGTGATTAGCATAAAACTAAATAGAAGAAATTAAAGAATGGGAAAGATCAGAAGTGAGGAATGGTGCACGGAATTGTGATCTCTAACAATGGCATTCAACTTGGTATGCGCATCTACTAACTCAGCACTTTCTTTCACAACTTCGCATCACTAACCAGCAAGTGTACTGGGTCGTCCAAGTAATAAACCTTACGTGAGTAAGGGTCGATCCCACAGAGATTGTTGGTATGAAGCAAGCTATGGTCATCTTGTAAATCTCAGTCAGGCGGATTCAAATGGTTATAATGGTTTTCGAAAATATAAATAGATAAAGCATAAAATAGATGAAAGAGATACTTATATAGTTCATTGGTGGGAATTTCAGATAAGTGCATGAAGATGCTGTGTTCCTTCTGAATCTCTACTCTCGTACTGCTTCATCCAATCATTCTTACACCGTTGTCAATGGCTACTTCCCATCCTCTCAGTGAAAATGGTCCTCTACGGTTTCCCGCATGGCTAATCAGCTGTTGGTTCTCGATCATGTTAGAATAGGATCCATTGATCCTTTTGCGTCTGTCACTATGCCCAACAATCACGAGTTTGAAGCTCGTCACAGTCATTCAATCCCTGAATCCTACTCGGAATACCACATACAAGGTTTCGACTTTTCAGATTCTCATGAATGCTGCCAATGGGTTCTAGCTTATACCATGAAGATTCTGATCTCACGGAATGGAAGGCTCGGTTGTCAGGCGAGGGCAACCATGCATCGTGCATCAGGAATCCAAGAGATACACACTCTAGCTCTTGCTTGTAGAACGGAGGTGGTTGTCAGGAACGCGTTCATAAGGACAGATGATGATGAGTGTCACGGATCATCACATCCATCAGGTTGAAGTATGAGTGATATCATAGAATAAAAATAAGCTTGAATTAATAAAAGACAGTAGTAATTGCATTAATTCTCAAGGTACAGCAGAGCTCCACACCTTAATCTATGGTGTGTAGAAACTCCACCGTTGAAAATACATAAGTGATAAAGGTCTAGGCATGGCCGAATGGCCAGCCTCCCTAAAATGGCATATGAATTCAAAAAGTAAGGAAAAGACCAATGGTGAAGAGACCCCTAATACAATAGTAAAAAGTTCTATTTATACTAAACTAGCCACTAGGGTTTACAAAAATAAGTCTAATTGCAGAAATCCACTTCCGGGGCCCTCTTTGGTGTGTGCTTGGGCTGAGCTTGAGCTTTACACGAGCTGAGGCTTCTTCTAGAGTTAAACGCCAAGTTGTAACGTGTTTTTGGCGTTTAACTCTGGTTTGTGACGTGTTTTTGGCGTTTTACTCCAGAATGCAGCATGGGACCGGCGTTGAACACCAGTTTGCGTCGTTTAAACGCAAACAAAGTATGGATTATCATATATTGATGGAAAGCTCTGGATGTCTACTTTCTAACGGTGTTGAGAGCGTGTCATTTGGAGTTTTTTAGCTCTAGAAAAGCCATTTCGAGTGCAGGGAGGTCAGAATCCAATAGCATCAGCAGTCCTTTGTCAGCCTCCTATCAGATTTTTGCTCGGGTTCCTTAATTTCAGCCAGAAAATACCTGAAATCACAGAAAACACAAAAACTCATAGTAAAGTCCAGAAATGTGAATTTTTCATAAAAACCAATGAAAACATCCCTAAAAGTAGCTAGATCCTACTAAAAACTACCTAAAAACAATGTCAAAAAGCGTATAAATTATCCGCTAATCAGGGAAGCTCATTGGGCTTAGGAGACGTTGCATTCTCCAGATCAAGTTCATTTTCATCTCTTCTACAATCAATACATTCATGGATCTCTTGGCAATCTTAGGTGATTAGATCCCAATGTCTTGGCAATCCAATCTCTCTAAGCTCGAATAATTGCCCAATGTCTTGATCTAATTACTCATGGGAAGAGATGAAACACGATCACTGATTATACCACGTGTTTTTCTAGATCAAAGTATTGGTAGGATTACATGTCACTATATCCATCCAACCCCCAACCCAGTACAACATGAGAAAGCATTTCTAGCATAATTTTCTCATTCCTCTTTCAAGGTTTAGAGGAAATCCAAGTATGAGCAATTTCTCTTTCAAGACAATTGCTCAATTGGATGAAGATCAAAAGCTTTCAAGCAAATCAAGAGAAAAGAAAGAAGAAGAAGAATGAAAACTATAATTGATCCTTTGAATCACAACAGAGCTCCCTAACCCAATGAAGAGGGGTTTAGTTGTTCATAGCTCTGGGAATGGAAATTGAAATTGAAAAGTGCATTGCAAAAGTAAACTGAAATTACAGATAGTGTTTACAATCCTGGATCCCTAGGTTTTTTGATCCCTTCTAACTCAAACTCTCTGCTATTTATACACTTTCTTTATTCAATTCTTCATGTCATTGGACTGGGCTTTTGGCCTTTGTTGAAGCAAGTTAAAGTGGCTTTCAATGACACTGAAGAGGAACGTTTGGCAACTAACGTTTATACTCTACATGGTGCTTAATTATAGTGGAGTCAGCATCAACGTTGGTGATCAACGTTACAGGAAAACGTTGAGTCAAACATTGCAAAATTAATAACTGAGCGTTGCTGTCAACATTTGACTCAACATTGGTGCATCAACGTTCGCCCTCTTGTCCGTACGCACACTGCCTTGTCCGTGCGCACACTTGCTATTTTTCTTCTTGTGTGTACGCACACATCGTTGTGCGTACGCACACAAGGCAAATTTTCCAGCTCAAATTTGGAGATCCATCGCAGACGTTGGACTCAACGTTAGTTCACCAACGTTAACTCCAACGTTGCATACTTGTGCATACGCACACTGCCTTGTGCGTGCACACACCTTGAATTTTTCTTATTGTGCGTACGCATACATTGTTGTGCGTACGCACACAAGGATGTTTTCTCAGCTCCAACTTTGAGCCTTATTGAAGACGTTGGAGGTAACGTTGGTAAGCCAACGTTCCCTCCAACGTTGCACCCCTTTTTGCAAGAACTTTTCCAGCAACGTTGGTGAGCCAACTTTGGTCACCAACGTTGCATTTCATCCCTTCCTCAATGTTTGAGGCAACGTTGGTGAGCCAACTTTGGCCACCAACGTTGCTTCCTCTGCTACTTTCCATGCTTCTTCCTTGCTTCTCTTGACCTATCATCAACCAAACATAGACATCAAAGCTTTGCAAACATCACAAGATTTTGCATCATTCATAGCAATCAAGTAAATCTAGCATAAATCTCATCAAAATGCATCAAATTAACCATGTTTGATTGAATCAAGATATGCATAAAATTCTTATCTAAATACTTGCTTATAGCTCAAGAAAGTGCATGAAAACTAGTGAAAACAAAAGAAAAAGGCTTGTGTAACTTGCCTAAGATGCCTTAGAATCACAACACCAAACTTAGATCTTGCTTGTCCCCAAGCAAGCAGTAAAACATAAGAAAGTATGAATGAAAACAGAGAAGAAAATAAGTCCTTATTGGAAAGCAATAAATCTTGGTTCATGGGGTTTTTCTTTTGCTTGGAAACTTATTCTTTATTTGTAGCTTAGTGTTCTATGTTGAGGCAGCTTTTTAGATAAGTTTTCAGTCAACACTCCCAACCCAGTTGGCTCAAAATTTTGGGTGATGAAGCACCACTCAGTCTTACTAACTGAAGCCTCTCCTCTGCACATACACACCACAGGCACTTGGCTCAGAATTTATCCCTAAGATATTGATGCCCAGCACCTCTTTGGGTCACTAAATGCCTTGTAACTAGGTTGCTCTTGATGGTGGACTTTTGGTTGATAATCCCGGGTTAGTTAACCTAAGTTACCAAGTGTTAAATCACTCCTTAGAACCTAGTCATCCAAGCGGATCCTAGTACAAAAATACCACAGGTCAAAGCATCTCACAAAGCATCTCCAAGCCTTAACCATCTTCTTATCATTGTAAACAGGTCAACCTAGTTTAGATCTCACAAATCCAACAATTTTTCTATCCAGCTGACTAAGATCTGCAAGATGACCATAGCTTTCTTCAAACCACAATCCTCATGGGATCGACCCTGACTCGCTCAGGTATTACTTGGACGACCTAGTGCAGTTGCTGCTTCAGTTGTACGAAGTGTGGGATTTGTGCCACTAAGTTTTTAGTGCCGTTGTCGGGGATTGTTCGAGTTTGAACAACTAAAGGATTATCTTGTTCCTTAGATTAGATATTGTTTTTAATTTTGTTTGAGTCTTTTTATTTTATTCTTCTTTTTTTTCGAAAGACATTTAAAAAATTTCTCAAAAACTTTTTCTTTTCTTTTTTTAATCTTTGTTTTTGGTTTGAACCTTTTGTTTTTGTTCTTGTTGAAATTTTCGAAATTTTTTAGTCTTTCTTTCTACAAACTTTCAAAAATAGTTTCTTTTGTTTGAATCTTGTGTCAATCTTTAAGTTTGGTGTCTTCTTGGTGTCTTTTGCATGTTCTTGTGTTCTTTGAATTCTTTGAGTTTTGTTCTTGGTGTTCTTCTTGATCTTCAAGGTGTTCTTGTTTTTCTTTTTGTTTTGATCTTAAAATTTTTAAGTTTCGTGTCTCTTTATGTTTTTCATTCCAATTTTCGCATAGTAGGTATTTTAGATCTAAAAATCTTAAGTTTGGTGTCTTTTTGTTGTTTTTCTCTTTCTTCATTAAATTCAAAAATAAAAAAATAAAATATTTATTCTTATCTTTAACTAAATTTTCGAAAATTTTAATTAAAAATTTCAGATTTTAATGTCAAATTATTATCTTATCTTATCCTAGTTTTCAAATTTTAAAATAAAATCTTTTCAAAAATCATATCTTTTTCAAAATCTTATCTTGTTATCTTTCTTTAAAATTCAAAAATTTAAAATTAAAAAATCGTATCTTATCTTATTTCAAATTCAAATTTTAAAATTCAATTTTCAAAATTTAAATTTCAAATTTCAAATTTTAAAAATCAAACCTTTTTAAAATTCAAATCTTTTTCAAATCTTTATCTCATTTTGTTTCAAATTCAAAATTCAAAATTCAAAAATTTAATTTTCAAATTTAAATTTCAAATCTTTTTAATTTAAAACTTATCTTTTCTTAACTACCTTATCTTATCTTTCTTATCTAACTTATCTTATCTTTTCTATCTTACCTTCTGATGAGCGGATAATTTATACGCTTTTTGGCATTGTTTTTAGGTAGTTTTTAGTAGGATCTAGCTACTTTTAGGGATGTTTTCATTGGTTTTTTATGAAAAATTCACATTTCTGGACTTTACTACGAGTTTGTGTTTTTTTCTGTGATTTTAGGTATTTTCTGGCTGAAATTGAGGGACCTGAGCAAAAATCTGATAGAAGGCTGACAAAGGATTGCTGATGCTGTTGGATTCTGACCTCCCTTCACTCGAAATAGATTTTCTGGAGCCACAGAAATCCAAATGGCGCACTCTCAATGGCGTTGGAAAGTAGACATCCAGAGCTTTCAAGCAATTTATAATAGTCCATACTTCATTCAAGTTTAGATGACGCAAACTGGCATTCAACGCCAGTTCCATGCTGCTTTCTGGAGTGAAACGCCAGAAACACGTCACGAACCAGAGTTAAACGCCAAAAACACGTTACAACTTGGCGTTTAACTTCAGAAGAAGCCTCTACACGTGTAAAGCTCAAGCTCAGTCCAAGCACACACCAAAGTGGGCCCCGGAAGTGGATTTCTGCATTTAGACTTATTTCTGTAAACCCTAGTAACTAGTCTAGTATAAATAGAATATTTTACTATTGTATTAGACATCATTAGTCTCAGTTTTAATCTATTGTTCATCTTAGGAGACTATTGATCACGTTTTGGAGGCTGGCCTCTCGACCATGCCTGGACCACCATCACTTGTGTATTTTCTACGGTGGAGTTTCTACACACTATAGATTAAGGTGTGGAGCTCTACTGTACCTCAAGTCTTAATGCAAAGTACTACTATTTTCTATTCAATTCATGCTTATTCTTATTCTAAGATATTCGCTGCCCTTCAATCTGATGGATGTGATGATTCGTGACACTCATCATCATCTATCCTTATGAACGCGTGCTTGACAACCACTTCCGTTCTACCTTAGACTGAGCGTGTATCTCTTGGATTCCTTGATCAGAATCTTCGTGGTATAAGCTAGAACCCTTTGGCGGCCATTCTTGAGAATCCGAAAAGTCTAAACCTTGTCTGTGGTATTCCGAGTAGGATTCAGGGATTGAATGACTGTGACGAGCTTCAAACTTGCGATTGTTGGGCGTAGTGACAGACGCAAAAGAATCAATGGATTTATTCCGACATGATCGAGAACCGACAGATGATTAGCCGTGCTGTGACAGAGCATTTGGACCATTTTCACTGAGAGGATGGGAAGTATCCATTGACAACGGTGATGCCGTATATACAGCTTGCAATGGAAATGAATATGAAGGATTGGATGAAGGCAGTAGGAAAGCAGAGATTCAGAAGGGACAAAGGATATCCATACACTTATCTGAAATTTACACCAAGGATTTACATAAGTATCTCTTTCATATATTTTATGTGTTATTTATTATTATTTTCGAAAGCCATTATAACCAATTGAATCTGCCTAATTGAGATTTACAAGATGACCATAGCTGCTTCATACCAACAATCTCTGTGGGATCGACCCTTACTCACGTAAGGTTTATTACTTGGACGACCCAGTACACTTGCTGGTTAGTGATGCGAAGTTGTGAAGAAAGTGCTGAGTTAGAAATGTGCATACCAAGTTGAGCGCCATTGTTAGAGATTACAATTTTGTGCACCAAGTTTTTGGCACTGTTGCCAGGGATTGTTGAGTTTGGACAGCTGACGGTTCATCTTGTTGCTCAGATTAGGTAATTTTCTTTTTATTTTCTTTTCAACAAGTTTTCAAAAATCTTTCAAAAATTTTTCTTTTCTTTTTTGTTTTCCAAAACAATTTTTGAAAAATAATAATAATAATAAAAAAATTAATAAAATCATAAAAACCAAAAATATTTTGTGTTTCTTGTTTAATTCTAGTGTCAATTTTTAAGTTTGGTGTCGATTGTATGTTTTAAAAATTTGTGCATTTTTTTGAAAAATTCATGCATGGTGTTCTTCATGATCTTCAAGTTTTTCTTGATAAGTCTTCTTGTTTGATCTTCATATTTTCTTGTTTTGTGTCTTTTGTTGTTTTTCATATGCATTTTTGCATTCATAGTGTCTAAGCATTGAAAATTTCTAAGTTTGGTATCTTGCATGTTTTTCTTTTCCTAAAAGTTTTTCAAAAATAAGTCTTGATGTTCATCTTGATCTTCAAAGAGTTCTTGGTGTTCATCATGACATTCATAGTGTTCTTGCATGCATTAAGTGTTTTGATCCAAAATTTTCATGTTTTGGGTCATATTTGTGTTTTTCTCTCTCATCATTAAAAATTCAAAAAAATAAAAGAAAATATCTTTTCCTTATTTATCTCATAATTTTCAAAAATTTGAGTTGACTTAGTAAAAAATTTTTAAAAACTTAGCTATTTCTTATAAGTCAAGTCAAATTTTCAATTTTAAAAATCCTATCTTTTCAAAATCTTTTTCAAAAATCAAATCTTTTTCATTTTTTTATGATTTTCAAAAATTTTAAAATTATTTTCAAAATCTTTTTTTCTTATCTTTATTTCAAAATTGAAAACATCACTAACAATTAATATGATTGATTCAAAAATTTGAAGTTTGTTACTTTCTTGTTAAGAAATGTTCAATCTTTAAATTCTAAAGTCATATCTTTTAGTTTCTTGTTAGTCAAGTAATCAATTTTAATTTTAAAAATTAAATCTTTTTCAAAACAAATTTCAATCATATATTTTCAATCATATCTTTTTCAAAAATTTAATTTCAAATTCTTTTCTAAACTTATCTTTTCAAAATTGATTTTCAAATCTTTTTCAATTAACTAATTGACTTTTTGTTTGTTCCTTATCTTTTTCAAAACCACCTAACTACTTTTCTCTCTCTAATTTTCGAAAATTCCTTCCTTTTTTTCAAAATTCTTTTAATTAACTAATTGTTTCAAATTTTAATTTTAATTTTAATTCTTCTTTTAATTTTCGAAAATTACTAACTCTTTTTCGAAAACAATTTTCGAATTTCTCTCTCTCTCATCTTCTTCTATTTATTTATTCATTTACTAACACTTCTCTTCATCTAAAAATTCGAACCCTCTCTTCTCTTTTGTGTTCAAATTTTTCTCATCCTTCTTCTATTTCTTTTCTTCTTCTACTCACATAAAGGAATCTCTATACTGTGACATAGAGGATTCCCCTTCTTTTTCTGTTCTCTTCTTTTTCATATGAGTAGGAGCAAGGACAAAGACATTCTTGATGAAGCAGATCCCGAACCTGAAAGGACTCTGAAGAAGAAGCTAAGAGAAGCTAAAGCACGACAATCCAGAGAAAACCTTACAGAGAATCTCAAAAAAGAAAGAGACATGGCCGAACTCAATAACAATGGTGGAGGCGCAAGAAGGATGCTTGGTGATTATACTACACCTACTTCCAACTTTTATGGAAGAAGCATCTCAATCCCTGCCATTGGAGCAAACAATTTTGAGCTGAAGCCTCAACTAGTTACTCTAATGCAACAGAACTGCAAGTTTCATGGACTTCCATCAGAAGATCCCTACAAGTTTTTAACTGAGTTCTTGCAAATCTGTGAGACTGTTAAGACTAATGGAGTAGATCCTGAAGTCTACAGGCTCATGCTTTTCCCTTTTGCTGTAAGATACAGAGCTAGAATATGGTTGGACATACAACCTAAAGATAGCCTGGACTCTTGGGATAAGCTGGTCACGGCCTTTTTGGCCAAGTTATTTCCTTTTCAAAAGTTGAGCAAGCTTAGAGTGGATGTTTAGACCTTAAAGCAAAAAGATGGTGAGTCCCTCTATGAAGGTTGGGAAAGATACAAGCAGATGACCAAAAAGTGTCCTTCTGACATGCTTTCAGAGTGGACCATTTTAGATATATTATATTATGGTCTATCTGAGTTCTCTAAGATGTCATTGGACCATTCTGCAGGTGGATCCATTCACCTAAAGAAAACGCCTGTAGAAGCTCAAGAACTAATTGAAATGGTTACAAATAACCAATTCATGTACACTTCTGAGAGAAATCCTGTGAGTAATGGAACGCCTCAGAGGAAGGGAGTTCTTGAAATTGATGCTCTGAATGCCATATTGGCTCAGAACAAAATGTTGACTCAGCAAGTCAACATGATTTCTCAAAGTCTGAATGGATGGCAAAATGCATCCAACAATACTAAAGAGGCATCTTCTGAAGAAGAAGCTTATGCTCCTGAAAATCGTGCAATGGCAAAGGTGAATTACATTGGTGAACCTTATGGGAACACCTATAATTCCTCATGGAGAAATCATCCAAATTTCTCATGGAAGGATCAACAAAAGCCTCAACAAGGCTTTAATAATGGTGGAAGAAACAGGCTTAGCAATAGCAAGCTTTTTCAATCATCTTCTCAATAACAGACAGAGAATTCTAAGCAGAGCCCCTCTAGCTTAGCAAACATAGTCTCTGATCTCTCTAAGGCCACTTTAAGTTTCATGAGTGAAACAAGGTCCTCCATTGGAAATTTGGAGGCACAAGTGGGCCAGCTGAGTAAGAAAATCACTGAAACTCCTCCTAGCACACTCCCAAGCAATACAAAAGAGAATCCAAAAAGAGAATGCAAGGCCATTGATATTGTCAATATGGTCGAATGCACAAAGGAGGAGAAGGACGTGAATCCCAGTGAGGAAGACCTCCTGGGACATCCTCTGAACAAAAAGGAGTTTTCTATTGAGGACCTAAAGGAATCTGAAGCTCATATAGAGACCATAGAGATTCCATTGAACCTCCTTTTGCCATTCATGAGCTCTGAGAACTATTCTTCCTCTGAAGAGGATGAAGATGTAACTGAAGAGCAAGTTGCTCAATATCTTGGAGCCATCATGAAGGTGAATGCCAAGTTGTTTGGTAATGAGACTTGGGAAGATGAACCTCCCTTGCTCGTTAGTGAACTAGATACATGGGTTTAGCAAACTCTACCACAAAAGAAACAAGATCCTGGTAAATTCTTAATACCCTGTACCATAGGCACCATGACCTTTGAGAAGGCTCTGTGTGACCTGGGGTCAGGTATAAATTTGATGCCACTCTCTATAATAGAGAAGTTGGGGATCTTTGAGGTACAAGCTGCAAGAATCTCATTAGAGATGGCAGACAAGTCAATAAAACAGGCTTATGGATTGGTAGAGGACATGTTAGTGAAAGTTAAAGGCCTTTACATCCCTGCTGATTTCATAATCATAGACACTGGGAAGGAGGAGGATGAATGCATCATCCTTGGAAGACCCTTCCTAGCCACAGCAGGAGCTGTGATTGATGTTGACAGAGGTGAACTAGTCCTTCAATTGAATGGGGACAACCTTGTGTTTAAAGCTCAAGGATCTTCCTCTGCAACCATGGAGAGGCAGGATAAGCTTCTCTCAATACAAAGTCAAACAAAGCCCCCACAATCAAACTCTAAGTTTGGTGTTGGGAGGCCACAACCAAACTCTAAGTTTGGTGTTGACAAGCCCCCACATTCAAACTCTAAGTTTAGTGTTGGGAGGCCCTCATAATGCTTTGAACATCTGTGAAGCTCCATGAGAGCTCACTGTCAAGCTATTGACATTAAAGAAGCGTTTATTTGGAGGCAACGTAATTTTTATTTATCTATATTTTTATTGTTCTTTTATGTTTTATTAGGTTCATGATCATGTGGAGTCACAAAACAAATACTAAAATTCAAAACAAAATCAAAAACAGCAGAGGAAACAGCACACCCTGGAGGAAGAGTTTACTGGCGTTTAAACGCCAGTAAGGAGCATCTGGCTGGCGTTTAACGCCAGAACAGAGCATGAATCTGGCGTTGAACGCCAGAAACAAGCAACAGTTTAGTGTTTAAACGCCAGGATTACACCCTGAGGAGAGCTGGAATTAAACGCCAGAAACAAGCATGGAACTGGCGTTCAATGCCAGAAACATGCTGCAGACTGGCGTTGAACGCCCAAAACTAGCATAGAACTGGCGTTCAACGCCAGAAACAAGCATCAATCTGGCGTTAAATGCCAGGATTGCATGCAGAGGGCAGTTTACATGCCTAATTGGTGCAGGGATGATAAATCTTTGACACCTCAGGATCTGTGGACCCCACAGGATCCCCACCTACCTCAACTTACCTTCTCTCTTCTTCACACAATCCAATAACACTCTTCCCAAAAAACCCTTCACCAATCACCTCAATCTCTCTTCCCCATCACCTCTTCACCACTCACATCCATCCACTCTTCCCCATAAACCCCACCTACCTTCAAATTCAAAATCTCTTTCCCACCCAACCCCACCCTAAATGGCCGAACCAAACCCCTCTCCCTCCACTATATAGACCCCTCCATCCTTCTTCATTCTCACACAACACAACCCTCTCTTTCCCCCTTAGCCGAATACACATCTCTCCCCCTTTCCTCCATATTTTATTCTTCTTCTTCTATTCTTTCTTCTTTTTCTCGAGGGCGAGTGGTGCACGAAATTGTGATCAATACTTTTCACAAATCAAATAATCCCCGGTAATGAAACCAAAAACTTGGTGTTCAATACCATGGCATAAACACAACTTCGCACAACTAACCAGCAAGTGTACTGGGTCGTCCAAGTAATAAACCTTACGCGAGTAAGGGTCGATCCCACAGAGATTGTTGGTATGAAGCAAGCTATGGTCACCTTGTAAATCTCAGTCAGGCAAACTCAAATGGGTATGGTGATAAACGCATAAAACATAAAGATAAAGATAGAGATACTTATGTAATTCATTGGTAGGAACTTCAGATAAGCGTATGAAGATGCCTTCCCTTCCGTCTCTCTGCTTTCCTACTGTCTTCATCCAATCCTTCTTCTTCCTTTCCATGGCAAGCTTATGCAAGGGTTTCACCGTTGTCAGTGGCTACCTCCCATCCTCTCAGTGGAAATGTTCAACGCACCCTGTCACGGCACGGCTATCCATCTGTCGGTTCTCGATCAGGCCGGAATAGAATCCAGTGATTCTTTTGCGTCTGTCACTAACGCCCCGCCCTCAGGAGTTTGAAGCACGTCACAGTCATTCAATCATTGAATCCTACTCAGAATACCACAGACAAGGTTAGACCTTCCGGATTCTCTTGAATGCCGCCATCAGTTCTAGCCTATACCACGAAGACTCTGATCTCACGGAATGGCTGGCTCGGTTGTCAGGCGAGCACTCGGTTGTCAGGCGATCAACCATGCATCGTGTATCAGGAATCCAAGAGATATTCACCCAATCGAAGGTAGAACGGAGGTGGTTGTCAGTCACACGTTCATAGGTGAGAATGATGATGAGTGTCACGGATCATCACATTCATCAAGTTGAAGAACAAGTTATATCTTAGAACAAGAACAAGCGGAATTGAATAGAAGAACAATAGTAATTGCATTAATACTCGAGGTACAGCAGAGCTCCACACCTTAATCTATGGTGTAGAAACTCCACCGTTGAAAATACATAAGTACAGGGTCTAGGCATGGCCGAATGGCCAGCCTCCCAATGATCTAAGATAGCATAAAAATGAAGATAGCTACCAAGATATCTCAATACAATAGTAAAAGGTCCTACTTATAGAAAACTAGTAGCCTAGGGTGTACAGAGATGAGTAAAAGACATAAAAATCCACTTCCGGGCCCACTTGGTGTGTGCTTGGGCTGAGCATTGAAGCATTTTCGTGTAGAGACTTCTCTTGGAGTTAAACGCCAGCTTTTATGCCAGTTTGGGCGTTTAACTCCCATTTTGGTGCCAGTTCCGGCGTTTAACGCTGGGATTTCTGAGGGTGACTTTGAACGCCATTTTGGGCCATCAAATCTTGGGCAAAGTATGGACTATCATATATTGCTGGAAAGCCCAGGATGTCTACTTTCCAACGCCATTGAGAGCGCGCCAAGTGGGCTTCTGTAGCTCCAGAAAATCTACTTCGAGTGCAGGGAGGTCAGAATCCAACAGCATCTGCAGTCCTTTTCAGTCTCTGAATCAGATTTTTGCTCAGGTCCCTCAATTTCAGCCAGAAAATACCTGAAATCACAGAAAAACATACAAACTCAGAGTAAAGCCCAGAAAAGTGAATTTTAACTAAAAACTAATAAAAATATACTAAAAACTAACTAGATCATACTGAAAACATACTAAAAACAATGCCAAAAAGCGTACAAATTATCCGCTCATCACAACACCAAACTTAAATTGTTGCTTGTCCTCAAGCAACTGAAAATCAAATAAGATAAAAAGAAGAGAATATGCAATGAATTCCAAAAACATCTGTGA
Organism: Arachis hypogaea; assembly: GCF_003086295.3. Taxonomy (NCBI): domain Eukaryota; kingdom Viridiplantae; phylum Streptophyta; class Magnoliopsida; order Fabales; family Fabaceae; genus Arachis; species Arachis hypogaea. The sequence goes on from NC_092040.1 coordinate 14,300,272, forward strand.
AGATCAGTTTTAATTAGATGAGCGGGGCTTTTAGCTTTTTGCCTCTGAACAGTTTTGGCATCTCACTCTATCCTTTGAAATTCAGAATGATTGGCTTCTTTAGGAACTCAGAATCCAGATAGTGTTATTGATTCTCCTAGTTAAGTATGATGATTCTTGAACACAGCTACTTATTGAGTCTTGGCCGTGGCCCAAAGCACTCTGTCTTCCAGTATTACCACCGGATACATACATGCCACAGACACATAATTGGGTGAACCTTTTCAGATTGTGACTCAGCTTTGCTAGAGTCCCCAATTAGAGGTGTCCAGGGTTCTTAAGCACACTCTTTTTGCCTTGGATCACAACTTTATTTCTTTATTTTTCTCTTTTTTTTCGTTTTCTTTTTTCTCTTTTTTTTCGGATTTTTTTTTGTATTCACTGCTTTTTCTTGCTTCAAGAATCATTTTTATGATTTTTCAGATCCTCAGTAACGTGTCTCCTTTTTCATCATTCTTTCAAGAGCCAACATTCGTGAACCACAAATTCAAAAGACATATGCACTGTTTAAGCATACATTCAGAAGAAAAAATATTGCCACCACATCAAAATAATTAAACTGTTATAAAATTCAAAATTCATGCAATTCTTTTCTTTTTCAATTAAGAACATTTTTTATTTAAGAAAGGTGATGGATTCATAGCACATTCATAACTTTAAGGCATAGACACTAAGACACTAATGATCACAAGACACAAACATAGACAAACATAAGCACTAAAATTCGAAAAACAGGAAAATAAAGAACAAGGAAATTAAGGAACGGGTCCACCTTAGTGATGGCGGCTCTTTCTTCCTCTTGAAGATCCTATGGAGTGCTTGAGCTCCTCAATATCTCTTCCTTGTCTTTGTTGCTCCTCTCTCATGATTCTTTGATCTTCTCTAATTTCATGGAGGATGATGGAGTGTTCTTGATGCTCCACCCTTAGTTGTCCCATGTTGGAACTCAATTCTCCTAGGGAGGTGTTTAGTTGCTCCCAATAGTTTTGTGGAGGAAAGTGCATCCCTTGAGGTATCTCAGGGATCTCATGATGAGTGGGGTCTCTTGTGTGCTCCATCCTCTTCTTAGTGATGGGCTTGTCCTCATCAATAGGGGTGTCTCCCTCTATGTCAACTCCAACTGAATAACAGAGGTGACAAATGAGATGACGGAAGGCTAACCTTGCCAAGGTAGAGGACTTGTCCGCCACCTTATAAAGCTCTTGAGCTATAACCTCATGAACTTCTATTCCTTCTCCAATCATGATGCTATGAATCATGATAGCCCGGTCTATGGTAACTTCGGACCGGTTGCTAGTGGGAATGATTGAGCGTTGGATAAACTCCAACCATCCTCTAGCTACGGGCTTGAGGTCATGCCTTCTCAATTGAACCGGCTTCCCTCTTGAATCTCTCTTCCATTGAGCGCCCTCTTTACAAATGTTTATGAGGACTTGGTCCAACCTTTGATCAAAGTTGACCCTTTTTGAGTGAAAAAGGGACCTCGGTGATCACCTTCTTCAAGGCCACAACTTCATAGAAGTGGTCTTGATGCATCCTTGAGATGAATCTCTCCATCTCCCATGACTCGGAGGTGGAAGCCTTTGCCTTCCCTTTCCTCTTTCTAGAGGTTTCTCCGGCCTTGGATGCCATAAATGGTTATGGAAAAACAAAAGCAATGCTTTTACCACACCAAACTTAAAATGTTTGCTCGTCCTCGAGCAAAAGGAGAAAGAAGAGAGTAGAAGAAGAAGAAATGAGGAAGAAGGGGATGGCTTTGTGTTCGGCCAAAGGGGAAGAAGTAGTGTTTAGGTTGTGTGAAAATGAAGGAGTGAAGGAGGGTTTATATAGGAGTGGGGGGAGGGTAAGGTTCGGTTATGTATGGGTGGGTGTGGGTGGGAAAGTGGTTTGAATTTGAATGGTGAGGTAGGTGGGGTTTTATGAAGGATGGATGTGAGTGGTGAAGAGAAAGATGGGATTTGATAGGTGAAGGGTTTTGGGGAAGAGGTGTTAAGGTGATTGGTGAATGGGTGAAGAAGAGAGAGAGTGGTGGGGAAGGTAGGGATCCTGTGGGGTCCACAGATCCTAAGGTGCCAAGGAAAAGTCATCCCTGCACCAAATGGCAAGCAAAATCTCGTTTTGTGCCAATTCTGGCGTTAAACGCCGGGCTGGTGCCCATTTCTGGCATTTAACGCCAGCTTCTTGCCCTTTTCTGGCATTTAACGCCAGTCTGGTGCCCCTTTCTGGCGTTAAACGCCCAGAATGGTGCCAGACTGGGCGTTAAACGCCCAACAGCTAGCCTCACTGGCGTTTAAATGCCAGTGGGTTCTTCCTCCAGGGTGTGTTGTTTTTCTTTCTGTTTTTCATTCTGTTTTTGCTTTTTTCATTGATTTTGTGACTTCTCATGATCATCAACCTACAAAAAAACATAAAATAACAAAAGAAAAATAGTCAAAATATAATATTGGGTTGCCTCCCAACAAGCGCTTCTTTAATGTCAGTAGCTTGACAGTGGGCTCTCATGGAGCCTCAGAAATACTCAGAGCTATGTTGGAACCTCCCAACACCAAACTTAGAGTTTGAATGTGGGGGTTCAACACCAAACTTAGAGTTTGGTTGTGGCCTCCCAACACCAAACTTAGAGTTTGACTGTGGGGGCTCTGTTTGGCTCTGTTTTGAGAGAAGCTCTTCATGCTTCCTCTCCATGATGACAGAGGGATATCCTTGAGCCTCAAACATAAAGGATTCTTCATTCACTTGAATGATCAACTCTCCTCTATCAACATCAATCACAGCCTTTGCTGTGGCTAGGAAGGGTCTGCCAAGGATGATGGATTCATCCATGCACTTCCCAGTCTCTAGGACTATGAAATCAGTAGGGATGTAATGGCCTTCAACTTTTACCAGAACATCCTCTACAAGTCCATAGGCTTGTTTTCTTGAATTGTCTGCCATCTCTAGTGAGATTTTTGCAACTTGCACCTCAAGAATCCTTAACTTCTCCACTACAGAGAGAGGCATGAGGTTTACACTTGACCCTAAGTCACACAAGGCCCTCTTGAAGGTCATGGTGCCTATGGTACAAGGTATTGAAAACTTCCCAGGATCCTGTCTCTTTTGAGGCAGTTTCTGCCTAGACAAGTCATCCAGTTCTTTGGTGAGCAAAGGGGGTTCATCCTCCCAAGTCTCATTTCCAAATAACTTGTCATTTAGCTTCATGATTGTTCCAAGGTATTTAGCAACTTGCTCTTCAGTGACATACTCATCCTCTTCAGAGGAAGAATACTCATCAGAGCTCATGAATGGCAGAAGTAAGTCCAATGGAATCTCTATGGTCTCATTTTGAGCCTCAGATTCCCATGGTTCCTCCTTGGGGAACTCATTGGAGGCTAGTGGACGTCCATTGAGGTCTTCCTCAGTGGCGTTCACTGCCTCTTCTTCCTCCCAAAATTCGGCCATGTTGATGGCCTTGCACTCTCCTTTTGGATTTTCTTCTGTATTGCTTGGAAGAGTACTAGGAGGGAGTTCAGTAATTTTCTTGCTCAGCTGACCCACTTGTCCCTCCAAATTTCTAATGGAGGACCTTGTTTCAGTCATGAAACTTTGAGTGGTTTTGATTAGATCAGAGACCATGGTTGCTAAGTCAGAGTTATTCTGCTTAGAACTCTCTGTCTGTTGCTGAGAAGATGATGGAAAAGGTTTGCTATTGCTAAACCTGTTTCTTCCACCATTATTATTGTTGAAACCTTGTTGAGGTCTCTGTTGATCCTTCCATGAAAAATTTGGATGATTTCTCCATGAAGGATTATAGGTGTTTCCATAGGGTTCTCCCATGTAATTCACCTCTTCCATTGAAGGGTTCTTAGGATCATAAGCTTCTTCCTCAGATGAAGCCTCCTTAGTACTGCTTGGTGCATTTTGCATTCCAGACAGACTTTGAGAAATCATATTGACTTGTTGGGTCAATATTTTGTTCTGAGCCAATATGGCATTCAGAGTGTCAATCTCAAGAACTCCTTTCTTCTGACTAGTCCCATTGTTCACAGGATTTCTTTCAGAAGTGTACATGAATTGGTTATTTGCAACCATTTCAATCAGCTCTTGAGCTTCTGTAGGCGTCTTCTTCAGATGAAGAGAGCCTCCAGCAGAGCTATCCAAAGACATTTTGGATAGTTCAGAGAGACCATCATAGAAAATACCTATGATGCTCCATTCAGAAAGCATATCAGAAGGACACTTTCTGATTAATTGTTTGTATCTTTCCCAAGCTTCATAGAGGGATTCTCCTTCCTTCTGTCTGAAGGTTTGGACTTCCACTCTAAGCTTACTCAATTTTTGAGGTGGAAAGAACTTTGCCAAGAAGGCATTGACTAGCTTTTCCCAAGAGTCCAGGCTTTCTTTAGGTTGAGAGTCCAACCATGTCCTAGCTCTGTCTCTTACAGCAAAAGGGAATAGCATCAGTCTGTAGACCTCAGGGTCAACCCCATTAGTCTTGACAGTGTCACAGATTTGCAAGAATTCAGCTAAAAACCGATGAGGATCTTCCAATGGAAGTCCATGGAACTTGCAATTCTGTTGCATTAGAGAAACTAATTGAGGCTTAAGCTCAAAGTTGTTTGCTCCAATGGCAGGGATAGAGATGCTTCTCCCATAAAAGTCGGGAGTAGGTGCAGTAAAGTCACCCAGCACCTTCTTTGCATTGTTGGCATTGTTGTTGTTTTTGGCTGCCATGTGTTCTTCTTCTTTGAAGAATTCGTTTAGGTCCTCTACAGAGAGTTGTGCTTTGGCTTCTCTTAGCTTTCTCTTCAAGGTCCTTTCAGGTTCAGGATCAGCCTCAACAAGAATGTTTTTGTCCTTGCTCCTGCTCATAAGAAAGAGAAGAGAACAAGAAAATGTGGAATCCTCTATGTCACAGTATAGAGATTCCTTGAGGTGTCAGAGGAAAAGAAAAGTAGAAGGCAGAAGTAGAAAATTCGAACTTATCAAAGAAGATGGAGTTCGAATTTTGCATTAAGGAATAGTGTTAGTCCATAAACAGAAGGATGTGCGAAGAAGGGGAGTAATTTTCGAAAATTAAGTAGAAGATTTTGAAAACATTTTTGAAAAACTTTGATTGATAATTTTCGAAAACAAAAGTGGGAAAGAAATCAATTGATTTTTGAAAACGAATTTGAAATTAGAAATCAAAAAGATTTGATTGAAAACTATTTTGAAAAAGATGTGGTTAAGAAGATATGATTAGTTTAAAAGGATGTGATTGAGAAGATATGATTTGGAAAACATTTTAAAAAGATTTGATTTTGAAAATTAAAAACTTGGCTAACAAGAAAAGATATGATTCAAACATTAAACCTTTCTCAACAGAAAAGGCAACATACTTGAAATGTTGAATCAAATCATTAATTGATAGCAAGTATCTTTGAAAATAGAAAGAAATTGATTTTGAAAAATATTTGATTGAAAAGATATGATTTGAAAAAGATTTGATTTTGAAAAATTTTGAAAACCTGAAAAAATTTGCATTGAAAAACAGAATCTTCCCTCTTGTGCCATCCTGGCGTTAAACGCCCAGAATGGTGCACATTCTGGCGTTTAACGCCCAAAACACTACCTTTTTGGGTGTTAAACGCCCAACCAGGTACCCTGGCAGGCGTTTAAATGCTAGTCTGTCCTTCTTCACTGGGCGTTTTGAACGCCCAGCTTTTTCTGTGCAATTCCTCTGCTGTATGTTCTGAATCTTCAATTCTCTGTATTATTGACTTGAGAAGACACAAATTAAAAATATTTTTGGATTTTTAATAATAAGGAAAAATCAAAATGCAACTAAAATCAAAAGAACAATGCATGCAAGACACCAAACTTAGCAGTTTGTACACTACTGACACTAATGAGAATGCACATGAGACACACGAAACACTCAAGTCAATAGAATTCAAAGATCAGAGTAAGAAATCATCAAGAATTATTTGAAGATCCTTAAGACACATGAATGAATGCATGCAATTGACACCAAACTTAACATGAGACACTAAACTCAAACAATAAATATTTTTGGATTTTATGATTTTGTATCTTTTTTTGTGTTTTTCGAAAATTAAGTGGAAAAAGATATCAAAATTCTTAATAAGAATTCCAGGAATCATGCAATGTTTAGTCTAAGACTCCGGTCCAGGAATTAGACATGGCTTCACAGCCAGCCAAGCTTTCAAAGAAAGCTTCGGTCCAAAACACTAGACATGGCCAATGCCCAGCCAAGCCTTAGCAGATCACTGCTCCAAAAGCAAGATTAATAGAAATCAACAAGCTCTTGTGATGATAAGTTGAAACCTTGGTCCAATGAAATTAGACATGGCCTCTCAGCCAGCCAGACTTCAACAAATCATCATGAAACTCTAGAATTCATCTTCAAGAATTCCGAAAAAAAATACCTAATCTAAGCAACAAGATGAACCGTCAGTTGTCCAAACTCAACAATCCCCGGCAACGGCGCCAAAAACTTGGTGCACGAAATTGTGATCAATACTTTTCACAAATCAAATAATCCCCGGTAATGAAACCAAAAACTTGGTGTTCAATACCATGGCATAAACACAACTTCGCAGGCCGGAATAGAATCCAGTGATTCTTTTGCGTCTGTCACTAACGCCCCGCCCTCAGGAGTTTGAAGCACGTCACAGTCATTCAATCATTGAATCCTACTCAGAATACCACAGACAAGGTTAGACCTTCCGGATTCTCTTGAATGCCGCCATCAGTTCTAGCCTATACCACGAAGACTCTGATCTCACGGAATGGCTGGCTCGGTTGTCAGGCGAGCACTCGGTTGTCAGGCGATCAACCATGCATCGTGTATCAGGAATCCAAGAGATATTCACCCAATCGAAGGTAGAACGGAGGTGGTTGTCAGTCACACGTTCATAGGTGAGAATGATGATGAGTGTCACGGATCATCACATTCATCAAGTTGAAGAACAAGTGATATCTTAGAACAAGAACAAGCGGAATTGAATAGAAGAACAATAGTAATTGCATTAATACTCGAGGTACAGCAGAGCTCCACACCTTAATCTATCGTGTAGAAACTCCACCGTTGAAAATACATAAGTACAGGGTCTAGGCATGGCCGAATGGCCAGCCTCCCAATGATCTAAGATAGCATAAAAATGAAGATAGCTACCAAGATATCTCAATACAATAGTAAAACGTCCTACTTATAGAAAACTAGTAGCCTAGGGTGTACAGAGATGAGTAAAAGACATAAAAATCCACTTCCGGGCCCACTTGGTGTGTGCTTGGGCTGAGCATTGAAGCATTTTCGTGTAGAGACTCCTCTTGGAGTTAAACGCCAGCTTTTATGCCAGTTTGGGCGTTTAACTCCCATTTTGGTGCCAGTTCCGGCGTTTAACGCTGGGATTTCTGAGGGTGACTTTGAACGCCGGTTTGGGCCATCAAATCTTGGACAAAGTATGGACTATCATATATTGCTGGAAAGCCCAGGATGTCTACTTTCCAACGCCATTGAGAGCGCGCCAAGTGGGCTTCTGTAGCTCCAGAAAATCTACTTCGAGTGCAGGGAGGTCAGAATCCAACAGCATCTGCAGTCCTTTTCAGTCTCTGAATCAGATTTTTGCTCAGGTCCCTCAATTTCAGCCAGAAAATACCTGAAATCACAGAAAAACATACAAACTCAGAGTAAAGCCCAGAAAAGTGAATTTTAACTAAAAACTAATAAAAATATACTAAAAACTAACTAGATCATACTGAAAACATACTAAAAACAATGCCAAAAAGCGTACAAATTATCCGCTCATCACAACACCAAACTTAAATTGTTGCTTGTCCTCAAGCAACTGAAAATCAAATAAGATAAAAAGAAGAGAATATGCAATGAATTCCAAAAACATCTGTGAAGATCAGTATTAATTAGATGAGCGGGGCTTTTAGCTTTTTGCCTCTGAACAGTTTTGGCATCTCACTCTATCCTTTGAAATTCAGAATGATTGACTTCTTTAGGAACTCAGAATCCAGATAGTGTTATTGATTCTCCTAGTTAAGTATGATGATTCTTGAACACAGCTACTTATTGAGTCTTGGCCGTGGCCCAAAGCACTCTGTCTTCCAGTATTACCACCGGATACATACATGCCACAGACACATAATTGTGTGAACCTTTTCAGATTGTGACTCAGCTTTGCTAGAGTCCCCAATTAGAGGTGTCCAGGGTTCTTAAGCACACTCTTTTTGCCTTGGATCACAACTTTATTTCTTTATTTTTCTCTTTTTTTTTTCGTTTTCTTTTTTCTCTTTTTTTTTCGGATTTTTTTTTGTATTCACTGCTTTTTCTTGCTTCAAGAATCATTTTTATGATTTTTCAGATCCTCAGTAACATGTCTCCTTTTTCATCATTCTTTCAAGAGCCAACATTCATGAACCACAAATTCAAAAGACATATGCACTGTTTAAGCATACATTCAGAAGAAAAAATATTGCCACCACATCAAAATAATTAAACTGTTATAAAATTCAAAATTCATGCAATTCTTTTCTTTTTCAATTAAGAACATTTTTCATTTAAGAAAGGTGATGGATTCATAGGACATTCATAACTTTAAGGCATAGACACTAAGACACTAATGATCACAAGACACAAACATAGACAAACATAAGCACTAAAATTCGAAAAATAGGAAAATAAAGAACAAGGAAATTAAGGAACGGGTCCACCTTAGTGATGGCGGCTCTTTCTTCCTCTTGAAGATCCTATGGAGTGCTTGAGCTCCTCAATATCTCTTCCTTGTCTTTGTTGCTCGTCTCTCATGATTCTTTGATCTTCTCTAATTTTATGGAGGATGATGGAGTGTTCTTGATGCTCCACCCTTAGTTGTCCCATGTTGGAACTCAATTCTCCTAGGGAGGTGTTTAGTTGCTCCCAATAGCTTTGTGGAGGAAAGTGCATCCCTTGAGGTATCTCAGGGATCTCATGATGAGTGGGGTCTCTTGTGTGCTCCATCCTCTTCTTAGTGATGGGCTTGTCCTCATCAATAGGGGTGTCTCCCTCTATGTCAACTCCAACTGAATAACAGAGGTGACAAATGAGATGAGGGAAGGCTAACCTTGCCAAGGTAGAGGACTTGTCCGCCACCTTATAAAGCTCTTGAGCTATAACCTCATGAACTTCTATTCCTTCTCCAATCATGATGCTATGAATCATGATAGCCCGGTCTATGGTAACTTCGGACCGGTTGCTAGTGGGAATGATTGAGCGTTGGATAAACTCCAACCATCCTCTAGCTACGGGCTTGAGGTCATGCCATCTCAATTGAACCGGCTTCCCTCTTGAATCTCTCTTCCATTGAGCGCCCTCTTTACAAATGTTTATGAGGACTTGGTCCAACCTTTGATCAAAGTTGACCCTTTTTGAGTGAAAAAGGGACCTCGGTGATCACCTTCTTCAAGGCCACAACTTCATAGAAGTGGTCTTGATGCATCCTTGAGATGAATCTCTCCATCTCCCATGACTCGGAGGTGGAAGCTTTTGCCTTCCCTTTCCTCTTTCTAGAGGTTTCTCCGGCCTTGGATGCCATAAATGGTTATGGAAAAACAAAAAGCAATGCTTTTACCACACCAAACTTAAAATGTTTGCTCGTCCTCGAGCAAAAGGAGAAAGAAGAGAGTAGAAGAAGAAGAAATGAGGAAGAAGGGAATGGCTTTGTGTTCGGCCAAAGGGGAAGAAGTAGTGTTTAGGTTGTGTGAAAATGAAGGAGTGAAGGAGGGTTTATATAGGAGTGGGGGAAGGGTAAGGTTCGGTTATGTATGGGTGGGTGTGGGTGGGAAAGTGGTTTGAATTTGAATGGTGAGGTAGGTGGGATTTTATGAAGGATGGATGTGAGTGGTGAAGAGAAAGATGGGATTTGATAGGTGAAGGGTTTTTGGGGAAGAGGTGTTAAGGTGATTGGTGAATGGGTGAAGAAGAGAGAGAGTGGTGGGGTAGGTAGGGATCCTGTGGGGTCCACAGATCCTAAGGTGTCAAGGAAAAGTCATCCCTGCACCAAATGGCAAGCAAAATCTCGTTTTGTGCCAATTCTGGCGTTAAACGCCGGGCTGGTGCCCATTTCTGGCGTTTAACGCCAGCTTCTTGCCCTTTTCTGGCGTTTAACGCCAGTCTGGTGCCCCTTTCTGGCGTTAAACGCCCAGAATGGTGCCAGACTGGGCGTTAAACGCCCAACAGCTAGCCTCACTGGCGTTTAAACGCCAGTGGGTTCTTCCTCCAGGGTGTGCTGTTTTTCTTTCTGTTTTTCATTCTATTTTTGCTTTTTTCATTGATTTTGTGACTTCTCATGATCATCAACCTACAAAAAAACATAAAATAACAAAAGAAAAATAGTCAAAATATAATATTGGGTTGCCTCCCAACAAGCGATTCTTTAATGTCAGTAGCTTGACAGTGGGCTCTCATGGAGCCTCAGAAATACTCAGAGCTATGTTGGAACCTCCCAACACGAAACTTAGAGTTTGAATGTGGGGGTTCAACACCAAACTTAGAGTTTGGTTGTGGCCTCCCAACACCAAACTTAGAGTTTGACTGTGGGGGCTCTGTTTGGCTCTGTTTTGAGAGAAGCTCTTCATGCTTCCTCTCCATGATGACAGAGGGATATCCTTGAGCCTCAAACATAAAGGATTCTTCATTCACTTGAATGATCAACTCTCCTCTATCAACATCAATCACAGCCTTTGCTGTGGCTAGGAAGGGTCTGCCAAGGATGATGGATTCATCCATGCACTTCCCAGTCTCTAGGACTATGAAATCAGTAGGGATGTAATGGCCTTCAACTTTTACCAGAACATCCTCTACAAGTCCATAGGCTTGTTTTCTTGAATTGTCTGCCATCTCTAGTGAGATTTTTGCAGCTTGCACCTCAAGAATCCTTAACTTCTCCACTACAGAGAGAGGCATGAGGTTTACACTTGACCCTAAGTCACACAAGGCCCTCTTGAAGGTCATGGTGCCTATGGTACAAGGTATTGAAAACTTCCCAGGATCCTGTCTCTTTTGAGGCAGTTTCTGCCTAGACAAGTCATCCAGTTCTTTGGTGAGCAAAGGGGGTTCATCCTCCCAAGTCTCATTTCCAAATAACTTGTCATTTAGCTTCATGATTGTTCCAAGGTATTTAGCAACTTGCTCTTCAGTGACATACTCATCCTCTTCAGAGGAAGAATACTCATCAGAGCTCATGAATGGCAGAAGTAAGTCCAATGGAATCTCTATGGTCTCATTTTGAGCCTCAGATTCCCATGGTTCCTCCTTGGGGAACTCATTGGAGGCTAGTGGACGTCCATTGAGGTCTTCCTCAGTGGCGTTCACTGCCTCTTCTTCCTCCCAAAATTCGGCCATGTTGATGGCCTTGCACTCTCCTTTTGGATTTTCTTCTGTATTGCCTGGAAGAGTACTAGGAGGGAGTTCAGTAATTTTCTTGCTCAGCTGACCCACTTGTCCCTCCAAATTTCTAATGGAGGACCTTGTTTCAGTCATGAAACTTTGAGTGGTTTTGATTAGATCAGAGACCATGGTTGCTAAGTCAGAGTTATTCTGCTTAGAACTCTCTGTCTGTTGCTGAGAAGATGATGGAAAAGGTTTGCTATTGCTAAACCTGTTTCGTCCACCATTATTATTGTTGAAACCTTGTTGAGGTCTCTGTTGATCCTTCCATGAAAAATTTGGATGATTTCTCCATGAAGGATTATAGGTGTTTCCATAGGGTTCTCCCATGTAATTCACCTCTTCCATTGAAGGGTTCTCAGGATCATAAGCTTCTTCCTCAGATGAAGCCTCCTTAGTACTGCTTGGTGCATTTTGCATTCCAGACAGACTTTGAGAAATCATATTGACTTGTTGGGTCAATATTTTGTTCTGAGCCAATATGGCATTCAGAGTGTCAATCTCAAGAACTCCTTTCTTCTGACTAGTCCCATTGTTCACAGGATTTCTTTCAGAAGTGTACATGAATTGGTTATTTGCAACCATTTCAATCAGCTCTTGAGCTTCTGTAGGCGTCTTCTTCAGATGAAGAGAGCCTCCAGCAGAGCTATCCAAAGACATTTTGGATAGTTCAGAGAGACCATCATAGAAAATACCTATGATGCTCCATTCAGAAAGCATATCAGAAGGACACTTTCTGATTAATTATTTGTATCTTTCCCAAGCTTCATAGAGGGATTCTCCTTCCTTCTGTCTGAAGGTTTGGACTTCCACTCTAAGCTTACTCAATTTTTGAGGTGGAAAGAACTTTGCCAATAAGGCATTGACTAGCTTTTCCCAAGAGTCCAGGCTTTCTTTAGGTTGAGAGTCCAACCATGTCCTAGCTCTGTCTCTTACAGCAAAAGGGAATAGCATCAGTCTGTAGACCTCAGGGTCAACCCCATTAGTCTTGACAGTGTCACAGATTTGCAAGAATTCAACTAAAAACTGATGAGGATCTTCCAATGGAAGTCCATGGAACTTGCAATTCTGTTGCATTAGAGAAACTAATTGAGGCTTAAGCTCAAAGTTGTTTGCTCCAATGGCAGGGATAGAGATGCTTCTCCCATAAAAGTCGGGAGTAGGTGCAGTAAAGTCACCCAGCACCTTCCTTGCATTGTTGGCATTGTTGTTGTTTTTGGCTGCCATGTGTTCTTCTTCTTTGAAGAATTCGTTTAGGTCCTCTACAGAGAGTTGTGCTTTGGCTTCTCTTAGCTTTATCTTCAAGGTCCTTTCAGGTTCAGGATCAGCCTCAACAAGAATGTTTTTGTCCTTGCTCCTGCTCATAAGAAAGAGAAGAGAACAAAAAAATGTGGAATCCTCTATGTCACAGTATAGAGATTCCTTGAGGTGTCAGAGGAAAAGAAAAGTAGAAGGCAGAAGTAGAAAATTCGAACTTATCAAAGAAGATGGAGTTCGAATTTTGCATTAAGGAATAGTGTTAGTCCATAAACAGAAGGATGTGCGAAGAAGGGGAGTAATTTTCGAAAATTAAGTAGAAGATTTTGAAAACATTTTTGAAAAACTTTGATTGATAATTTTCGAAAACAAAAGTGGGAAAGAAATCAATTGATTTTTGAAAACGAATTTGAAATTAGAAATCAAAAAGATTTGATTGAAAACTATTTTGAAAAAGATGTGGTTAAGAAGATATGATTAGTTTAAAAGGATGTGATTGAGAAGATATGATTTGGAAAACATTTTAAAAAGATTTGATTTTGAAAATTAAAAACTTGGCTAACAAGAAAAGATATGATTCAAACATTAAACCTTTCTCAACAGAAAAGGCAACATACTTGAAATGTTGAATCAAATCATTAATTGATAGCAAGTATCTTTGAAAATAGAAAGAAATTGATTTTGAAAAAGATTTGATTGAAAAGATATGATTTGAAAAAGATTTGATTTTGAAAAATTTTGAAAACCTGAAAAAATTTGCATTGAAAAACAGAATCTTCCCTCTTGTGCCATCCTGGCGTTAAACGCCCAGAATGGTGCACATTCTGGCGTTTAACGCCCAAAACACTACCTTTTTGGGTGTTAAACGCCCAACCAGGTACCCTGGCAGGCGTTTAAATGCCAGTCTGTCCTTCTTCACTGGGCGTTTTGAACGCCCAGCTTTTTCTGTGCAATTCCTCTGTTGTATGTTCTGAATCTTCAATTCTCTGTATTATTGACTTGAGAAGACACAAATTAAAAATATTTTTGGATTTTTAATAATAAGGAAAAATCAAAATGCAACTAAAATCAAAAGAACAATGCATGCAAGACACCAAACTTAGCAGTTTGTACACTATTGACACTAATGAGAATGCACATGAGACACACGAAACACTCAAGTCAATAGAATTCAAAGATCAGAGTAAGAAATCATCAAGAATTATTTGAAGATCCTTAAGACACATGAATGAATGCATGCAATTGACACCAAACTTAACATGAGACACTGATGAGCGGATAATTTGTATACTTTTTGGCATTGTTTTTAGTATGTTTTTGGTATGATATAGTTAGTTTTTAGTATATTTTTATTAGTTTTTAGTTAAAATTCTCTTTTCTGGACTTTACTATGAGTTTGTGTGTTTTTCTGTGATTTCAGGTATTTTCTGGCTGAAATTGAGGGACCTGAGCAAAAATCTAATTTAGAGACCAAAAAGGACTGCAGATGCTATTGGATTCTGACCTCCCTGCACTCGAAGTGGATTTTCTGGAGCTACAGAAGCCCAATTGGCGCGCTCTCAACGGCGTTGGAAAGTAGACATCCTGGGCTTTCCAGCAATATATGATAGTCCATACTTTGCCCAAGATTTGATGGCCCAAACCGGCGTTCAAAGTCACCTCAAGAAATCCCAGCGTTAAACGCTGGAACTGGCACCCAAATGGGAGTTAAACGCCCAAACTGGCACTAAAGCTGGCGTTTAACTCCAAGAAGAGTCTCTACACGAAATTTGCTTCATTGCTCAGCCCAAGCACACACCAAGTGGGCCCGGAAGAGGATTTTTTTACTCATTTCTGTACACCTTAGGCTACTAGTTTCTTATAAGTAGGACCTTTTACTATTGTATTAGAGATCTTTTGATCACTTTAGATCTTAAGAGGACTTTGGTAGCTATCTTCATTTTTATGCTATCTTAGATCATTGGGAGGCTGGCCATTCGGCCATGCCTAGACCTTATGCTTATGTATTTTCAACGGTGGAGTTTCTACACACCATAGATTAAGGTGTGGAGCTCTGCTGTACCTCGAGTATTAATGCAATTACTATTGTTCTTCCATTCAATTCCGCTTGTTCTTTATCCAAGATATCACTTGTTCTTCAACTTGATGAATGTGATGATCCGTGACACTCATCATCATTCTCACCCATGAACAAGGTGACTGACAACCATTCTTGTTCTACAAGCGATCAAGGCCCTAGTGAATATCTCTTGGATTCCTGATTGCACGATGCATGGTTGAACGCCTGACAACCGAGTGCTCGCCTGACAAACAAGCCAACCATTCCGTGAGATCAGAGTCTTCGTGGTATAGGCGAGAACTGATGGCAGCATTCAAGAGAATCCGGAAGGTCTAACCTTGTCTGTGGTATTCTGAGTAGGATTCAATGATTGAATGACTGTGACGTGCTTCAAACTCCTGAGGGCGGGGCGTTAGTGACAGACGCAAAAGAATCACTGGATTCTATTCCGGCCTGATTGAGAACCGACAGATGAATTCCGCTATGCTGTGACAGAGCATATGCAATCGCTTTCACTGAGAGGATGGGAGGTAGCCACTGACAACGGTGAAACCCTTGCTTAAGCTTGCCATGGAAAGGAGTAAGAAGGATTGGATGAAGACAGTAGGAAAGCAGAGAGACGGAAGGGAAGGCATCTTCATACGCTTATCTGAAGTTCCTACCAAAGAATTACATAAGTATCTCTATCTTTACCTTTGTGTTATTTTCGTTCATCACTATATCCATTTGAGTTTGCCTGACTAAGATTTACAAGATGACCATAGCTTGCTTCAATACTAACAATCTCCGTGGGATCGACCCTTACTCACGTAAGGTTTATTACTTGGACGACCCAGTGCACTTGCTGGTTAGTTGTGCGAAGTTGTGTAATGCCATGGTATTGAGCCACCACGTGTTTGGAGCCATTACCGGGGATTATGAGAGTTGTGAAAAAGTAATGTTCACAATTTCGCGCACCAAGTTTTTGGCGCCGTTGCCGGGGATTGTTCAAGTTTTGAGCAAGCTTTTGGTAACATCAGTGCCAAGATCCGGCAGCAACATCAAGTTTTGGTGTTATTGCCCGGGATTGTTTAGGCTGGACAACTGACGGTTCATCTTGTTGCTTAGATTAGGTATTTATTTTTTTCGAAATTCTTGAAGATGAGTTCTAGAGTTTCATGATGATTTGTTGAAATCTGGCTGGCTGAGAAGCCATGTCTAATCTCATTGGACCGAGGTTTCAACTTATCACCACAAGAGCTTGTTGATTTCTATCTATCTTGCTTTTGGAGCAGTGATCTGCTAAGGCTTGGCTGGCCTCTGGCCATGTCTAGTGTTTTGGACCGAAGCTTTCTCTGAAAGCTTGGCTGGCTGTGAAGCCATGTCTAATTCCTGGACCGGAGTCTTAGACTAACATTGCACTGGTTCCTGGAATTCTCATTAAGAATTTTGATATCTTTTTCCACTTAATTTTCGAAAAAAACACAAAAAAAATTTTACAAAATTTTAAAATCCAAAAATACTTCTTGTTTAAGTCTAGTGTCTCATCATAAGTTTGGTGTCAATTGCATGCATTCATATGTCTAAGTGATCTTCAAGATGTTCTTGATGATTTACTTGCTCTGATCTTTGAAATTCTATTGACTTGATTGTTTTGTGTGTCTCATATGCATTTTCATTTTGTTAGTGTCAGTAGTATACAAACTACTAAGTTTGGTGTCTTGCATGCATTGTTATTTGATTCTTGTTGCATTTTGGTTTGTCCTTATTATTAAAAATCCAAAAATATTTTTAATTTGTGTCTTTTCAAGTCAATAATACAGAGAATTAAAGATTCAGAACATACAGCAGAGGAATTGCACAGAATAAGCTGGGCGTTCAAAACGCCCAGTGAAGAAGGACAGACTGGCGTTTAAACGCCAGCCAGGGTACCTGGTTGGGCGTTTAACGCCCAAAAGGGGTGTATTTTGGGCGTTAAACGCCAGAATGGATACTGTTCCGAGGGTTACCTGAAACGTGTAGCTCGGTCGTCTGGCAAGACCCGAGGTGAGGGTGCTGTGACCCGAGCTTGATGTGCCGAGCGGCTGGTGGTTGTACCTGCAATGACACTCCGATGCTTAAGTTAGCATGGGTCCAAGCAGATATCGAGTAGAATTAGAATATGAGTTATACCTGGGTGCTCCAGTGTATTTATAGTAGTTGGCTGTGATCTTCCCTGGATAAGATATTCTTATCTTATCTTATCTTTTGGGAGTTTTATCCCTATCTTTGCGGAACCGCCTTTCCTAGGCCTTTTCGGCCTTTAGGTTTTGGGCTTCGTTCCTTTTGATGGGCCTTCTTTTGCTTATTTGTCCGAGGTCCGACCTCAGGCGTGGGCCTTGGGACGAGGTCGGACCTTCTATGAACTTCCCGAGTTTGGAGAGCTCGGTCAGGGTATGAACAGTGCCCCTGCCCGAGTTCGTCCTTTTTGAGAGGTCGAGCTCGGGCATAGTAGTTTTTCAATTTTTGAAAATGGCCGTTTCAGCATTTATTGCTTTGTTACCGTTTCTCCTCGTTTTCCGTTCGGGCTCTGTGAAGGCATTATTTATTTGCCCCTTTCCTCATTTTCTTCGTTTATTCTGTTCCCTTTCCATTTTTCTGAGTTTTCGCCATTTCGAGCGCCGCTCCTTCTTTGTTCTTCTTCTCCGATTTTTTCTGTGCGTTTTTCCGGGGTTTCCTCCTCGCTGCCGTTTCCGTTTTCCTTGCATCGGAGCTCGTCGTCTTTTTCCTTTCTTTCCAGGTTTGTTCTTGTCTTCATTTTCTTTGCGCATATATGCTTCTGTTTTCTTTTTCTTCTATGCCTGGGTTGCCCCGAAAAGAGGCGCCGCCATCGCTTTGGTTGCTTGTATGTGGGGGGGGGCTCTTTTCTTTTGGTACTTTGTTTTCGGGTTGCTGCATTTTCTTTCTAAAAGAACTTTGTTTTCTCGTTTTGCTGAATGGGTTTTTGCCGTCTGCCTTTACGTGATTTTTGCCTTGCTGTTGTATTCTTCTTTGTAGGCAAGATTTTTATGTCTCGAAAGGTTCTTCAAGCAATGTCGACCAAGATTCCGAGTGGTCTTGGTTGGGTAGATCCTGTTCCTTTAAGAGTCCCTTCCGTGGTAGATTCTGAGTATTTAGCTAGGTTTCGTAGGCAATGTAGCATATGTGAGGATAGGGAGTCTGAGAGGGATTATGAGTTAGTAGCCCCGGATTCCGAGGAGAGAGTTTGCTTCCCGCCTTTAGACAGTTCCGAGAAGCTCTTCTTTTACGCCTATGATTGTTTTTTCTCTAAGCTGGGTGTCCGACTTCCTTTTACCGACCTGGAGTCCGAGGTGTTGTGGTCCTGTAACCTTGCCCCTACGCAGCTCCATCCAAATTCCTGGGCATTTTTAAAGCTGTTCCAACTTTTGTGCCAGTTTTTGGGTGTCCCTCCCTCTATTTCTCTTTTTTCCTATTTGTTTGTGTTGACGAAGCCGGGTTCGGGTGGGGGGAAGGTGTCTTGGGTCTCTTTTAGGGCAAACCAGGGGAGGAAGTTCTGTACCCTGTATGATGAGTCTTTTCACGATTTTAAGAACTATTATTTCAAGGTCCGGGCTACTGGGGACGTCCGACCTTTCTTTCTAGATGAGAGTGGGGAGCCTTCTTTTCCTCTTTGTTGGCAGGAGAATGTAGTGTCTGTTAAGTATACGTTTGAGAGTCTAGATGAGGTGGAGTAGGCTTTTGTGGGTGTGGTAAGCAGTTTATGGGGTCGGGCACCTCACTTGGACACGAAGAAAATGTTGGGAGATCCAAGCCTTCTCCGTTCCGAGTTAGGTAGTTCCCGACCTCTTTGAGATTCCGACTTTTCCTTTGTGTTTTGCTTTATTTTTGGTGGAATTTCTGTTGTGGTAATCCCTTTTATTTCTTGCAGAGATGTCTTCTCAGGCGGATTCCATGAAATTTCTTCGTCGGACGAAGAAGTCGGTGGCTGCTCGAAATCTCGAGGCCGGGGATGCTTCTGTCCGATCCTCTCCGCAGAAGACTACCGTGGGTGTTCAGACTCGGTCGAAGACTATTCCGACTCCTCAGTTCCGAGCTGTAAGCCAAGATCCTCCGACCTCTGCTACTTCTTCTCCTCCTCCGTTCTCGGGTCCTCCTCCTAAGAAGCAGAAGACCTCTCAGGAGCTTGCCAGTTTCAATGATAAGGACTTTGATGCTCTAGGTTGGATTGAGCAGCATATCCTTCCTCAGACCTTTATTTCTACTGATGATGCGTCTATGGAGCATCATTTTCAGTATATGGCGCGGAGCTGTGTCCGGATGGCCAGTCTTCATGCCGCTATTGCCCGGGAGTTCAAGAAGTCCCCCATTGGTGCGACCAGCTCCCGACTTGAGAAGGCTCAGTCCGAGCTTGATAAGATTAGTCAACTGAAGGCTGCCAGGATTACTGAGCTGGAGGCCTCTTTGGAGAAAGAGAAAGCTAGGGCTACTGCGGCTGTGGCGTCAGCGAAGACATCTGAGGAGATGGCGAAGGCGGCTACAGAGAATTATACTCGGCTATATGCCGAGCTTGTGGAGACAAAGGAGGAGCTGCAATCTGCGCAGGACAAATTTTATGAGCTGGAAGGTCACGTGGCCAAGGGTATGGATGCCATGTTTGAAAATCTGAAGGCTCAGGTCCGGGTTCTTGCTCCCGACCTAGATCTGAGCTTGTTCAGTACGGATAACGTCGTTGTGGAGGGAAAGATTGTTCCTGCTCCAAACGAGGATGAGGTTCCGGCGTCCGACCTCGAAGTTCCTGTTGAGAACCCGACTTCCTCTTTGGCCGGGGATGGATCTGGCGTGGGGGTTTCAAACCCGGGTGACGTTGCTGTCGATGCAGTCCCGATTTCTATGTTTGCCCCGCAGCCTTCTGTTGATGTGGAGTCCGGAAAGGACCTTGACCCTCTGTAATTTTTGGTGTTTTGCCCGACCTGTGGGCTCTTTTGTTTTTGGATGGTTACTGTGAACGCTTTTGGACACCTTTTTGCTTTTTAGCTACTTGTAGTAACTTTTTAGCTTTATTTATGTGGTGTTCGCGTTTTGACTTTTTGTCCCGCTTTTATGCTTTTTAGTTGTTTTTTGAATAACAACTTTTTTAGCTAGCGTTTTGAGACTTCCTTTGGTTTCGTTCTTGCGCTTGTACTTTTTAGTTGCTTTTGTAAAGCAACTTTTAGCCAGCGTTTTGACCTTTTGTTTCCGCTTTTGTGCTTTTTAGTTGTTTTCGGGTAACAACTTTTTAGCCAGCGTTTTGACCTTTTGTTTCCGCTTTTGTGCTTTTTAGTTGTTTTTAGTTGTTTTCGGGTAACAACTTTTTAGCCAGCGTTTTGACCTTTTGTTTCCGCTTTTGTGCTTTTTAGTTGTTTTCGGGTAACAACTTTTTAGCCAGCGTTTTTGAAACTTCTTCTGATTTCGTTCTTTTCGCTTGTACTTTTTAGTTGCTTTTGTAAAGCAACTTTTTAGTAAGCGTTTTTCGAAATCTTGGTTCTTGCCGTTTTGAGGCTTCTTTCTTGGGTCCGAGCTTTTTCTCGGACATCGGGTGCTCGAGTACCTCCTTTTTGTTAGGTCCGATTTTGTCGTTGGTCGGCCCTTTTGAGTTATTTCTGCAATCTCTTTTATTTGGCTTTTTCGAGCCATTTCAGAGTTACTTTATAACTTTTTCTTTGTCGGGTCCGACTTCGTCGTTTGGTCGGCCTTTTTAAGTTATTTTTGTAACCTCTTTTTCATTTGGCTTTTCGAGCCATTTCAGAGTTACTTTATAACTTCTCACATTAATTTGAACCTCGTCGCTTCATCTTTGCCGACCTTGTATGGTCTCTTGGCAAATGATTTTTTGCGTTTTGCCGAGCATAAATTAATGCGCCTTGGTGGGGTACTTTCTAGGATTTGCTTCATCATGAGGAAGAGAAAATAGAGAAATTTGATTAGTATTAAAAAAGAAAGAATATTTACAAAGTGTTTACCCTTTAGGTCGGGTATCCTACTTAACCGGGTGTCTCATTAAAAAACCCTTATAGGGAAAAAGAGTACACCTCGGGTTAAGTTTTTCTAGCTGTAGTACCGTCTTAGATTACAGGCGTGCCAGGCCCTGGGCAGTTCATTGCCTTCTAGGTCGGATATTTTGTAGTAGCCTGTCCCTAAGACTTCTGTTACCTTGTAGGGCCCTTTCCAATTTGCGGCTAGCTTTCCTTCTCCCGACTTTTGTGTTCCGATGTCATTTCGGATTAGAATCAGGTCGTGAATGGAGAAACTTCGCTTTATTACCTTTTGATTGTATCTGAGGGCCATTCGTCGTTTTAAGGCTTCCTCGCGGATTCGGGCTCTTTCTCGGACCTCGGGGAGGAGGTCGAGTTCTTCCCTTTGTGCCTGAGGGTTGCCTCCTTCGTTGTAGAAGATGACTCTGGGCGACCCTTCATCTATTTCGATAGGAATCATTGCCTCCATCCCGTAAGCTAGTCGGAATGGGGATTCTCCCGTTGTGGAGTGCGGGGTTGTCCGATATGCCCATAGTACCTGGGGGAGTTCTTC